>NC_064854.1:71116987-71427404 GCF_024139225.1 Suncus etruscus | reverse complement strand
AAGTCCACTGTTCTTTGAATATCCTACACTCGCTGTCAATTTTTCTTTTTCTTGACATCATAGTTTCCTAGGGATTCCAAACTGATATTAGTGAAATACAAATATGTGTGTATATATACACACATTGTATGAACTCCCATTAGTCCCTAATGAGAACACTTACCCCTTGTAGGCTTTTCTAAGCAGACCAGCTCAGTCCCTAATAGCTCAGTTATATCTTCGTATGTAATGCCCAAATTGATATGTTCGGAATCAGCATGTGAACACTGAAAAGGAATTGCAAAATGTATATAAAATTTTCAATGTAGCCCCCTTTAAAATGCTTCAGCATAGAACCCCTAATTTTCCACATGGACAATTCAGCACCAAACCCCTAACCTCCCAACCACCGCCCACCCCCTAACTTTGATTTCAGCACTGAATGCCTCACCACCCCCAAAGGGGAATTTTCATATGAGTCACCCACAGCCCAATCAGGCAGAACCCCCCATCTAGCTAAAATTTATTTCTATGGCACTTTTGACTGACCTTTGGCAGTGGAGGGAGTGGAGGAAAACCTCACTGACAGGCAGGCACAGCACACAGACACCATGTTGCCTGGGGGTGGAGCAGGTGCCTTTTTGCATCATATAGTCACCCACATGCGGTATTCCTCACCATGCGGTGTCCAGCGCCCTCCAGTGACGTCATCAGCAATGCATGCACCAGGCGCAAGGGTGCATCAGTGTCCCTCTCAACACTGCCCTCACGCCCACCCTCCCAGCACACAACATGCCGTGGGTTGAGGCAGTTGACGTCATCCCTAGGAAACCGTGACACTCAGTGTATATGCTGGCAGGTATCTTGGCAACCATACAGAGCTCACTGCTTGTGGGCCGGATCAGACTCCTCTGCGGGTCGCATGTGGCTCACAGGCCATAGTTTGAAGACCCCTGCTCTAGAAAGACTTTGCCCATAGTCTGCATAATTGATTTTTCCCCCATTTTATTACTTTTCTCTTCCTCAAACAAAACCACATAACTTGAGCTATCTTTCCCGCCTCCCAATTAGAGGGGGAAGTAATGAAAGTACCAAGACCAAACAGTTATAAGATCACTAAGTAATAAACTAGACACAAAGGGGACCACTCATTCTAGCAGCCCCCAGGGTGAGAGTGGATGATATGGGAGGCAGGATGGAAGTGGAGGTGGAGGGAGGATAATTTGGTGGTGGAAATTCCCTTGATTCAATGTTAATATGTACCTGGAATATTACTGTGAATAATATGTAAGCCACTATGTTTAAAATAAAAATTATATTTAAAAAATCAGAGCAGAAATTAACAATATAGAAACAAACAAAAATCAATACAAAGAATTAGTAAAACCATGAGCTGTATTTTTGGAAAAAAATATCACCCTTGTAAATTTAAAGTAGGGTCCCCAAAACTCATTGCAGAAAAGGTATCTGCACTCCTGTTTATTGCAGTTTTATCCAAATAGCCAGAATCCAGAAACAACTCAAGTGCCCAAGAATAGATGAGTGGAAATAGAAACTGTGTTACATTTTGGCACTCATATATCCCTTGAGCGTGGTCATGAATGATCCCTGAGCCTGAGCCTGAAAGAAGCCCTGAATACTGCCAGATTGGCTCCAAACCTCAAACCCAATCCCCTTATAAAAATATCTGGTATTTAAAAAAGTATCTGACTATACACTTAGAGAATTTTGACATAAAATTCCCAATTTCTTGAGTGTTCTAAATTTCAAGTGCCAATTTTAATGAGAAAAAATATATAAATCCTATCCATAAACTTTCTTCCATAACATTATAAGATACAACATGCAATCATAGTGTGCCAATGTTAGAATGAGCCACAGAGAGCTTAGTGTGATGGGATAGTAAGGCCACAAGGAGCCACAAAGATAAGCGCAGAGTGTGATGGGATAGTAAGGCCACATGACTAACTGGGGGGAAAAGAAAGAGGTACACATCCAAATAAAGAGTCATTAAAATTTGGAGCAACAAATTTTCCACTAAGCCAATAGGACAGATGTTTTTAAACACAATAATTTCTGGGTTGTTTAAGTGAAAGCTGCTAGTTTCAATAAGCACAAGAGAAAGAAAGAGGTGTAAGCTCTACCTGTCAAAGAAGGCTTCCATGGAGAAGATGAAATAAGATTTAACAATTTAACAATGAATGAATATGTTTAATGGATTAATAAAAAAGGAATGGTGATTCTGAATAGTAGGCTAAGATAAACAAAGATCAGGAGAAGGTGACACATTGAGAAGTGGAAAACAGAAGTTTTACTCAGAAGGAAACAAGAGATGCACTGAAGTAGAAGTTCAAATATGACTCTAAAAATTGAAGATGGGGGCAACCCCAGTACCCTTTAAAACATCAAAAACTAGAACAGCCAAATTTATATCCACATTTATATCCATATTTATATTGACATTTAGATAGTCAATGGCATATAAAATTATTGACTCCACAAACTTTCACTGTTCTGGGAAGAAATAGCCAAGCTGCTAAAATTCATTAGTCTTGTGGCTAAAAACTCAGGGTGCACTCAGCATGGGGGGTAGCAAACTAAACACCCACCATCCAAAACCATGGCAGTAAAACTCACATCCCCAGTCATCATCTTTCCAACTGCCCAATTTCACCACTTCATAACTAAAAACTGTGGGGACACAAAACCAACAAAATTCCAGAGACACAAAACTGACAAAACATAGAATTTGGGGATTGAGAGATCTGGAGTCCTCTTGGAATGAGGGCAGACAACCTCCCCACAATACCTCATACTTCTGGATGCTCCAGTATCCACACCCACATCCCACAGCTATCAACATGTAATGCACTGGCCCAGCTGCACTATACTATAATTGCTCCAAATTCCTCAATGTTGATAATTCAGTAGGAGCACACCAAATTAGATGGTATGGTAACACAGAAGTTCAATAAACAAAAAACACAGAATCCTCAACTAGCCAAACATCTAAGCAATCTTCAGACAATGATTTGAGTCCATTGTGAGATATAAAAATTTTTACAAATTTTTACATTTTTAAAAATTAAATCACAGTGAATTAGTTAAAAAGTTGTTGATAGTTGTAGTTCAGTCACAATATCCCAACATTTATCCTTTCACCAATGTTCATTTCTCATTAAAAATTTCCCCAGTTACCCTCCTGTTGTCCCATCCCTGACCCCAAACACAGTCTTCCTCTATGGCAGATACTTTTCTTATCTCCATCTCTCTATCTATCTCTTTGACTGTCTCTTCTTATTTTCCTTCTAGGTACTGTAGTTTGCAATACTGTTATAGAATAGGTATCAAGCGTATAATTTCACTTCCTTTCAATTCCCAAATATTGCTGAACATTTCCAAATATTATTTTAATAGTGGTCAATTTGTTACCTATCATGGATACTGTCTATGGATGTTATTCTCAAATGGATTTTCCTGAAGATGAGTGTGATCATTCTATATCTGCTCCCCTCTCTCTCTAGCTCATTGAACTCTCCATGTCTCTCAAAATATGTGTATTCCATGACTTTAGTTTTCTTAACAATATTCCATTCTTTGAAGATGTACCATAATTTCTATTTCCACTCATCTATTCTTGGGCACTTGAGTTGTTTGGATATATTTGGATAAAGCTGCAATGAATATAGGAGTGCAGATACCTTTTCTGCAATGAGTTTTGGGGATCCTATTTTACATTTACAAGGGTGATATTACTGTGTTGTATAGAAGCTCACTTTCTAGGTCTTATAAGAAAGACAATATTATTTATTAAAAAGTCTGAGCCAGTTCATGTTCCCAACAGCAGTGAATAAGAGTTCACTTCTCCCCACATCTGCACCAGCACCAGTTGTTCTTGACATCTATGCCATACGGATAGCTCTTTTTCTTTGTGATATGTGCCAGTCTCTGTAGTGTGAAATGATATCACACTGTTCTTTTGATTTTCATATCACTGATAAGTAGTTAGGTGGTACATTTTTGACATGCCTTTTGGACATTTTTTCTTTGTGAAAATTTCTATTAATATCTTCCCAATTTTTATGGGGTTAGGTACATTTTTTCTTGACAAACTCTACCAAGGCAAACTGAATTTTATATATTAACCCCTTATCATATGTTGAATGAATTGTTTATCCCATTCTACTAGAACTCTTTGTGTTCTGGTCATTGTTTTCTGAGGGAAAAAACTTCTAAATTTTATGTAATTTTATATATTTGTCTTTGTTTTCAGTTGCTTAGCCAATGTTTCACCCTTGAATATGAATTAGGCTTCAATGTCATGAAGGTTACTGCCTATATTTTTCTCTATATACCTTTAGATATTATATCAAAGCCTTTAATATATTTTAATTTGATATTTGTGAAAAGTGTTAGAAAGGTCTGATTTCATTTTTTGTACATTGTCTACCAGTTTTCCAGGACCACTTGTTAAAAAAGTTTTCCTTTCTCCACTTCCTCTTTTTTGCTCCTTCATCTGCTTTAAATCTCAAGTATGTACATAATTTGTATGTAATTTTCTTTTCTTTTCTTTTCTTCTTTTCTTTTTGATCTGACTGATTTCAGTAGTCAATAGTTTCAGTATATATACTTTAAGTACATTATTACATTCATTACTCTAATTAGTATATGCTTTCAGGTTTTTTGGGGGGTGAGGTAGATCTCTTGTAGGTGATATTTTTTAGTCATCCAGGATGTGGACAAATGTATTATCCAGCTCTGGGAACTTCTCAGCAATTATGTCTTTGATTGTTATTTCTTCATAAAGGTTTTCTTTCTGTCTCTTTCAGAGCTCAATGATTGTTATACTGTTTCTCTTAGATTGAGCCCAAAGTTTCCTTGTCATCTGTTCATTTATTTTTAATGTTTAATAATCTCTATTGCGACCAATGTAAATTACAAGTTTTTCACAGTTATATTAAAGGTATATAGTGACAGTGAATTAGGGCAATTCCTACCACCTGGTGTTTATCTTCCTCTACCATTGCTCCAAACATGTATCCCATAACTCCACCCTTAGCCCCCAGACTGCTAGTGTAGCAGGTCTGTTTTGTGTATAGCTTGTTGTAGTTTGGGTCTCTTGATTCTATTTTCATTGTCTTTGGGTTGTGTATTTAGGTCTGACCATTTTTTATCTCCACTCAATGTCCTTGAGACAGTTTAACCCCTGAGTACCATCCACTTTTTATTTCTAAATTTGTAGGAAGGCACTATTTATTTTTTTGTTGTCTGAAGGTTTTATACACTTTATCTTTTAACTCACTGATTTGATCCTCAGCAGCTTCCCAATCAACACCTGCTACCTCTATCACTCAGAATCACCATTTTGCCTATGGCTCTACCTCAGCATTCCTCTGCTGGGTACAACAATCTGACAAAATGTCAGGTATGCCAGTATTTGGGCTGATATCACCAGGCCCTTTAAGAAAGAGAAGGAACCCTCACTCTGTATTTTTCTTCTTTCAGGAGGTCTAGAAGCCATAAACACACCAACAACCACAGTTGCCATGATTACTATGGGCTAGTTCCATAGACTTACTCTGTCAAAAATAAAAATGTAGTCTAAGCTATAAAAAATAAGATACATTACCCATGCCCAAAAAAGCTGATAATCTCAGTATAAGAGCACAGGACATGTCTCAGACCTGCTGAACTATGACTGCTTCATCTAGAACCCAGAATCACTATTTTGCTGATGGTCCTTACTCTGCATCCTCTACAATTGTCTTTGGGGACACCAATTTGTCCAAACTTCAGATACTCTGGTATTTGAACTGATATCACCAGGCTTTCTTGGACTAAGTATGGGCACCCACCCTCTCTCCAAGAGACCAGTTTCAAGAGGCCTGGCAGCTGAGTACATTCCCATAATGGTTTCTGTATCCGTAATACTGCTTTGAATTTCTCAACATCATTTGTTTAATGCTGTCATCCCATTAGGAGCACATCAGTCTAACAGAATGGACAGCTAACAAGAAGAGCTTACTAAACTTCCTTTCATTATTGGATTAAAAACTTCATTGTAGATACAAAACACTGCAGATACTTTATTGCATTAATGACTTTATTGGAGATACAATAATTTTCATAAATGTGCTTGCTACTGTACTTTTTCTTTTTCTTTCTTCTTTTTTATTTATCTTTCTATTTTAATAATAACTGTGGTCTCATTATCTGAAAAGAAATGTATCATGTTTAACTATGTCAACTATGTGATACATTTGCTTCAGATAAAGTAAAAAAATTCTCAAAGTGGGGGTCAATGAGATAGTTAACAGGTTAAAGAGTTTGTTTCACATATAGTTAATTAAATTCTATCCCAGGTACTACAAATAGTCCCAAAACTCTATCAGGAGCCCTGAGCATTTCCCAGTGTTGCCAAAAATAAAATAAAAGTTCTTATAATTGTTCAATAATGATATTTTAATGTTCTTATATTATTAATGTTGAATGTGAGGGAAACCTCAGAGCTTACACTATTAGTTCACAACATAAGGTTTTAACTTAAATCTGTCTGGATTTATTACTTGTGTTTATGCAAAAAAGGAGGTGATGTTCAATAAGAGAAAAAACAGTATAATTAAACATCAGAAATTATTTATTACTTAGAGTACTATTATTTTATAGTTAAACTCACTATATTAAACATGACAAAAACCATGTATAAACATATTTCTCCCACCTCTTGAAGACATTATTGAGATGAGCTGCACTGCTAAGCCATGTGGTCAAGAAAGAGGAAGAAATAAGGCCCAAAATAGAATATAATTCATTTGATTTTTGCCTCTCTTCAATAAGCCATCTGACTCAGCCAAATGACACTCAGCAAGTGTCATTTTATATAGTGAATATAACAAGAGGATTTGTTTTTATCATGAGAATATCTAAAAATACCAGTCTCATAAACTGAGGTCTAATAAAGCAAACCAGATATCTAGATTAGGAATCTATGAGATTGAATTAAGTCCATTTCTCAAAGGTTATATTATTGTAGAACTTTAATAGTAATACTCTTACTTGCTATTTTCTGCAGTATTTACTTTAGATAAATTCATGTTTTAACCTTTATTTTAGAAAACATTTGGTAACTAGAATCCAGACCATTAGGCTATAATTAAAAACTCCAATTGCTTGTATCTGCATGGCATCATTTTAGAGCAGAGTTATTAAAGTCATAGAACATTATTTTAAAACATTAACTTTTCAGAAACTATGTCAATATCTTTTTTGTCTAATAGTCATATTTGTTTTTAAAAAAATCATTATACAGAGATATATTAATAGTATAGTGATTGCCTTGTATGTGGCCATCCTGGGTTCAATTCCCAGCACCCCAATATGGTCCCCCAAGCTCTTTGCAAAGGATCCCTGATCATCATCAATTGTGTCCTCCCTTGAAAAAAATGATCATATAAAAATACAGGTTATGGGAGGCATGACGGGAGCAGAGGTGAAGGGAGGACAATTCGGTGGTGGGAATTCCAGTGATTCAATGTTAATATATACCTAAAATATTGCTGTGAATGATATGTAAGCCACTATGACTAAAATAAAAATTATAATAAAAAATAAAAAAACAGGTTACATGGAAAATATACTAGTTTTCACTATAGAATATGTACTGTAGACATAGTTACATAAATACTTTTTTCACAGGAGAGAAATCATGGCTTCTAGCTTCATTTCATTATTATTTGCTTTATTATTTTACTGGAGGCTGAAATAGATTTAAGAGCCTAAGAGACTTAGTATTGTATTTCTAGATTTGGGAATTTCAAGAAAGTGAGCAATATTAAATTTTCTTCTAATAACCCAACTTTTCTCAATACTTTTCAAAATATAAATTCCTTTAATTCAGAAAGCTTATTGTTAATTTGAGATGTTAAAACACACACACAAAACCAAAGATAATTGAAGTACACCATCTATAATTTTTGCCCCAATACAATTATTTAAAAAAAGATTATTCCTCACCACCACCACCACCACCACCACCACCACCACCACCACCACCACCACCACCACCACCACCACACCACCCACCACCTCACACACCCATTTTTAACAACAAAAAAAACCAACACATTATTCTTATGGTACTGCCCATAAGTTTTTTCCAATTTTGATATCTACATGAGGCAAATTAAACACATTTATAGTTTTTGTATTCAGAGTATATTTTTATCAGTTTTATTCTAATAGTATTACATATTTCTGATTTTCTTAGATAAGAAGGATTGTGGTTAGAAGTAAGAATAGTCTCATGGACACTAAACACTTTCTCTAGAATTAATCACTTTAAAGTCTTTTATTAGGTTGGAGAAATAGTAAAGTGGGCAGGGCACCTTTCTTGTATGCAAGTTGGTTGGTACTCAATCTCCAACATAATATATAGTTACCCAAAAATAGCCAGGAGTAACTCGAGTACAGAGGCAAGAACAACCTCTGAGCATTGTATAATGTGATCAAATAACCAAATATTTAAATGTACATATATTTTTAAGTATTTAAGTATATATTTAAATTATATATTAGTAATAAATTATATATAAATGAAATATTTATTAAATAATATAATTAAATAAATTATATATAAAATAGATAATATATTAAATTAATTCATATATATTTAAATACACATGTAATTATATATGTACATGTATTTTACATATTTACACATATATTTACATGTATTTTAATTTTTTATGTATCTAAAAATTTTGAATTTTTTTCAAATTCTGTTTACTTATATTGCATATTGAATGTATTCCTACATAAACTGCTTTGACAGTCATACATGTTTCTATATAGTAGGAGAATATTGTAAGGTATATTTCTACTACTGGTATTTCTGGATCAGAAAATATATGCATTTTAAAAATATATTAGATGAACAATCTACAAGGATAAAAATGTTTTTCAGATGAACTTTATAGGAATTTATTTTCTTAATTTTCTTTGAAATAGAATAGAGATTATGATTTACCTAAAAAACCTAAGGTGCCTTAAATACTTCTTACCTAAAATAAAAATGATTTCAATTTCTTACTTAAATGTTGCACAAAAGGATTGCTGTGCACAATAAGATCTTGAATTTATTTCCAAGAGAGACATTTTAAATATTTTTCCATTTAAATATTTCACCAACTCTAGAAAATGCATACTGTGAAACCATGTGAAAAAGAAAATTTTTGAAGGACTGAATTAATTGGACCAGAATTAAACATGAAATATCAGCCAGTAAATGATATCTTATAAATACTAAATCATACTAATAGTACTGTTTCACCATTTGAACACCATAATTAAGTGTGGTTACCTATGCAGATTGTACAGAAATATGCAATGCCATCTGCTTAGATATTTAAAATCATTTCATGGCTGCTATCTACCCAGATAAATTGTATTGGACATGACTAGTCACGCATGCATTAGCCTACATATTTCAGCCAAAATAAACTATACTACAACATAAAAGAATGAGCAAAAGCCCTGTCAGTCAATTTTCAGTTTTAATGTATTAAGATTATTTTTTTCTACTCTCGCCAGTCTCTGGACTCACTCTTTTTACTATCTTGCCACCCCTATACAATGACAATTATGAAAGAAATTTCTCTGAGAAATTTCTGTCAATATTTTTCTCATTTATTTTATACATATAAAAATGTAATGCACTTATATTCACAGAAATATCATTTCTAAATGTTTTTTAATCACTATCCCTTCCTTTGTGGGCTTTGGTTTCACTGTCAGAGATGCTAAATAGGAAGGTACAGGCAGCCTATGATGACTCCCTTGTCAATCTCAGTGGGAATAAGCAGTTGCTGGAGCTTGCAGTTTCAGTTGCTAAGCAACCTGTTCATCTGCTGAGCCTGATATTTCAATTCGGCAGCACTAAACGTCTGTTATGCTATGGCCTTTCGGAACTACCTTCATTACATAATATCCACCATTATAATGAAGGAGTTCCAAATGTTGAAAGGTGTGACAGTTGCAAGGAAAATCAGTGCAGCTGTGGCAAGGAGATAATGTCAAATTAGACTTTATGAGTATAAAACGTATAACATAACGAGGATTTAACACTCAATCTTTCCTGGCAGAACACTGAAAAAGCATTCTGCCCTGGGTATTTATTTGATGACATGAAATCAAGTCTTGTATCATTCTAGAAAAATTTTTATAACTAACACCATAATAAATATACAATACAATGACTTAGAGAAAAATGTTAACATTCTGGGTATATTAAATAAAGTTTGTATATTGAGCAGAGCATTTGTTTGAATGACAATTCTTGAATTGCATAGAGCTGAAAAAAAGAAGCACCTATGTGAGGTCTTCAGATTTTCAATGTTTCTAAAACATTTTCCTACACAAATGCCTATATGAATCTCTATTAAACTCATAGAAAATCATTACAAAAACTTCACTCACCCTTTGAGTTTATTTTAAAACAAATGCTTTTGTAATAAGGTATCTTAATGCAGACATTATCCATTTTGGTGTCCAGTTTTCCTTATTTATAAAAATAGAAATCCACTTAGATTTGGATGCAATATCATCCTTCCCTCTTAAAACAAGCAATACATCATCTTAAGATAGAAAGGTAATTTTACAGCATATACTTTTGTATAAAATACCTCCCCATTGAAGTTATTCTTCTGTTTATAGTATCCTACCTTGAACTTATAGTTTTTATTTCATAGTCAAAGAGCATTCTAGTCAGTTAGGCTAAAATCAAATATGCCCTTTTTTAAAAAAATAATAGTCATTTATTTTATTTCTTATAATTATCTTTATTTAAACACCGTGATTACAAATATGATTATAGGTTGTATGATTACAGTCATGTAAAGAACACCCCCCTTCACCAGTGCAACATTCCCACCACCAATTTCCCAGTTCTCCCACCCCCCCACACACCTGTACTCGAGACAGGCTTTCTACTTCCCTCATTCATTCACATTGTTATAATAGTTTTCAGTGTAGTCATCTCTCCAACTGCACTCATCACTCTATGTGATGAGCTTCATGTCATGAGCTGCACCTACCAGCCCTCATCTCTCTTGTCTCTGAGATACTGTTAAAAATGTCTTTCATTTTTCTTGAAGCCCAGAGATGATTGAAACCATTCTGTGTCTTTCTCTCTCCCTCTGACTTACTTCACTCAGCATAATAGATTCCATGTACATCCATGTATAGGAAAATTTCATGACTTCATCTCTTCTGACGGCTGCATAGTACTCCATTGTGTATATGTACCACAGTTTCTTTAGCCACTCATCTGTTGAAGGGCATCTTGGTTGTTTCCAGAGTCTGGCTATTGTAAATAGCGCTGCAATGAATATAGGTGTAAGGAAGGGATTTTTGTATTGTATTTTTGTGTTCCTCGGGTATATTCCTAGGAGTGATATAGCTGGATCATACGGAAGCTCGGTTTCCAGTTTGTGAAGGAATCTCCATATCGCTTTCCATAAAGGTTGTACTAGGAGGCATTCCCACCAGCAGTGAAAAAGAGTTCCTTTCTCTCCACATCCCCGCCAGCATTGCTTGTTTTCCTTTTTTGTGATGTGTGCCAATCTCAGTGGTGTGAGGTGGTATCTCTTAGTAGTTTTGATTTGCATCTCCCTGATGATTAATGATGTTGAGCATCTTTTCATGTGCCTTTTGGCCATTTGCATTTCTTCTTTTTCAAAGTGTCCGTTCATTTCTTCTCCCCATTTTTTGATGGGGTTAGATTTTTTCTTGTATAGTTCTGCCAGTACCTTGTAAATTTTGGATAGTAGTACTTTATCTGATGAGTATTGGGTGAATAATTTCTCTCACTCAGTGGGTATCCTTTGTATTCTGGGCACTATTACCTTTGAGATGCAGAAGCTTCTCAGCTTAATATAGTCCCATCTGTTTATCTCTGCTTCCACTTGTTTGAAAAGTGCTGTCTCCTCCTTAAAGATGCCTTTAGTCTCAATGTCCTGGAGTGTTTCACCTACATGTTGTTCTATATACCTTATAGTTTCAGATCTGATATCAAGGTCTTTAATCCATTTGGATTTTACCTTTGTACATGGTGTTAAATGAGGGTCTGAGCTAACTCTTTTGCAAGTGGCTAACCAGTTGTGCCAACACCACTTGTTCAATAGGCTTTTCTTGCTCCATTTAGGATTTCTTGCTCCTTTATCAAAACGTAAGTGGTTATATGTCTGAGGAACCTTCTCTGAGTACTCAAGCCTATTCCACTGATCAGAGGGTTTGTCTTTATTCCAATACCATGCTGTTTTTATAACTATTGCTTTGTAATACAGCTTAAAATTGGGGAAAGTAATGCCTCCCATATTCCTTTTCCCAAGGAGTGTTTATTATTCCAAATAAATTTCAGAAGTGTTTGATCCACTTCTTTGAAGAATGTCATGGGTATCTTCAGGGGAATCACGTTAAATCTGTACAATGCTTTTGAAAGTATTGCCGTTTTAATAATGTTGATCCTACCAATCCATGAGCAAGGTATGTGTTTCCATTTTCACGTGTCCTCTCTTATTTCTTGGAGCAGTGTTTTATAGTTTTCTTTGTATAGATCCTTCACATCTTTTGTCAAGTTGACTCCAAGATATTTGAGTTTGTGGCACTAATGTGAATGGAATTGTTCTCTTAATGTTCATTTCTTCCCTATCATTATTAGTGTATAAAAAGGCCATTGATTTTTGTGTGTTAATTTTGTAGCCTGCCACCTTGCTATATGAATCTATTATTTCTAGAAGCTTTTTGGTAGAGTCTTTAGGGTTTTCTAAGTAGAGTATCATGTCATCTGCAAACAGTGAGAGCTTGACTTCTTCCTTTTCTATCTGGATTCCCTTGATATCTTTTTCTTGCCTAATCGCTATAGCCAGTAATTCCAGTAATATGTTGAATAGGAGTGGTGAGAGAGGAGAGCCTTGTCTTGTACCAGAATTTAGAAGGAAGGCTTTTAGTTTATCTCCATTGCGGATAATATTTGCCACTGGCTTGTGGTAGATGGCTTTAACTATATTGAGAAAGGTTCCTTTTATTTCTATCTTGCTGAGAGTTTTCATCAAGAATGGGTGTTGAACCTTATCAAATGCTTTTTTTGTGTCTATTGATATGACCATGTGATTTTTATTTTTCTTGTTGTTTATGTTGTATATTATGTTGATAGATTTACGGATGTTAAACCATCCTTGCATTCCTGGGATGAAACCTACTTGATCAAAGTGAATGATCTTGATGAGGCACTGGATTCTGTTCGCCAGAATTTTGTTGAGGATCTTTGCATCTGTGTTCATCAGGGACATTGTTCTGTAATTTTCTTTTTTAGCAGCATCTCTATCTGGTTTTGGTATTAAGATGATGTTGGCTTCATAAAAGCTATTTGGAAGTGTTCCTGTTTTTTCGATTTCATAAAAGAGCCTGGCCAGGATTGGTAGTAGTTCCTCAGAAAGGATTGAAATAATTCGTGAATCCATCAGGGCCTGGGCTTTTGTTTTTGGGCAAATTTTTTATTAAGATTTTAGTTTCCTTAATAGTGATGGGGTGGGTAGATATGCTACATCTTCTTTATTCAATTGTGGAAGGTTATATGAGTTAAAAAATTCATCCATTTCGTCCAGGTTCTCACATTTAGTGGCATAGGTATTCTTTGAATACCCTTTGAATCTATGCAGTATCTGTAGTGATCTCCCCCTTTTCATTTCTAATATGCGTTATCAAGTTTCTCTCTCTCTTTTTTAGTTTTGCCAGTGGTCTATCAATCTTGCTTATTTTTTCAAAGAACCAACTTCTGCTTTCGTTGATCTTTTGGATTGTTTTTTGGGTTTCCATTTCATTGATTTCTGCTCTCAGCTTTGTTATTTCCTTCTGTCTTCCTATTTTTAGATTCTTTTGTTGATCATTTTCTAATTCTATAAGCTGCGTCATTAAGCTATTCATGTAAGCTTCTTCCTTCCTGATGTGTACTTGCAAAGCTATAAATTTTCCTCTCAATACCGCTTTTGCTGTATCCCATAGGTTCAGATAGTTTGTGTTTTCATTGTCGTTTGTTTCCAGGAAATTTTTGATGTCTTTTTTGATTTCATCTCGGACCAACTGGTTATTCAGTAGTAGATTGTTTAATTTCCAGGTGTTAAATGTTTTCTTCTGTCTCCCTTTGTAATTCACATCTAACTTCAGAGCCTTGTGGTCAGCAAAGGTAGCCTGCAAAATTTCTATCTTTTTGATTTTATGGAGGTATGTTTTATATGCTAGCACGTTGGTCTATCCTGGAGAATGACCCATGTACGTTGGAAAAGAATGTGTATCCAGGTATATATATATATATATATATATCCAGATATATATAGGAGTGTCCTTTATATATCTACTAGGTCTTTTTCTTCCATTTCTTTTTTCAGGTCTAGTATATTTTTGTTGGGTTTCCATTTCGTTGACCTATCAAGTGTTGACAAGCCTGTGTTGAGGTCTCCCACAATTATTGTGTTATTGTTGATATCCTTTTTCAGATTTGTCAACAATTATATTAAATACTTTGCTGGTCTCTCATTGGGTGCATATATGTTTAGGAGAGTGATTTCTTCCTGCTGTACAAATCCCTTGATTAGTACATAATATCCATCTTTGTCCTTTACAATTTTTCTGAGTATAAAGTTTGTGTCATCTGATATTAGTATGGCCACTCCCGCTTTTTTAAGGGTGTTGTTTGCTTGAATGATTTTCCTCCAGCCTTTTATTTTGAGTCTACATTTATTCTGTCTATTCAGGTGTGTTTCTTGTAGGCAGCAGATGGTTGGCTTCAGTTTTTTGATCCATTTCGCCACTCTGTGCCTCTCAATGAGTGCATTTAGTCCATTGACATTAAGACAAATAATTGTCATGGGATTTATTGCCATCTTTGTGTAGAAGTTTAGTGTGTTTTTTGTTCTGTCTTGTTTTTAAAATAGATCTTTCAGTTTTTCTTTTAAGGCTGGTTTTGAGTCTGTAAAGTTTTTGAGCTGTTGTTTATCTGTGAAGCCATGTATACTTCCTTCAAACCTGAAAGTGAGTTTTGCTGGGTGCAGTATTCTTGGTGAAGCATTTATTTCATTGAGTTTTGTCACTATATCCTACCACTGCCTTCTGGCCTTGAGTGTTTCTGGTGACAGGTCTGCTGTAAATTTCAAGGATGCTCCCTGGAATGTAATTTCCCTTTTCGATCTTGCTGCATGCAGTTTTCTATCTCTATCTGTGGATTCATCATTGTGACTAGGATGTGTCTTGGGGTGTTTCTCCTGGGGTCTTTTTTAGCTGATACTCTTCGGGCATGCAGGATTTGGTCAAATGTTTTCTTTAGCTCTGGTAGTTTCTCTGTGATGATGTTCTTGACTATTAATTCTTCCTGGAGATTTTCCTCTTGGGTCTCTGGGACTCAAATGATTCTAAAGTTGTTTCTGTTGAGCTTATCAAAAACTTCTATTTTCATCTGCTCATAGTCTTTGAGTAACTATTCCATTGTCTGATCCTTTGATTTAAGGCTTTTTTAAAATCTCTTCTGCCGTGTAAAGTTGTTATGCATCTCATTTTCCAGTGCACTAATTCTATCCTCAGCTGCTTTTAACCTGTTGGAAAGCTCATTCATTATGTTCTTCAATTTATCTACTGAGTTTTTCAGACCTATTATTTGACCTGATATTTCAGTTTGGAGTTTTCTGATTTCTATCTTCATATTTTCTTAATTTTTGTTAGTGTTCTGATTTATACTTTCTTTGAGTTCTATGAGCAACCTCCATATTTCTTCTCTAAACTCCATTTCTGAAAAATCTGGTTAGGTGGTTGGCCATTGTTGGGTCATCATAGTTTCCATCTTCATTCTCTATGGCTGAAGTTGGTCTGAGTACTTTCCCCATTGTCACCCTTATGCTGTGGGTTTTTCTACGTGTTGTGGTGGTATTCATTGGCTAGTTGGAGTGCACAGCCGCAAAGCATGCTCCTCTGCTTCGACCCCTTATAGGTGGGCTTAAGGGGGCTAGCATAGTCAGCTTTATCCACAACTCCAGCCCAGAAACACTAACCTCAGCTGAGGCAAGCCATCAGGGGATGAATGCCAGAGAAGATCAAAGTTCCCAGGTTGAAGCAAGCCCAGGGAAGCCCCAAAATGTCTGCTAAGCTTAAGGAGCCCAGCAGAGTCTGTCTTATCCACAATTCTGACTGGAAAGACACACCTCAGCCGAGGCACGCCCTCAGGGGATTAATGCCAGAGAAGTTCAAAGTTCCCAGGTTGAAGCAAGCTGGGGGAGGCCCCAAAATGTCTTCCAAGCCTAAGGGGCCAAGCAGTCAGCTTTATCCACAACTCTAGCCCAGAAACACTCACCTCAGGCAACGCAAGCCATCAGGGAATGAATGCCAGAGAAGATCAAAGTTCCAGGTTGAAGCAAGCCCAAGGAAGCCCCGAAATGTCTGCCAAGCTTAAGGGGCCCAGCAGAGTCTGTCTTATCCACAATTCTGGCTGAAAAGGCACACCTCAGCAGAGGCACACCCTCAGGGATTAATGCCAGAGAAGATCAAAGTTCCCAGGTTGAAGCAAGCTGGGGGAGGCCCCAAAATGTCTGCTGAGCCTAAGGGGCCCAGCAGTCAGCTGTATCCACAACTCCGGCTTGGAAACACTTACCTCAGCCGAGGCAAGCTGTCAGGGAATGAATGCCAGAGAAGATCAAAGTTCCCAGGTTGAAGCAAGCCCGGGAAAGCCCCAAAATGTCTGCCGATCTTAAGGGGCCCAGCAGAGTCTACCTTATCCACAACTCTGGCTGGAAAGACACCTTATTTTATTTTTTAATAGTTTCTTTATTTAAACATTATGATTACAAACATAATTGTAGTTGGGCTTCAGTCATAACGAGAACAGCCCCCTTCACCGTGCAACCTTCCCATCACCAATGCCACCATCTCTTCCCACCCCACACCCCTCCTGTATTCGAGATAGGCTTTCTATATCCCTCACTCACTGACATTGTTATGATAGTTCTCAGCCTATTTATTTTTTCTAACTGCACTTGCCACTCTTTGTGGCGAGCTTCATATTTTGAGCCTGTCCTTCTGGCCCTCAACTCTGGAAATTATTTCAATGTCTTTCATTTTTCTTAAAACCCATAGATGAGTGAGACTATTTTGTGTCTCTCTCTCCCTCTGACTAATTTCACTCAGCATAATAGATTCCATGTACATCCATGTATAGGAAAATTTCATGACTTCATCTCTTCTGACACCTGCATAATATTTCATTGTGTATATGTACCACATTTCTTTAGCTATTTATCCATTGAAGGGCATCTTCGTTGTTTCCAGAGTCTGGCTATTGTAAAAAGTGCTGCAATGAATATAGCTGTATAGAGAATGAAGATGACTGCTCTGATTACATTTATAGGAGCATTCTTAAGATTTACAGCAAAATATGCCTTTCTTTGAAAGATAAAATGATTAATGTACTCAATATTTCTGCTTAAATACCATTGTACAAGGCTTGGTTCACCTAACTGAAGCATAAATTGGCAAATAAAATAAGTAGCTAAAGGACATATCTTTGTTCAAGTACAGGCCAAGTTACTTACTGTTAAAAAAAAAAGCTTGATTGATATTGAAGTAAAAGCTACTTATTTCTGCACTGGAAAAACTAAAAGAAATTTTATGTAGAATAAAATGATATTAAACTATAAAATAAATTTTATTTTACAAGTTATAATACTATCATGGAGTGAGATAGGAAAGAGCATAAATTTAATAATTTAATTAATTCATTTGCCTTCTTGTCATAACCAGTCTAAAGACAGATCTGGGGATCAACTCCTATACTCTTGTTCTTCCAATCCTGAATGTTATCCCTCCCTATTTAACCCTCTTTACCCTCAGTTCTTAACTTATTAGGTACCGAGACTGATATCCTGCCCCAATAAGTCACCACCCAGCTCCCAACGTGAAAAGACTTGCTCTCAGTCTCACATCTCATGCTCCAGCAAAGAAGCTGCAACCACCACTCTTGCTGACTCACTCTATGTGGCCCATCTTCTAATACACACCTAAGTGTGTATGATTGCATGATACTGGATTTAGCTTCAGAAGGACCCTCAACTCAAGGATACTACCCGATTCCTTAACTGCTGAAAGTCATCACTCAAACACAATAAGTCCCTATTGTGGGATAAAAATGTGCCCTGGATTTTATTCCCCTCCCATGAATATCTCAAAAGATTTAATGGGGATATCTATATTTTCCTTGTATGTTTAATACTTCAATAGTTATATCTCTGAGTGTGTTTATTACCAAAGGTAAAGGTAGCCTCCTCCATCCTTTATTATTTATTATTATTCTTTATTTTTATCTTTTCTATTTATATATAGAGGTTTTTTTTAATTTTGCTTGTTTGGGTTCTGCTTGGTATGAAATTCTAGAAAAAAAAGTCTTGATTGGAATAAAAGCTCAGGTCAAAACTAGGACACAAAGATTATATCGCCTTACCCCCAAATGCAGAAACAATATATATATAATATGGCAACATTCGCTTTTGCATAAGCATACTAAAAAAAGGAAATCTTATGTATAGACAAGCTCTTATCTACTAGGGATAAGAAACCATAAATTTTATAAGACGGGGACACTGCCAACCCTGAACATTTGTCATGGGGACTCGACTTAGACTCCATGTGATAGGACAGTGACCTATAGATTCTATAGAACCATAGAACCTCGAACCATAGATCCAAACCGTAGAACTGACAGTTCTCTGCAACAGCACCAAGAATCAAAAATCCCCCAGGGAGTTTCTAATACGTGTATGGCACCAACTTGCACTAGGTTGCTACTACTCCCAGACCTGACAACTAGGAAACAGCAACAACTTGATCTAAGAGCAGGTTGCCCTACCTCATCACCTAATAGTAAGATGAAATCAGAAGACACCTATCCTTTGATCTGTGCAACAGCCAAAATTACTAATTACAGAAGACTGGCTTTGAAACGGCAACAGGGCAGAATTTTCTTGGGACCAATAAAAAAGACCCTATCATAGCGTCAGCCTAGGATTTGTACAAAAACCAAGACTTCTAATTCCGGAGGTCTGTCTTTGACAACTGTGACCCAGCAGAACTTCTGAAACCATAAGGAAAGGCTCTATCCTATACTTCGTCATAGTATCTGTGCAAAAAATAAATCAAAAATTACAGAAGACTGACTACAACAACCATGATGGAACAGAACTTCTAGAACCAGAAAGATAGACCCTATCCTAGACTTTGTCCTATGACCTGTGCAAATATCAAAATCTCTGATTACAAAGGGCGAATTTTATCAACCACAACTGAGCAGAACGTTTCCTGGCATTATAAAAGGACCTTGGGGTTTGATAATGAACATGTCTGAAGCCTGTAGTCCTACCAATGACAGTATGTTTCAAGGGAGGAGAAACCCTGAATTCCCTTTCTAATTTTCCCAATACTTACAGTGCCTAAGCAAAAAAATAAAATAAAAAAGAAGGCAAAACCTTGCCACACAAGCACTCCTCCCCCCTTTGTTGTTTTTTCTCATTGTTGTTTTACCTGTTGTTTATTGTTGTGTTTTTTGTGGTTACCTGTTTTTTTTTATTTTAGTTTTTTTCTTCTTATTTCTTCTTTTAAATTGGTATTAATATCTCCTAAACAGTCTCCTCCCAGTTTTCTTTTTTTTCCTTTTTCTTAACAGAATCAGAGAGTTTCAGTGATCTTGTTTTGCCTCATAAATTGAGGGGAAGAGGAGAAAAAAAGTGGGTGGTACCAGAAGCAAACAGTCGCATGAACAGTGAGTGGAAATAAAAAATGATCAGATATAATTACCAAACCCAAAGTCAATGACAACAGAATCAAGCTACCCAATCTACAACAAGTTATATACAAAAGGACCTGTTACACTAGCAGTCTAGGGTGCAAAGGGGGAGGTTTGAGATGCATGCTGGATCAGGGGTGGATGGAGGACAACACTGCTGGTGGGAATGGCCCCAATTCACTGTCACTATATACCTTAAATATAACTGTGAAAGACATGTAAATCACATTGGTCACAATAAAAGTTATATGTGTTTTCTTGATTAGAATGCTGATTTTACCTGTGTATACATGTCAAACTTAACTGATAATATATAATATTTAGAGTTTTCTTTATTATAATAGTCCACAATAAAATTTTACAGGCAAAAAATGTGAACATATTTATCTTATAGTTTATCTACTTTTGATTTGAGAGCCACACAGGGATTATTCATACTAAGAGACCACTCTTGGCAGTGCTCTGGTGACCCTATGTGGGGTTGAGGATCAAACTAAGATTGACTATACATAAGACAAGAACACTACTCATGTACTATCTCTTTATGTCAAACATCTTCACAAATATTGTGGCTTCCTTTAGAAAAATAGCTGGAATGAGGTTTAAATTCAAAAATTTGAGGTGACACTCTTATTAGTTTTTTAGTAAAGTAGGAAAAAGTGAATAAAGGATCCTATCATGCTCAACAGTATAAATATATATTAAAAAAATATATATATATAATATATAGGTGGAAAAGGACTTTGAGAAAATTTGAACAAAATTAAACTTGTTTAATAATTTGTGCTAACAATATCTCCTGAGTCATCACATTAAGAACCTATTACATTCAGATCATGGTTAAAGCAATTGGATATTATTGGAAAAAATAGCTTCCTATAGGAAAATGAAAGAAAATACTGAAGAATGTGCTCTTTTGGGACAGGAGTAAGTACATTCAAGCATAAAAGAAAACATAACATGAATATTTAATAATACATATGGATCTCAAAATTTATGTTAAGTGAATTAAGCCATACACAAAAACTGGGTCCTAAACAATAGAACAGTGGTGATGCATTAAACTTGCTCCTAGACAACCCAGGTCATATTGCCAACATTCCATTGTAAGTCCTCCTAGCTAGCCTTGATAGTTCCTTAGTGAATACCCAGGAGAAGCCCTGAGTACCACCAGATGAAGCCCAAAAGTCAAAAGGAAAATACAAAGCACAAAAAATTGTAACTGAATACTGAAATTTTAATTGTGATTTATTTACATACATGGGTCAATATGACTGGGAGAAGGCTGAAACTTTGGCCAGCAGGAGCTCCTTAGAACTTTCTAGAGTGCCTTTTATATATATATATATATATATAATTTTTTATATATTTAATTTTGATACACTCATATATAGATATATATCTATATATGAGTGTATCAAAATTAAATTTCCATTGTAGACAAATATTAGTGAGTCTTGACAACTTTATGTGGCATTATCAAAATGGATAAAAGAATAAAGTTAAAAAAGTAAAAGACATTCCAAGTAGCAGATAATAGGCACAATTCTATAAAAGTAAAAGGGGAACTAAGCATTTCTCATTTAAAATATATTTGAATGGATTATAGCTTATTTTTACTTTAACCTGTCATTTACTTTTTTTAGTCTGTTAATAATGCTTATCTTTACATATCTTGCATTTATTTCTGAATTCTTGATATGCCACCTATATTAAAATGTAGTTATATCATGTAGTAAATATATAAATATATACAAATATATATACAATATATAATCTAGGCAAATCTAGAAGAATTATCCTGTAGAAAGTAGTTGGAGATTGTTTTCTATCCCAGGTTCCAGGTTTCTTTTGTTCTGTACATCTTTGAGAATTATCTGTATTTGTATTTCAGAATAGCAAATATGATGGACTTTACCTTTGCATATCCTCAGCATATTAAGATAATACAAACACAAAGGACAGACTGAAAAAAGTGAGACATACATAAATTTAAAAAGTAAAATAAAATAAAAATTAACTTCTTTATAGTATGCTAAGAAATGAGTTTTTTAATATTTAATATACTTTTATTATACATTATCATTTTATATACTACTTTATCTTTCATCTTATATGTAAGAACATCTGAGATATGACTTAATATAGTAAATGAATTTTCTGTTTTGTTTTGGTTTTTTTGTTTGTTTTGATAGGGGCCACACCCAGTGATGCTCAGTGTTTGATCCTGGCTATTCACTCAGAAATTTTTTCTGGCTTGGGGAACTATATGGGACGCTGCAGGATCAAGCCACAGTCCATCTTAGGTTAGCACGTGCAAGGCAAGATGCCTTGTGCCACTCCTCTAGCCCCAGTAAATAACATTTCTATAACAGGACTTTTCAAATGTCTTTTCAAATATAAACTATCTCTTTCAGAAGTACTATGAAATTTATTATTAAGAGGTTGAATTCAGGGTTAAAATTCATTGCTTCTTAAATGACATATCCATCCTGTCATCTATGACACAATTGTCACCTCTGTCATATATGACACATTTGGAAGAAAAGATGAGCTTGTAAAAAGTGATTGAGGCAGGTTGAATTAGAAGAGAATGGTTGATAATGGTGACAATACTCTAGTTGAAAATAAATTAATATAATTTTATTCAAATATATCAAAGGCTAAAATTTCATGATGGCAATTAGCTAAATTAAATTGTGCAGAAATGATGATTCATTTGTACATTTCCTTGGCATATTCTCCCATTCATCAAAGTTTTTCTGGGCTCAGTGTCATGATTGTCACATGCCCTTCCATGCAATTGATATCTGGTGTCACATGGTCCACTGAACATCACTAAGTGTACTACTGTAGTATCCCAGGGAGTACATCATTATATTTCTTGGCTCTATCATTGAACCATCAGACCAGTTGGCTGAACATCAATGTGAGCAGACCTTGCATTTCCTGAGAACAACTGGGGAGGTTCCTCAATTTTTCCCAAACTTTTTCCAACTCATTTACTTTATGCTTTTTAATGTTCTTGTAATAATTTTAATATATTTATTGAGTCAATAATACACATTTAAAATAGTTTGTCTTTGAGAACATTCATCATAGGCTTAGTGAAATTCTCAGAGACCTACAGCATTTTCCTGGTTAAGACAACTAAATTTGAGGTTAAAATTTTGTTTGTGTTTCTGAAAAAAAAAGAAAAAGTCAGATGTTTACTAATGTTACTTTTTGTCCTTCATAACCGAAAAGCTAACTAGAGTATTCCCAATTTTCTTCAAATTATCATTGCTGCCATATGAAATTTGAGTTCCTAAAGTATAAACACATTTTTCTTTTTTTTTTTTTTGTTTTTTTTTTTGTTTTTTGTTTTTGGGCCACACCCGGTGACGCTCAGGGGTTACTCCTGGCTATGCGCTCAGAAGTCGCTCCTGGCTTGGGGGACCATATGGGACGCCGGGGGATCGAACCGCGGTCCGTCTCCTAGGCTAGCGCAGGTAAGGCAGGCACCTTACCTCGAGCGCCACCGCCCGGCCCCATAAACACATTTTTCAAAGGCAAAAAACAACTCTTTATCTTATCTATCAAAATCTCATCTTCACTACTGAAATATAGTTTTCAAGAAATAAAACGTAAAAAATTAATAGCGCTGATACTACAGCTTATATTTTTCTAAAACTAGTAATTATTATTTAATTTAAAATAAAAGCTAAACACCTTCCTTCCATAGTTATTTAGTTTTTTAAACAACTTTATTTTAAAAAGGAAAAAAAGGAAAAGGAAAAAATCCTGTAGTAACCATTTTGCAAGTTTATTTATGTTATATATTTATTATGTTTTATTTATATAGTTTATTATGTTATATATTGATTTATGTGAAATATTTTCCACAAAACTACAGATTTCCACTGTGTCGGAATGTATCTGAACATCTTACTGCAGGTGATGTGGAATGATATGGGGTAGGTGATACTTCGGGGCCTGTAGAAGCTAATCTCAGCCATTGATAGCTGAAACCTTTATTGCATTTTAATAGGTGACTTTGGAAAAATCCCTTTAATTCACAATATACTAAAGTAATATATCATGTGTGATGCTTTAGGAGTAGTGTTACATCTTCCTCAGTTAAATAACAAACATTTACTTATATGAAAGAAAAGTTTTATAGAAAAGAAGTTATCTAAAATTACATAAGGTCATTAAATTATTGTAATTAAATAATTCCCAGGAGTGTAGATCTTAACTTGGCAATAGTTGTGTTTCATAGTTAGTAATACCCTACACAAAGATTTCTAACATTATATTGATTTCTGGTACATCAATAGAGAATAAGACTTGACCTTTTAAAGGCATTTTAGGAACTGTTACAAAGGTTAGTTAGTAAAGAGAAACTCAGTTCCCTAAAGAATGTAATCAGAAAGAGATTTAATTATTGGGTTTATGATGGGGATGATCAAAAATGTAGGTTAATTCATTAAATGAATTTAACAACTGAAATATTACCCCTAGATTAAGAAAAACTTCTTGAATATCCCAACCAAGTTGATTTTTCCAAATTTTCATTGTATGCATATTGTATATGCATGCATTTAAAGTGTATATACATTTTAGAAAACAGGTATTTCCTAAAGCATATAGAATGTGTCTTATTCAATCTCTATTATTGGAGCATGATAAAGATTAAATAATAATAAATAATTACATGCCAAGAATTTTAAATCTGTTGCAACAACATTTGTCAAACAGCAATCATATATCTTATTACCAGTTCATGATATGAAGCTTACCACAAAGAGTGGTGAGTGCAGCTAGAGAAATAATTACACTAACAACTATCATGACAATGTTAATGAGTGAGAGAAGTAGAATGCCTGTTTCAAATTAAGGCAGGGGGTCGGGGAAGAGGGAGATAGGGAGCATTGGTGGTGGGAATGTTGGTGGGAATGAAAGGGGTGTATGTATTCTTTGTATGACTGAAACCCAACTACAAACAGATTTGTAATCATGGTGTTTAAATAAATATATTATTTTAAAAAATAAAAAACAAAAGTGTTGCCTTTATAAAGCATCATTATATAATAAGGAATAAAATATGAAAGGCTTTCTTATAAGTCTTACCTTCTTGCCCTACTCATATGGTGTGGCAAAATAGAATATTTCATATCGTGCTCAATTACCCAGCCGAAGCACTACAAGGAGACTACACAATTTTCTCTTAACATAAGGTACTATGTCCTTTTACCTTCTTTGCAGCAGATAAAGCAAGAAAAGATGGTCTCTTTTTGGAGAGAATATTTCTGTCTTTAGAATGTAGAGATGAAGCTGTCAAAATATAAAGACTTCCTGCTGACAATTTCTTTAATTTTACAAACTGGGAAAGTTAAAATTGGAGTCTCTTTTATATGTCAAATAAACCAGAATTTTCTGAACCTCAAGAGTCTTTCTAAGTATTACAGAATAGCTGTTTAGAGAGCCAGTAGAACAGCTGCTGATCAGCAGAGTGGAGAACAGGGATAAACAACCCAAACTGTTTAGTTGCTTTGGTCATATAGAGCCTAATAATTCTTATTATCCTAGAATTATTACTAATATTTAATTTCAATTTCCAAGGAATTCTAATTTGGAAATAAGTGACATAGTTCTCTTTTAAATATAAGAAATAGGGCTCTGGGGCCTGAGCGGTGGCACAGCAGTAGAGCATTTGCCTTGCACAAGGCTAAACTAGGACAGACCTAGGTTCCCATATGGTCCCCCAAGCCAGGAACAATTTCTGAGCACATAGCCAGGAATAACCCCTGAGCATCACCGGGTGTGGTGCAAAAATCAAAAACAAACAAACAAACAAACAAAAAAAGACTCATCTTAATTCATATAAGAGACAGTCTAATTGCAAAACAAGCAGATACAAGAGCAAATCTGAATTATTTTATTCCATTGTAAAATTTGCTGGATGAAGCCTGTTTTTGGACTTCTATAATGAGACAAACAACTTTCCCGTACACAAAGAGAGATGGAGGCAATTTTTCTAAGTACAATTTGCAAACATGAAAGCAGACATTTGCTAGCTAATCAGTACATTGTTGTCCATTAGAAAATGTAAAGTTTGAGAATGTGGGCTGCAGGTGGGTGCTGGGGAAAGTGGGTGATTTGTTTATTAACACATCTCTTCAATATAACAGCCAATTTCACAGTACACATGCTTACTAAAGTTATTGAACATATAATTCAAGAAATTAATGTTCTGAATGACTTTAGAAAACCACTTTAAATGTGAATATAGTATTGTTGTTTTTATATTGTTCATGGTTATTGGTTCTTATTTATTCATTAATTGATAATTTGTATATAATATTCAATAAATCAAGCAGCTTTTTTAATTTTTAATTTTTAATTATGAAAAAAGATGCAAAGAAAGAAGACAATGTAAAGTTACAGTGGGAGGACAATCACCCATAAACAGAATTCTCAGAAGAAATCCCCTTGATGACAACTTAATTTTGAACTTTCAGCAAAAGAACATTAAGAAAAATAAAACATAACCCATGTACAATTACTTTGTCCCTCAAGTCTCCAGATTGTAGTACATTATAACATTTTTAGCAGTACACAAAGCAATCTAAAGCCATAAAATTTATGTAACACCTTAAACATTGAAGGCATAGTATTTTTTTACAGTTCCATGTACATGCAAGTTTAAGTGGGTTTTTTTTTAAGGATTAGAGTCAAAGGAGCACAGTTAAAATGGTATCAATTATTGTTTGCATAGGCCCACCAAAATATGGGGGACATGGAAAGGATTTTAGAAATAAATAGAGCTATTTTATCAAAAAAAAAAAAAGGAATAAAGAAACAACATAAGAGTATCAGAATCTCTCGGGGCCGAAGAGATAGCATGAAGGTCGGCGTTTGCCTTTCATGCAAAAGACGGTGGTTTGAATCTCGACATCCCATATGGTACCCGAGCCTGCCAGCAGCGATTTCTGTGTGTAGAGCCAGGAGGAACCCCTGTGGGCTGCCCGGTGTGACCCAAAAACAAACAAAAAGAGCATCAAAATCTTAGAAGAAAAACCACAAAAGAATGGAGATTGTTACTTTTGTTAGGTTAATAGAATTATGGGATGGGGAGGAGCAGCAGTAGTAAATCTCTATTCTCCTTTGACTTTTATAGACTTTACATGTTAAGATCTTATTAGTTTCTGTTGTCCCATAATCATTTACTGCATCTTTAATGGTATAAACCATATAGTTATCACTTCACAATTCTGTAAATTAAAATCTAGCACAGTATTATGAGATTCTCAGCTTAGTGTTTCACCAAGCTTACATCAAAAGGTCACCCAGTACAATGGTTCTCACTTGGGCTTCTGGGTTCTATTTGTACTCAATGATTGCTATTAAGTTCTTCTCAAACTTGCCACGTATCTTCCTTCATCTTCAAGCCAACAATAGGATATTGAATTGTCATTTACTAAAACCTGAATTTCTCTTTTATTTCTTCTTCTTTTTTTTTAATATAAATTTTTATTTTGATCATAGTGGCTTACATATTGTTGACAATAATATTTTAGGTACATATTTACATAAAATCAGGGGGGATTCCCATCGCCAAATTGTCATCCCTACGCCTCCGTTTCTATCCTACCTCCCTTTTCCTTTTCCCTCACCCCAGGGCGGCTAGAATATGTGGTCCCCTCTGTATCTAACCCACTACTTAGTAGTCTTGCACCTGTTTGGTCTTGATGCCTCCCTTATTTCCCCCTCTAACTGGAGTCAGGACTAGCTAGTTCAAGTTGCGTGGTTTTGTTTGAAGGAGAAAAAAGTAATAAACTGGGGTAAGAGTCTAATACCCCGAAAATGGGCGGAGTCCTTCTAAAGGCTCTCATCATCAATCTGGGAGATGGAGAAAAAGTAGGTGAAACACTCCACTAGTACCAAAAGAAGTGTCAAATATCCAGTGAGGGCTCCAGCTATATCGATAAGCACCACACAGAGCAGACAAAACAAACAAACAAGTAGAAAAAAAAAAAAAACAGACAAACAAAAATCACGCCATGGTCTTGAATTAAGAAACATGGCATAGCACATAACGAAAGAGAAGAAAGGAAGAGAAAAAAAAATAAGTATAATTGGGGACTACACTTTCAATAATCACACCCAAACAGAGAAATAGACCAAAATAGATTGGTAAATCAAAAATAATAATAACAATAATAAATAAAGGTAATATATATATTTATATCAAAAAAATAACCAAGGTTTTGTGCTTTTTGTATTTTTGTTTTTTCCCTCCTGCACTGGCACAGTAAATATTGGGGTCATTCGAAAAAAGAATTCACTTGGCCTAAGAGATATGGGATTTCTCCGTCCTTGGAGCATACTGTCATGGGATCAACTCTAGACATTGCTCAGGATCCTTTACTTTCCCGGTGGTGTTTTTTTTTTTTTTTTCTTTCTTTTTTTTTTCCTTTGGTGTGTGGAAGACTTCTGCTCTGTGTTTAGAGGTCTCAGTATCTGTACAGATCCTGAGGTGGGACTTATGATGAAGTCAGTCTTTGTGGTTCTAGAGGTTCTGTTACCTCAGTGTCATTTTAATCCATCTTCTGTGGTTGATGATCTTGGTCTTTGCACTGAACCTAGGGTGGCACCTAGGATAGCGTCTTTCTTTGTGCTCCCAAAAGCCCCATTCCGTTACAATTGTCTCTGCCGGATCTTTGGGGCTGGGGATCATGATTCTTGTGCAGGTCATAGTTCAAACCCTAAACTAGGGCTTATTTATTGGTCCCAAGATGTATACAGTCTGGTCGTGGATCAAGCAGCCAGTCATCTGTAAATCCCGATCTTGGGTTTTTATCCTACCAAAGGGAGCCAAGACTTCTGGTTTTGTCTTGTCGTTTATTTCTTCTTTTAATTATTATATCAGATCTGTTTAGAAAATGCAATTAGTTTCACCACTTAAGGTCAGTTTACTAATAACCTTGATACAATCAAATTTTCTTCATGGAAGCACCCAGATTAGCACTGGATTCATAAAGTAGGGCAGAGAAAATTATGGAAGACAGCTTTGTTAATTCCATTAAAGACAAGATCTAAAAAAATCCAAGCTGAATGTATGATGTGTAGATAAGTGATGTTCAAAATTTTATTTTAAACATTTTGTTTTTGGTTTTTGGGCCACACCCAGTGACGCTCAGGGTTACTCCTGACTATATGCTCAGATAATTGCTCCTGGCTTGGGGGACCATATGTGACTCAGGGATTGAACCGAGGTCCCTGCTGGGTTAGCCACATGCAAGGCAAATGTCACACACTGTGCTATAGCTCCAGCACCTATTTTAAACAACTTTGAAGAGACAAACATTCTGCTTCTTTTTCAAATTGTATCCTTATCCTGTAAGGAGGGTAAGGGGTATCTGTAGTACCATAGATAAAATTCAGGGCTTTGCATATGTTCAAAATGTGTTCTAACACTTGAAGCATATTATTGGCCCAAAACATTTTCAAGTAAAAAATTACTATCTTGATGTTTTTTGTTTCAGTACTAGTTTTAAGAATAAATTCTTGGGGCTGGGCGGTGGCGCTGGAGGTAAGGTGCCTGCCTTGCCTGCGCTAGCCTAGGACAGACTTTGGTTCGATCCCCCGGTGTCCCATATGGTCCCCCAAGAAGCCAAGAGCAACTTCTGAGCACATAGCCAGGAGTAACCCCTGAGCGTAACAGGGTGTGGCCCACAAACCACAAAAACAAAAACAAACAAAAAAAAAGAATAAATTCTTGGGTAATAAATTAAAGGAATTTTGGGGAGTTTGGAAACGATGTAGATAAGTAGTGAGTTAATCATTTAATTTTTGAAACTCTGTTTTTATCAGATAAAATTTAAATAGTATTGTGCTGGAGAAGTAGGACAGTGGTAAGTAAGTTACTTGCTTTTTATATCCTATTACCACATACAGTTTCCAAGTCCAGCCAAGAGCTTCAACCTGAGCACAACCAGGTGTGGCCCCATAACAAAACAAAAATGGTTCTTTCTTTTAATTGAGGAAACACTCCATTAACTCAATTATAAAAACCAAGAAATCAAAACAGTTTTAGGAACAAACTACCATGAATGCTAAAATATATTACTGTACAAAAATGAGCCTGAGTGTGTGCTGAAAGATCAGAATCTATGTCAAAATTATACTGCACTAATTCAATAAATGACATAATCATGTGTTTGAAGAACATTAATACAAATACCTTAAATAAAAATCTAAAAGATTCTACTACAACTAAATAGGGCTAAAGTCAACAGAGAAAAGATGAGCAAAGCATTTCACCCCTACAAAAATCATGTGGTAGCATTCTAAGTTTAGAAGAATTTGCAGATCTGCCTAAATGAGTGGTTTCATGTGCTAAAAAACAAAAAACATGATAACAGAAATAATTGTCCAAGTGGATTCTACATTCTTGTTGCATCTCTAGTCAGCTTTCTTATGGTACATTGTCACTAACATTTACTTCTAGTCTAAATAATTGTATCCTGAGAATTATTTTAAATATACATGTATGTAGCATGCTCTTATATAACCTGAATTATGTAGAGAACATTGATCTAAATTATTTATTAATAGTAACTTGTAATGATAACTCATCTTGGTAATAATTATACAAAAATATAATTATTATTTTCCCTACATATAGAAAAACTATATATAATATTTTGTTTCAAATCCTTTTTTCTTACAAATGGTAGTTTTTCCCCAAGTGCTTTTCTCTATTCCCATAATTTTTGAAATTCACATCAAGAAAGGATTTAAAATTTAACTCTTAAAGCCTTCATCCCAGTAAAATGACTGATTTCAGTAAAATTTTTGAAGTGAACAGTTTAGCTCTACACAAAATGCAGAGATTAGAAGTGACATAATGACTTTCCAAAGTGTATAAGTGTATTATAAGAAGAAATGCTCCCTTTCCACATGACAGAAAGCACCAGTTGCTGTTTTTGTTCATTTAATCACTAAATAGGGTAGCTTGATTCTCTGTTATTAAATGCATATAATTTAAAAGATTCAATATTTACTCCTACTGCAATAGTTGACCACTTCAAATTCTAAGCAAGAATGACACAATCTTGGTATAGTTTCTCATATTTTATTTCTTTTTTTTTCACTTTGGAATTTTTTTTAATTTATTTAAACACCTTAATTACATACATGATTGTGTTTGGGTTTCAGTCATGTAAAGAACACCACCCATCACCAGTGCAACATTCCCATCACCAATGTCCCAAGTCTCCCTCCTCCCCACCCGACCCCAGCCTGTACTCTAGACAGGCTCTCCATTTTCCTCATACATTCTCGTTATTAGGACAGTTCAAAATGTAGTTATTTCCCTAACTAAACTCATCACTCATTGTGGTGAGATTCCTGAGGTGAGCTGGAAGTTCCAGCTCTTTTCTCTTTTGTGTCTGAAAATTATTATTACAAGGGTGTCTTTCATTTTTCTTAAAACCCATAGAAGAGTGAGACCATTCTGCGTTTTTCTCTCTCTCTCTGACTTATTTCACTCAGCATAATAGATTCTGTGTACATCCATGTATAGGAAAATTTCATGACTTTATCTCTCCTGACAGCTGCATAATATTCCATTGTGTATATGTACGACAGTTTCTTTAGCCATTCGTCTGTTGAAGGGCATCTTGGTTGTTTCCAGAGTCTTGCTATAGTAAATAGTGCTGCAATAAATATAGGTGTAAGGAAGGGGTTTTTGTATTGTATTTTTGTGTTCCTAGGGTATATTCCTAGGAGTGGTATAGCTGGATCGTATGGGAGCTTGATTTCCAGTTTTTGGAGGAATCTCCATATCGCTTTCCATAAAGGTTGAACTAGACGGCATTCCCACAAGAAGTGGATAAGAGTTCCTTTCTATCCACATCCCCGCCAACACTGTTTATTCTCATTCTTTGTGATGTGTGCCATTCTCTGGGGTGTGAGGTGGTATCTCATCGTTGTTTTGATTTGCATTTCCCTGATGATTAGTGATGTGGAACATTTTTTATGTGTCTTTTGGCCATGTGTATTTCTTCTTTGTCAAAGTGTCTGTTCATTTCTTCTCCCCATTTTTTGATGGGGTTAGATGTTTTTTTCTTGTAAAGTTCTGTCAGTGCCTTGTATATTTTGGAGATTAGCCCCTTATCTGATGGGTATTAGGTGAATACTTTCTCCCACTCAGTGGGTGGCTCTTGTATCCTGGGCACTATTTCCTTTGAGGTGCAGAAGCTTCTCAGCTTAATATATTCCCATCTGTAAATCTCTGCTTTCACTTGCTTGGAGAGTGCAGTTTCCTCCTTGAAGATGCCTGTAATGTCCTGGAGTGTTTTGCCTATGTGCTGTTCTATATACCTTATGGTTTGGGGGCTGATATCGAGGTCTTTAATCCATTTGGATTTTACCTTTGTACATGATGTTATCTGGGGGTCTAAGTTCAATTTTTTGCAAGTGGCTATCCAATTGTGCCAAAACCACTTGTTGAAGAGGCTTTCCCTGCTCCATTTAGGATTTCCTGCTCCTTTATCAAAAATTAGGTGATAATATGTCTGGGGAACATTTTCTGAGTATTCAAGCCTATTCCACTGATCTGAGGGCCTGTCCTTATTCCAATACCATGCTGTTTTGATAACTATTGCTTTGTAGAACAGTTTAAAGTTGGGGAAAGTAATTCCTCCCATATTCTTTTTCCCAATGATAGCTTTAGCTATTCGAGGGTGTTTATTGTTCCAAATGAATTTCAAAAGTGTCTGATCCACTTCTTTGAAGAATGTCAAGGGTATCTTTAGAGGGATGGCATTAAATCTGTATAATGCCTTGGGGAGTATTGCTATTTTGATGATGTTAATCCTGCCAATCCATGAGCAGGGTATGCGTTTCCATTTCCGTGTGTCCTCTCTTATTTCTTGGAGCAGAGTTTTATAGTTTTCCTTGTATAGGTCCTTCACATATTTAGTCAAGTTGATTCCAAGATATTGGAGTTTGTGTGGCACTATTGTGAATGGGGTTGTTTTCTTAATGTCCATTTCATCCTTATTACTATTGGTGTATAGAAAGGCCATTGATTTTTGTGTGTTAATTTTGTAGCCTGCCACCTTGCTATATGAGTCTATTGTTTCTAGAATCTTTTTGGTAGAGTCTTTAGGGTTTTCTAAGTAGAGTATCATGTCATCTGCAAACAGTGAGAGCTTGACTTCTTCCTTTCCTATCTGGATTCCCTTGATATCCTTTTCTTGCCTAATTGCTATAGCAAGTACTTCCAGTGCTATGTTAATAGGAGTGGTGAGAGAGGACAGCCTTGTCTTGTGCCAGAATTTAGAGGGAAGGCTTTTAGTTTTTCTCCATTGAGGATAATATTTGCCACTGGCTTGTGGTAGATGGCCTTCACTATATTGAGAAAGGTTCCCTCCATTCCCATCTTGCTGAGAGTTTTGATCAAGAATGAGTGTTGGACTTATCAAATGCTTTCTCTCCATCTATTGATATGATCATGTGGTTTTAATTTTTCTTGTTATTAATGTTGTGTATTATGTTGATAGATTTACGGATGTTAAACCATCTTTGCATTCCTGGGATGAAACCTACTTGATCGTAGTGGATGATCTTCTTAACGAGGCATTGAATCCTATTTGCCAGGATTTTGTTGAGGATCTTTGCATCTGCATTCATCAGCGATATTGGTCTGTAATTTTCTTTTTTTTTGTAGCATCTCTGTCTGATTTAGATATCAAGGTGATGTTGGCTTCATAAAAGATATTTGGAAGTGTTTCTGTTTGTTCAATTTCATGAAAGAGTCTTGCCAAGATTGGCAGTAGTTCCTCTTGGAAAGTTTGATAGAATTCATTAGTGAATCCATCTGGACCTGGGCTTTTGTTTTTCGGCAGACATTTGATTACTGTTTTAATTTCATCAATGGTGATGGGGGTGTTTAGATATGCTACATCCTCTTCCTTCAACCGTGGAAGATTATAAGAGTCCAAGAATTTATCCATTTCCTCCACGTTCTCATTTTTAGTGGCGTAGAGTTTTTCAAAGTAGTTTCTGATTACCCTTTGAATCTCTGTCATATCAGTAGTGATCTCTCCTTTTTCATTCCTGATACGAGTTATCAAGTTTCTCTCTCTCTCTCTTTCTTTGTTACGTTTGCCAGTGGTCTATCAAAATTGTTTATTTTTTCAAAGAACCAACTTCTGCTTTCGTTGATTTTTCGGATTGTTTTTTGAGTTTCCACTTCGTTGATTTCTGCTCTCAGCTTTGTTATTTCCTTCTGTCTTCCTATTCTTGGGTCCTTTTGTTGAGCATTTTCTAGTTCTATTAGCTGTGTCATTAAGCTACTCAGGTAAACTCCTTCTTCCTTCCTGATGTGTGCTTGCAAAGCTATAAATTTTCCTCTCAGTACTGCTTTTGCTGTGTCCCATAAGTTCTTATAGTTTGTGTCTTTATTGTCATTTGTTTCCAGGAACCTTTTTATTTCCTCCTTGATTTCATCTCGGACCCACTGGTTATTGAGCATGAGGCTGTTTAACTTCCAGGTGTTAAAGTGTTTCTTCTGAGTCCCTTTGGAGTTCACAAATAATTTCAGAGCCTTGTGGTCAGCGAAGGTAGTCTGCAAAATTTCTATCCTCTTGATCTTATGGAGGTATGTTTTATGTGCCAGCATGTAGTCTTTCCTGGAGAATGTCCCATGTACATTGGAGAAGAATGTGTATCCAGGTTTCTGGGGATGGAGTGTCCTATATATATCCACTAGGCCTCTTTCTTCCATTTCTCTCCTCAGGTCTAGTACATTCTTGTTGGGTTTCAGTCTGGTTGACCTATCCAGTGTTGACAAAGCTGTGTTAAGGTCTCCCACATTTATTATGTTGTTGTTGATATTATTTTTCAGATTTGTCAACAGTTGTATTAAATATTTTGCTGGCCACTCATTCGGTGCATATATGTTTAGGAGAGTAAATTCTTCCTGCTCTACGTACCCCTTGATTAATATAAAATGTCCATCTTTGTCCCTTACAACCTTCCTGAGTATAAAGTTTGCATTATCTGATATTAGTATGGCCACTCCAGCTTTTTTATGGGTGTTGTTTGCTTGGATAACTTTTCTCCAGCCTTTTATTTTGAGTCTATGTTTGTTCTGACTATTCAGGTGCGTTTCTTGTAGGCAGCAGAAGGTTGGATTGAGTTTTTTGATCCATTTAGCCACTCTGTGTCTCTTAACTGGTGCATTTAGTCCATTGACGTTGAGAGAAAGAATTGTCCTGGGATTTAACGCCATCTTTATTTCAAAATTTGGTGTGTCTTTTGGGTAGTCTTGTCTTAGATTAGGTCTTTCAGTTTTTCTCTTAAGACTGGTTTTGTATCTGTGAAGTTTCTGAGCTTTTTTTGTCTGTAAAACCATGTATTCTTCCGTCAAACCGAAAGTGAGTTTTGCTGGGTTATTATTCTGGGTGAAGCATTCATTTCATTCAGTCTTGTCACAATATCTCACCACTGTTTTCTGGCATTGAGTGTTTCTGGTGACAGGTCTGCTGTAAATCTCAGGAAGCTTGCTTGAACGTGATTTCCCCTTTTGATCTCGCTGTTTTCAGAATTCTGTCTCTATCTGTGGGATTTGTCATTGTGACTAGGATGTGTCTTGGGGTGGTTTTTCTGGGGTCTCTTTTGGTTGGTACTCTTCGGGCATGCAGGATTTGATCACATATATTCTTTAGCTCTGGAAGTTTCTCTTTAATGATGTTCTTGACCGTTGATTCTTTCTAGAAATTTTCTTCCTGGGTCTCTGGGACTCCAATGATTCTTAAGTTGTTTCTGTTGATCTTATCATAGACTTTTATTTTCATCTGTTCCCATTCTTTGACTAATTTTTCCATTGTCTGCTCATTTGCTTTAAGTTTTTTGTCCAATCTCTCCTGCTGTATGGAATTGTTATGTATCTCATCTTCCACAGCACCAAGTCTATTCTCAGCTTCTGATACCCTGTCCCAGAGCTTATCCATTTTGTCATTCACTTCGTTTACTGACTTTTTCAGTCCTGTTCGTTGACATGTTATTTCAGTTTGGAGTTTTGTGATTTCTGTCTTCATATTTTCTTGGTTCTTATTAGTGTTCTGTTCAACTCGATCCATGGTTTCTTGGAGTTCTTTGAGCATCTTCCATATTGCTACTCTAAAGTCCTTATCTGAGAGGTTGATTAGTTGGTTGGTCATTATCTTGTCATCAGAATTGTCATCTTCATTCTCTATGTCTGATGCTGGCCTGCGTTGTTTCCCCATTGTCACATTTGTATTGTGGGTTTTTCTACGTGTTTTGGTGGTATTCATTGTCTATATGATGCAGGCAGCACACTCCTCTGGCTCCTCCATTTCTGGATGGGCTGACTTGCCTCTAAGGGAGGGGAGTCCTCCGTGGATGAAGCCTCACACTGGGTCAAATCTTAGGCCCGATCATGCAACAGAGAAGACAGTCCGGAGAGAAATGTTTGCTTCTGTGATATAGCACCGTTCTTAGTGTGATTTTTCCTTCTTGTTGCAATGGTGTTCTTTCCTTAGAAAGAGTGCATGGCCGCGTAGCAAAGCGGATCGGCCATGCTCCGCTCGCAAGAGTTTCACGCAAGAGGACAGTAGGCAGACATATACAGGTCACACTCACAGTTTTTCACAGTTGGGCCCCACTGGGCCGGTGTACTTTCGTGGATTTTCCCCGCCTGGTGTCACACACAAGGAGCCGGCTTTTGCAAAGCCTTGCCAGTTTTCATGCTCTCATATTTTATTTCTTAAAAAAATTGTCTGCAACTTCACCCAATCTATTATGCCAGTAGTTGGCAACCTTTTTTTTTCAACTGAGCCAAATCTTACCAAAACCACAATTCAAATTTATTTTGAGAGCCACATTTTTTTTGTTTTTTGTTTGTTTGTTTGTTTGTTTTGCTTTTGGCAGCGCTCAAGGGTTACTCCTGGCTCTATGCTCAGAAATCACTCTTGGCAGGCTCAGGGGACTATATGGGATGCCAGGATTTGACCCACCAACCTTCTACATGAGAGGCAAATGCCTTACCTCCATGCTATCTCTTTGGCCCCGAAAGCCACATTTTTAAACTGAAAATACATAGAATAGTACACTGTTTTTCGTTTCAATAGTTTTTATTGAGAATATTCTGCATGCAAGTATCCACATAGGTCAGGAGGATACAAATAACACAACTAATAAAACAAAAACTTTAGAACAATATTATTTATTGATAACATTAAATTCCATAAAATTTGCCTTACAATATAGAGAAAATTACATCCTGACAATAACTGACAATGTTACAAACACTAATGTGAATATTGGCCTTGCATTTCCTTGGATAGTTAGAGTAAGTCAGGTTTGTATGTTGTTGTCTTTAATTTTAGGCATGATTCTAGGTTCTCATTGATGAGACAATTTCTCAATTTACTCTTGATAAGATTTATGCTTGAAAATGATTGTTTACATAAATATGTAGACCCAAACGAGGAAAGAACAGCAAATGCTAGCTTTTTTAGTTGATTAGGTGAGTCAGGAATACTATTCCAGGTGTTAAAAATCAACATATCTTCCTTCTCCAGGTCTTTCAAAGCAGACCACTTGTGCTGTGAACTAAGTTCACATTTGTGTTTCTCCAATCTTTCTCAATTAGCACAAAGATATTCAAATTTCAAGCTCCACAGTTCTTTGTTTTTTTAATCTAGCAATTGCATTTCAAAATTGTCAATGTCGATATTAAAGGGAGAAAAATTTAATTCCATTACAGTGGCATCCAGAAGTTTTTTTTTAACAAAGGCCAATGTCACTTTGCTGTTTCTGAAATCTTGAACCCTCTTGAGAAAAGCTTCCCTCATATTTAAAAGTGCTGTTTTAAAATAGGTAATGTCAATATCAGAATTATTTTTGTGGCAATGTTTCAACAGGTTTGGAAGATAAATCAAAGTTTCTCTGTCAAAATCTTGAGCAAATTCAAACAAAATAACTTCTAACATTGAAAAAATTTTGTTTCCTTTCCCCTGCACTTTATGATTAAGCTGATTTAGATGTGAAGTAACATTTTGAATCCACTGATTGTTCTGCATAGTGAACACCCTTCTCGAGGAAAAAATGCTATGATTTCTGATAAGTTAGCAAAACGTTTCAAAACTTTTCCCTTGAAAACCAAAATGTGCTGAAAATTTGAAACCCTACAATATGGACATGAAACAGATAAAAGAGAAAAACCTTTTAACAATCTTTTAAAGCAAGGACAGTGTTCCAGAGAAAAGTAGTGATTTCACTGAAAGAAAAAAAAATCTATTGACACTTTGGTGTGTGCTGCAGAAAACCAAACTAAAAAACACACAAAAACAAAAACGGCACTTTATTAAAGGCATATAATATATCATAAAGGAATTATGATAGAGTTTCTGAAACATTTTAAAAATAATTTTTTATTTAAGCATATTTGTTACAAAATGATTCATACTTGAGTTTCAACCATAGAATGTACACCACCCTCCTTGTTTCCTTCCCCTTCACCTTTCTCTGCCTATGTCAGGGGCAGGATTTTGCTTTTTTTCTCTTTTTCTCTTTTTCTTTATGACACTGAGGTTTGCAAAATTTTCTTTATGGCACCGTGGTTTGCAATATTGTTAGTTAAAGGGTACCATGCATGTCACTTATTCATTTTCAGCATCCAGTTCTTGTCCAAAGTGATAACTTCCAACTATCAATGTCATAATGTACCTTTCTCTATTCTAACTAAACTCACTATTTTTTATGGCAACCTTCCTATCATGGACTAGTCCTCCTGTTCCTTATCCCTATTTTCTGTATATATTATTACCATATTGCCATTTATTATTATTATATGGCACAAATGATTATTCTGTGTCTACACCTATCCTTCTGACTCATTTCACTCAGAATAATAATCTGATGTGTTGATGTATGTACAGATGATGCACTGTGCATGGCTCACTGTTTTTGTGTAGTCACAAGAAACAGAAGTTGCACACCCGTACATTTTACCCACTCATTGTATGATAGACCGGATTAAATAAAACTCCCTGCTGAAATAAACTCTGTGACAGATAACACAGTAAAGATAATTTGTGAAATTCACAATTGTGATCAAATCCAGGCTATTCACCACCCTGGGTGAGAGTATGTATGCCCACTACTAGCATCTTCTCCGTGAAGAAGTGAAGTAGCTATTTAGGGGAAGGGTGCTCTCCGCCCTGTTGGCAAGAGGGAAGTAGTGCAGTTCCTGTGAGAGCAGAACTCTGACTTTGTACAGCCCCAGTTGGACAAGGAATGGATAGTTAAGCTTGTGTATTTGGCAGACATTGTTCATTTTCTCTATGAATTTAATATTTCTCTGCAGGGGAGTTTCACAAGTAGTTTTTACAGTGAGACATAAGATGGATGTGTTCAAAAAAGAATCTGATTCTGGGATAGCTGTGTCTGAGGAGGAGATATTGAAAGTTTCCACTCTTGCAAAAAATTTCTGATTGGCACTTATATTATGCAAAAAGTCATAATCAATATGAAAAACAGCATTTAAGGGCATTAGCTCACTACTTTAATCATGAGTACTCTGAACATGAGAATTCACGGAAAAGAAAACTCTGGGTTGAGAATCCTTCATGAAAGATGCCCACTCTTGTGCAAAATAAAATATGTGTTTTAAGATCACTCCAGGCACTGTATTTCTAAACCCCACCCAACCTGGTCTGAAGAAGCAGGGTAGCAGGAAAGAAATAAACCAAGCTAGCCAGGAAAGGCTGATCATGGAGTCCATGGCCTTTCACCTTGTACTTTCTGCCTCGAGACCAAAAAGCTAGAACACCTCTTTCTTTATTCAAACCAATTCCCAATACCAGGAGGCTTCAGGTCAAGAGAGAGAGACAAAAGTACATATTCAGTGGACTTTTACATATCAAAGGAAGAGGTTTAAGAAAGGATGACGTTAGGGGAACACCTTTGTTTAGGGGTTGATACTGGGTATCATCTTACACTCTTGGAGCTGGCCGCCGGGGCTGCACACAGGGCGCGCACTGACAGGCTAGGAGAAGAGTACTGACTCCTGGAGTGGCCGCCAGGCACACAGAAGAGCCAAATTAAAAGTGTAAAGAGCCACATGTGGCTCGCGAGCTGCAGGTTGCCAACCACTGTACTATGCAATTTTGAAATTGAGCTAAATAAAATAGTAGAAGTATTCCAAGGTGGTCAACTAATCTCTCACCTTGCTACGTACATAATTATCCCAGTTTGAGACTGCCAGGAAAATTGGTAAAGTATGCTTGGGTGTCATAGTTCAGGCTGAAGAACAAAGGACCACAACCTAGATCAGGGGTCCCCAAACTACTGGCTATAAGTCACATGCAGCCCACAAGAACATTTACCAACCCACCAGATAGTTTTCCCATAACTGCCTGTCCTGCTTAGCAAAGCAGCCAACTCAGGCCTGGGGCACAATGCACATGTGTGGAATGGGTGCCCCACACTCTGACTTCCCTCCTTCTCTCTGCCTCCCGACACCTTTTCTCAGTCTCGGTGTGATCAGATCAGTCACAAACTTGTCTGTACAGAGCCTGCTGCTGCCCGAGGACCAAGGTAAGAACAACTTAGGAGGTCAGAGAAATAGCTCAGTGTGTAGGGCTTTAGTCTTTCACATGGCCAACTTGGGTTTGATCCCTGGCATCCTATATGGTCCCCTGAGCCTGCTATGAGTGATTTCTGAGCACAGAACCAGAAGACCCTGAGCACCACTGTATGTGGCCCCAAAAAAGAAATAAACCAAAAAAATAACAACTTCTTTCTCTTCTTTTGCAGTTAGTTGGGCCTTTTTTTTCTGAAGTTAAGTATTTTTTGCATATGGGAGCACCTTTTTTGAAGGTGAGCCTTTTTTTTGGAAATATAATTTCTTTAAGCAGAAATGTTCATGGTTTGGCTTTAGTCATAGAATATATGCAATCCTTCACTAGTGTAACTTTCCTGCCACCAATGTCCACCACTTTCTTCCTTCTTCACCCCCTGTCTATATTTGGAACAGGTATTCTACTTCTCTCTCTATCATTGTCATAGTAATTGTCAACGCAGTTAATGCTCCAACTGCGCTGCCCACTCTTCATGGTAAGCTTCATATCATGGACTGCTCCTTCAGGCCCTCATCTTTATTTTCTCTGGATATTATTACCATACTGTTGTCTTATTTTCCTGAAGTTAGGAAAGGCTATTTTGTTTTTGAAGTTGGTTAGTAGGTTGGGGATAGTTTCTAGGGGTTTCATTACAAAGATAATACAAATTGTCAGTGCTCAGAGGTAATGCAAATATACAGTGCTCCGTGGTAATAAATTTAAGTTTTCAGTGTTAATGTAAATGATCAATGCTCATTGTTACTGCATGGAATTCCAAACTAGTAAACTGCCCAAGGTCCTATGTAAACTTAATTTGGCTCTGTAGACAATCAAGAAGTAGAAAACCCAATTTAATTAACAGTGCATTTATATTCTGATTGTTATTCAGTTGTGTTTGATGTTGTGTGTTGTGTTGTATGCTGTGAAAGTCCCAATTCACACTATTGTGATCTTTGAGCAGAGGAGTGCAAAGATTCAATTCATGACCATGCAAATCTTCTAGACAAAACACCTCACCACAACACATAGGATAAAACACACTATAATCATGACAATGTGAAAACAACACAGGCCAAGACCATGCATAGAGAATAAAGATGGCAGCTCTGATGACCTGAAAAGTGCCATCCACCCATTTAGCCTCTCAGATAAGGACTTTAGAGAAGAAATCTAGAGGATCCTCATAGAAATCAAAGAAAGCATGGATCAAGCTGAAAGAACCACAAATAAGAATCAAGAGTATATGAAAATAGAAATTAGAAAACTCCAACACTGCATGCAACAAAATCCTGCATGTCTGAAGGTACCATCTAAAAGACACCTGAAGAAAAGCACCCTAAACACATCATAGTCATAATGTTAAATGCCAGAGATAGGGATAGAATAATGAAAGCAGTCGTCAAAGTGATAGCACAGCAGAAGGGCATTTGCCTTGCATGCAGCTGGTCTTGAAAGGAGTGTGGTTTGAATCCCAGTGTCCCATATGATACCATGCCAAGAGTAATATCTGAGTGCATAGCCAGGAGTAACCCCGAGTGTCACAGGGTGTGGCCCCAAAACAAACAAATAAACAAAAAAAAGAATAATGAAAGCAGCAAGAGTAATGAAGGAAAATTACATCCAAAGACCAATATCCAGGATGAACACAGATGCAAAGATCCTTAACAGAATCCTGACAAAAAGGTACAACACATCATCAAAAAGGTCATATAATTTGATCAGTAGGTTTTATTAAAGGAAAAAAGTATGGTATAAAATAAGTAAATCAATTAATGTAATATACCATAGCAAATAAAAAGAAAAATAAATAGTATATGATCATATCAACAAATGTGAAGAAAGCATTTGATAAGGTCCAAAACCCATTCATGATAAAAAACTCTCAACAAGGTGATAGTAAAAAAACTTTATATATTCAAGGCCATCTACTACAAACCAGTGACAAATATTATTCTCAATGGGGATAAACTAAAGGCCTTTCCTCTAAAGTCTGGCACAAGACAAGGATGCACCCTCTCACCACTCCTATTTATCATAAAACTGGAATTACTCTCAATGGCAATTAGACCAGAAAAAGATATAATGCCTTCCTGATAGGAAAGGAAGAAGTCAAGATCTCACTGTTTGCAGATGACATGATACTATATTTAGAAAACACTAAAGACTCTACCAAAAAGTTCTAGAAAATATAGATTCATATAACAAAATGGCAGGCTACAAAATTAACGTGCAAAAATAAATGCCTTCTTATAACAAATAATGATAGAGAAGAAATGGACCAAAAAATCCAATTCTATTCACATCAATGCCACACAAACTCAAATATTTGGATTCAACTTATCTAAGGAAGTGAAAAACCTATACAAAGAAAACTACAAAACACTGGTTTAAGAAATAAAAAGGACACAAGAAAATAGAGACACATACCCTGCTTGTAGATGTGGAGGCTAAACATAATTTTAAATGGCCATACTTCCCAAAGCAATTGTTCAGGTTTAATGCAATACCTCTAAGGATACACATGACATTCTTCAAAAAGTGGATCAAAACTTCTGAAATTCATCTGCAATAATAAACACCCCAAAATAACTAGAGCAATGCCAGGGCATACCTAAACTTTTAGGGGGGCTCAGCCCACCAGATGTATCCTCAGATTTTCCTGGTGGGGAGAACTAAATTAACCCCATGGGTTCCTCAAAAGGCCCGCTGTGGACGCCTTTTTCCCCTGCGTGGTTGGTTGAGGAATTTCCAAAGAGATGCTTGGCATTACATTTTCAGTCAGTATTTGGCTACTCTCCTTTGTAAATATTAGGCAAAATTATGGCCGCTATCAAATAATTTGGCTCAGAAATTCCAGCACCAAAGTTTATTTGAGAACTCCTTTTCTGGATAATAGCAAGCTCTAAAAGCAAAGACAATACCTTTTCTTTCTTTTTCAAATATGTCCTTGCAGTTGCATTTTCTGGTAATCAAGGGCGCAACCAGAATGCAGATCCTGGCTATTGACTATTGACCCTCCTTTAGAAATAGGGAAATTTATTTTTGGAGATTTGGCTCCTCCCTTTACTTAACCTCTAAAACAATAGAGTATAGCCCAGGAAGATCAAGTTCCTAGATATTTTCTACTCCCTCCTAATCCTAGTTTTGCATTTAAAGTCAGCTTGCAAAGTTACCTTGAGTTGTAACCTTCTCCTTTGTATTTTTACAGTCACACCCATAGTTTAAGTATTGTTACTGTTGTTCTATGCTTTGTGATTATAATTATTCTTTACCTCTGGCTAATTTTACCCCTATAAATTCCTCTGCTCAAAAAATTAAACTTGTCATACTCTGCCAGAAGATGTGTTGACCCCACATACTCTGTGTGGTTTCATTATTTTATACTTCATATTTGGCTGCTCGTGTTACCCTTTTTTTCTCTCGTGAAGGATTGCTCCCAACTAGAGTTGATGAGATGCAAGACGCCTGCAGCAGAAAAACACTTAGAAAAATAAATATGGGAGTTATCACTTTCCCCAACTTTAAATTGTACTACAAAGTAATAGTCATTAAAACAGAATAAGTATAAGAATAAAAACAGTATAAGAATGAAAACAGACCCTCAGGTCAGTGGAATAGATTTGAGTATTCAGATAATGTTCTTCAGACACTCATCAATTAATCTTTGATAAAACAGTAAGAAATGCAAAATGGAGCAATAAAAGCCTCTTCCACAAGTGGTGTTGTGACGAATGATCGACTACATGCATAAAAGAAAACATGGATGCCTATTCTAATACCATGCACAAAAGTCAAATCCAAATGGCTTAAAGACCTTAATATCAGGCTTAGAACTATAAGTATATAGAGGAACATGTAGGTAAAAACACTCCAAGACATTGAGACTAAAGACATCTATCAAGGAGAAAATAACACTGTCCAAATAAGTGGAAACAAAAACAAACAGATGGGACCATTTTAAACTTAGAAGCTTTCTGCACCTCAAAGGAAATAGTGACTAGAATACAAAGACCATCCACAGAATGGAAGAAACTATTCACCCAATACCCAATCAGATAAGGTGCTAAATGCTAAGATATTACCAGGAACTGACAGCACTCAACCAGAAAAAAACTAACCCCATAAAAATGGGGAGAAGAAATGAACAGACAATTCCTCAAAGAAGAAATACAAATGGCCAAAAGACACATGAAAAAATCCTCTACATCACTAATCATTAGGGAGATGTAAATAAAAATAACGAGGTAGATCTCACGCCATAGAGACTGGCACACATCACAAAGAACAAGAACAGTCAGTGCTAGTGGAATGTGGGGAGAAAAAACTCTCATTTACTGCTGGTGGGAATGCCAGCCATCTAGTCCAGCCTTTCTGGAAAACAATATGGAGATCTCTCAGAAAACTGGAAATTGAGACCCCATATGATCCAGCATTACCACTCCTAAAGATGTACCCTTGGGACACAAAAATACAATACAAAAAAGGCTCTGCACCACCTATATTTCATTGCAGCACTATTTAAAACAGCTAGAATTTCTAAACAACCCAGATGCCCAGCAAGAGATGAGTGGCTGAAGAAACTATGGTATATATACACAGTGGAATACTATGCAGCTGTCATAAAAAGGAAAATCATGAAATTATCCTATAAATGGATGGACATGGAAACTATTATATGAGTAAAATAAATCAGAAGAGAGGGATAGACACAGAATAGCTTTACTCTTCAATGGTGGCTTCTATCTGCGTTTGGTATCAAGGTGATGGTAGATTCATATAAACTATTGGGAGTTTTTTCAGTTTATTCAATTTCCTGGAAGAGTTTAAAAAGAATTGGCAGTAGATCCTCTTTAAAGGTTTAAAAATTACTATTGAATTAATCTGGGCCTGGTATTTTGTTTTTAGAAAACCTTTTGATTATATTATATAATAAGCCATATCAATTTCCTGGACCATGATAGATATGTCAGGTAATTAAGATCATCCTGGGGCTGGCGAGGTGGCGCTAGAGGTAAGGTGTCTACCTTGCAAGCACTAGCCAAGGAAGAACCTCGGTTCAATCCCCCGGCGTCCCATATGGTCCCCCCAAGCCAGGGGCGATTTCTGAGCGCTTAGCCAGGAGTAATCCCTGAGCATCAAACAGGTGTGGCCCGAAAAACCAAAAAAAAAAAAAAAAGACATTAAAAAAAGACATTTTAAGATCATTCTTATTCAGCTTTGGGGAGGTTATAGTACTCTTTCTTTCAAGTACTCGTTTTGTGGCATAAAGTTTCCTCAAAGTAATCTCTAATAACTTTCTGTTTCTAAAATATTTGTAGTAAATCCTGCCTTTGCATTGCTGATTCTATTTATAAATTTTTTCTTGTGAGTTTTGCTAATGTTTTATCAATATTGTTTATTTAAATAAAACGTTTGTTTTCAATAATCTGTTTTACTACTTTTAGGGTATCCCATTCATTAATTTCTGTATTAAGTTTTATTATTTACTTCTGCCTGCCTACCTTTGACTACTTTTGCTGATCATTTTCTAATTATTTTTTGTTTTTGGGCCACACCCAGTGGTACTCAAGAGTTACTTCTGTCTGTGTTCAGAAATCACTTTGGGCAGGCTTGGTGAACAGGGGATTGAACCCAGGTCTGTCCCAGGTTGGCCACATGCAAGACTTTGTTATTGCTCCAACCTTCATTTTACAATTTCTTAAGCTGTGCCATCAAGTTAATGATGTAGGGCTTTTCTTTCTTTGTGATGAATGTTTGCAAAGTTATGAATTTTTCTCTAAATACCATTTTTGCTGTGTCCCTTAAGTCCTGGAATTTTTTTTACTTCATTCTCATTTATTTCCAGGAATATTTTGATTTCCTCCTTGATTTAGCTTCTGACCCACTGGTTGTACAGTAGTGAGCTGTTTAATTTCCTGGTGTTAAAATTGTTTCTCCATGTGTGTTTGTAATTCACTTCCATTTCCAGTACATCATGATCTGAGAAGATAGTTGATACAATTTCAGTCCTCTTGATTTTATGGAGGTATGTTTCATGGCCCAGCATGTGGTCTACCTTGGAAAATGTCCCATGTGCATTGGAAAAGAATATATAGTTACCTTTCTGGGGACAGATAACCCTATATATGTCTACTAGACCATTCTCTTTTGTTTCATCCTTTAAAGCCTGCATATACTTGTGAAGTTTTAGCCTGGTTTATCTATCAAGAGGTGACAGAGTGGTGTAAAGGCTCTGCCAACTACTGTGTTTCTATTAATGTCCTTCTTCACATCCATTAGTGGTTGTTTTAAGTATTTTCATGGCTCTTCAGTTGGTACATATATGCTTTTGAATGTGATTTCTTCCTGATGTGAATATCCTTAATTATTAAGAAATGACTCTGTCTGTCTAAATTCTATGTCATCTGATATTAGTATGAACATCCAGCCTTTTTAAGGGAGTTATTTACTTGAAGAATTATCCTCCAACCTTTCACTTTGAGTCTGTATTTGATCTGAACATTTAAATGTGAAAATTTCTTACAAACTGCAGAATGTTGGATTTAATTTTATGATCCTTTTTGCCAACTGTGTCACTTAACTGGTGCATTTTATCTGTTAACATTGAGATTATTATCAAGGAATTTTGTATTCTCTTTTGGTAAAAGTTTGGTGTCTTTGTTAGATCTGTCCCTTAAAGGAGACAACTCAGTTGTTCTTTTATAGTTGGCTTTGAATCTGTAAAGTTACCAACCTGTTGTTTATCCCTGAAGCAGTGAATCTTTCCTTCAAACCTAGTTGAAAGTCTAGGTGGCTAAAGTTTTCATGTAAAGGCATTGATTTCTTGGAGTTTTTTTGAAACTAATTCCCACCACTACTTTCAGCCCTGGAAGTTGGCTGGTGTTAAAACTACTGTGAATCATAGGATACTTTTTGTATATAATATTTCTTTTTGATCTTGCCACTTTTAATGTTTTCCCTATCTGAGGTTTTCATCACTGTGATAAGTATGTACCTTGGAGGCTTTTTTTTTTTAATCTCTTTTAGCTGGAATACTTCAGACATCCAGGAGGCTTTTTTTTAAATCTCTTTTAGCTGGAACACTTCAGACATCCAGGTGCAAGCATTCTTTAGCTTCGGAACTTCTATGAAATGAAGTTTTCTATTGTTTTCTAATTGAGGGTTTCTTCCTGACTCTCTGTGATACCAGTGTTTCTTAGGTTGTTCCTGTTGAATTTTTCCCAAGGTCTGTCATTGTCTTTTCATTATTTCAAGGATTTTTTCTATCTACTGTTCATTTATTTTATTTTTTATCTTTATTTAAGCACCATGATTACAAGTATGTTTGTAGTTGGGTTTTTAGTTATTAAAAAATAAACCTTTTCACCAGTGCAACATTTCCACCACCAATGCCCTCTATTTCCCTTCTCCCTGACCTTTTGTCTTTATTTGAGACAGGCATTCTATTTCTCTCACTCACTACCATTGTCATGATAGCTGTTAGTGTAGTTATTTCTCTAACTGCACACACCACTCTTTGTGATAAGCTTCATACAGTGGACCGGCCCTTCCAGCTCTCATATCTATTGTCTCTATGTGTTATTACAATAATGTCTAGCCACAATGACAAACCCTACAGATTTGACATTGTGACTAGGATGTGTCTTGGGGTGCTTTTTTCAGATCTCTTTTAATTGGTACTCTTCATGCAAGCAGGGTTTGATTACATGTACTTTTTAACTCTGGGAATTTTCTGCAATGAATTTTTTACTGGTAATTGTTCCTAAGGATTTTTCCTGGGTGTCTGAGACTCGAATAATTCTTTGTTGTTTTTTTTTTTTCTGTTGCATTTATGAAAGACTTTCCTGTGAAGTTTTCATTTCTCATACCACATTTTCAGTCTGGAGTTTTTTGGTTTATATTTTTTATATCCTCTTGATTCTTATTTGTGGTTCATTCTGCGGGGTCCTGAAGCCCCCCAGGGGGGCCCGGCCAGCGGGGATCTACTGGGAAGGCTCTCAGACGACCGCACCTTTATTTAGCAGAGCAGAAGTACAACCACACCTGTAAGAAATCTGAGAGAGGTTAATAGTAACGACCTAAGGCAATGTCTCACTGCTCAAAGGCAATTTTATTTGACTACAGCTCCTTCTTATATAGTGAAGGAGAAAGGGGCAGTACAAAGGTAATGTCAATCACACTTTTGGCGCGAAGGTCCATACAAGGCAAGAATACATTTCAGGCTACAAGGAACAAAGAAAGTAAATCATTCTCCACATAAGGAAATGGGCAGTGGGCTAGGAGGCAGGATGACCTGCAAGTCATGATAAACGTGCTGTTTCCATGGAAACTTCTTGTGACCTTCTAGCTGCATTCCTAACTGCTTAACTATCAGGAGGTGGTGGAAGATGTGCTTGCCTCAATGATCTTGAACAGACAATGTAACATACACTTATTGATAACAGCCTTGTTGACTCCGGAATGTAGTCTTAAGGAGTGGGGCCCTGTCTCTGATAATGGTACCAGGTAGTGTTGCTCTCCTCCGGGCTAAAATTAATTATCTCCTGCAGCTGCACATTCCTTTCTCTTTGGCTCAAGAACTTACAGCAAGACTGCACGTAGCCTTTAAGTGAAAGGCTGAACTAAGGCAGAAAGAATAGCAAAATAACCCCAAACAAGTCACAGTCCCCAACATCATTCAGTTTTATCTATGTTTTCTTTGAGTTCTATAAGCATCCTCCATATTTCTTCAATTAACTTCTTATCTAAGAGGCTAAATAGGTGGTTGGCACTTTTGATTTATTAGAGCTGCCATCTTCATTCTCTATGCATGGTGTTGGCCTTTATTGTTTCCTCCTTGTTGTGCCTGTAATGTGATGTTTTCTGCATATTGTACTAGGGGTTATTGACTAGGAATGTGCATGTCTTCAGAGCAAAGCAGCTGAGCCATTCCAAACAACAAGCTTTGTGAAAAAGTATACAGAGCATTTTATAAATGTAAATGTAGTCTGAATTTAAGATAAAAATGGAATTACTATTAGATGGTGATCAAAAGAAAAGCAAGGTAAAGTATTTTTCTGCTAGAGAAGATATATATTAATATGTAATTCAAACTTTTAGTACATAAATACATAGAAAATATTACTTGAATGTTAATAAAAACTTGAGTCATGAAATAAAAATTTATCTAAGAAAATTCTTTCTAGAATCAGAATGTATCTAAGAAAATATATTTCATTGGATGATTCCATGAATAATTATTCATTGCTTGTCTTTTTGTCCAGTCTTGCCCTAGTCACCCTCTCATTTCAGTGGTCTTCAGCAGTTATTTTCTATCTAATTACCTGTCAATAAACTTCTTCTATAACATGATCTTATCATAACATCTCATTTCAGATACCTCATAATACACAGAATTGAGCTATTTAAAGGACCTCTTCCAGGAGTCCAACATATAGTGCAGAAGGTAAGGTGCCTAAAGAGTATGAAGCCAATGTGGCTTGAATCTGTGGCATTGAATAGGGTTTCCCCAGCACAAGTAATCACTCCTGAGCACAAAGTAGAGTAGCTGCTAAGCATTTCCAGAAGTTAGGCTATAATCCAAAATCAAAAACCAATAAAAGTCTTTGCCTCAGTATTTATTTTATTACAACTTTATCATCAGTAAGTTTAAGATTAACTGCCCCTCTTCCATGGCTTTCATTTCCTGTCTTTTGAAGTGCTCTCTTACTATGACCCATACTCCCCAGAGTATACTTCCTTAAACAACCTTTTATGTTAGCTTATACTACTATGGTCTGCGACCACCCAAACCTGCCTGCAGGGATGGGGGTCGCCAGTTATTCGTGGGTCATGAAGAGGACTTAACCTGTAAAAGAATTGGGGAGGGGAACAGACAGGACTCAAGACAAAATTCTGATCAAGAGCCGTTTATTGTAAGGTTCACAGAACTTATATAGTACCAAGCCACAAAGAGGCAGGGGGTGGGCCTGCCGAAAGAAATGTGTACATGCCAGATAACATGAAGGCATTTACTGTTAAAACATTTACAATTACCCAATGTTCTTACTAAACATAAAGTTAAACCTAAATCTTAACTCATGCTTGAAAGGTCAACAGGAACAAGGCTGGCAACATAGTTTAGCAAACCTCCTCAGGCATCCTGTTTGGTAGCACAATTTGTGCTAACTTAGTCTTGTTTTACTCATTTCCTAAGCCCCAGGGCAGGGGGCCTCGAGGGCAGCTATACCAAGAAGTTCTGCAAAGCATCAGCAGAAGCAGACCAAGGGTGTGTGTCTGTCAGGTCCCTGACAGTTCCCCCTCTACTATAGACTGCAAAAGAGAAAAAGGTGGCAAAGCCTGTCTTAGGTTGTTGCTGCACACAGACAGCAAACTTACCTGTCATTGGCAGAACCACAGCCTGTGTCTTTCCGAGAGGCCCATGCAGGCAAGTCTCTGGAAGCCCTCTATTTGCAGCTCAGCTTCATCTGTTTGGTCCTGCTCTGAAGCATTCAGCTTAGAGTAGTGCACAGCCACTTGCTTGGCACTGATAGACTACCTGCTGCTTAATACAGTCGGTCAGCTTACAAAACGCCCATGGGTCAAAGAAAATGAGCAAAAGGCCAATTACAGGTCCCAAAATACTGGGCAACAAGGTGGAGAGCCATGGGGAGGTTGCAAACCAGTTTTTGTACCAGGCTTCCTCTTTGCCTAAACCTCTTTTTGTCTCTTCCAAGCTCTTTTCTACTCTGCGTATGCTGTCTTTTACCAGATCCAGTTTATCTTTAAAAATACAACATTTTTTATGGAGGGAAGCACACAACCCCCCTTCTTTCAAAAACAATAGATCCAAACCCTGCCTATTTTGCAACACAACTTCAGCAAGAGAGCCCATAGTTTGTTGGAGATAGTCAAGTCCTATTTTCAACTCTTCTACAACCAGAACAAGTTTGTGTTAAGGCAGATATTTAGCCCTGAGTATGCAATAGGGAGTAGCTGCCTGTTCCAGTGTCAGTGGCTACAACATCTCCAGCCTGGTTTTTTTAGTAGCCATGTCAAAAGGAGAAGGAAAAGAGTTATTATCAGCACAGTCTTCAGGCAGCTTTGCATTTTCATGGTAAGCATCTGAAAGAGAAAGAACATCACTCTCAGGAATATCTTCCCTGGGTGGGTTATAAAGCTTAATTAGTCTTTCTGGCAACCATTGGGACTCATTTGTTGAGCGAATGTGGACACAGGCATGTCCTTTTCCCCAAATTAGCACAGGATCAGGGCCACACCATTTGCCTGTGGCCACATCCTTCCAGAGAACGGATTGAAAGTCATTTTGTGTGAATGGGTGCCAGAATCAGTCTACTGTGGACCGGCCTTGCAAGTCCAATGTTAAAAAAATTAAGAACAAAAAGAGCATGACTTAAAAGCAGCTGAGGATGGCCAAGGAGAGTGAACAGAAGTTCTTCTGCGAACTTAATTTTTGAGCATATTTTTAAGTGTTTGATTGGCTCTTTCCACAATACCCTCCCCATGAGGGTTAAGTGGAATTCCTGTTTTATGGATGATATTCATTTTTGAGCAAAAATTAGAAAACTTTTTACTGGTGTATCCAGGGCCATTGTCTGTTTTTAGAATGGCAGGAATGGGGAAAACTGAAAAGCTTGCAAGCATGTGGGCAATAACATCTTTAGCAACCTCCCCAGTTTGTAATGAGACCTGATTTAACTGGGTCATCGTTAGCATCAGAAATAATGTCACGTAAGAGACCCCAATAAGAAAAGATGGTTTCCTGCTGTGCCACGCTACCATGTTTGTCAAAGTATGCAGACAATTCCCTACCCAATTTGTCCCAAGTACTCACATTTATTTGGGGACGTGTTAAGATAAACCAGGGACACACGTCCTTAATAAAAATAAAAAATTCTAGCTAAATTCTTTTTCTTAATTCTGATATGTCTGCCCTGTAATGTTGTCTTGACTTCTTTTAAGAAAGTCACCTCCTTAGAAAATTGGACCCCCATTCTGGTGGGCTATGGGATGGCGGATTTGTCGACTTACTAGGCTAATTCTCTGCACCATAGTCTTCAAAATAAAGACTGACCTGATGTCTGATGAGCAGGCTCTCAAGATGCACTCTGTGTCAATGCTGTCTGGTTAAAATCCGTGCTTCAAGCCCCATGCTTGGCACCACGTGCGACCACCCAAACCTGCCCACAGGGACGGGGGTCGCCAGTTATTCGTGGGTCATGAAGAAGACTTAACCTGTAAAAGAATTGGGGAGGGGAACAGACAGGACTCAAGACAAGATTCTGATCAAGAGCCATTTATTGCAAAGTTCACAGAGCTTATATAGTACCAAACCACAAAGAGGCAGGGGGTGGGCCTGCCGAAAGAAATGTGTTCGTGCCAGATAACATGAAGGCATTTACTGTTAAAACATTTACAATTACCCAATGTTCTTACTAAACATAAAGTTAAACCTAAATCTTAACTCATGCTTGAAAGGTCAACAGGAACAAGGCTGGCAACATAGTTCAGCAAACCCCTGGGGCATTCTGTTTGGTACTGCAATTTGTGCTAACTTTGTCTTGTTTTACTCATTTCCTAAGCCCCGGGGTGGGGGGCATTGAGGGCAGCTATACCAGGAAGTTCTGCAAAGCAGAAGCAGAAGAAGACCAAGGGTGTGGGCTGTCAGGTCCCTGACAATGGTCTGCATATTTGTCCACCCAATAATTAAACAGAACACATTTTTTATATTTGTAAAAAATTTTAGACAGATATGTATTTAATAAATATGTGTTGTATTAAATTGAATTTGAGTGTTTGACACCTTTATTTTTTATTTTTAAGAAGTAAGCAAAACTGAGCCAAAATAAAAAATAATTTACTATCTAATATATGTTTCCAAATGCATTAATAAATTTGGCTTCGTAAACACTTTTTACTCCTGAATTGCTTTATGAACAAGGTAAAGAGATAGTTCCATATCTTTTGGGATAGCATAGAGAAACTTCCCATAAATGGATAAAATTAAATGCTTTCCATACTTAATGGAAAGTAAAAAAAACTATGGGCTTCCAAATGAAATACATAGCTAATAAGCAGTTTTGGTAGTAAAGACAGAAAAGACTACCTTTTCTCTTTATTACTCTGAAGGCATCATATGAACCTAAGTGTTCACTTTTATAAATGTATAACTTCAAATTCTCTAACAATATTGTTGTATGAATTAAATATTCCAAATCCTAAAGTCTGAATAAATTTTGAGTTAAATATAGTAAAAAAGACATATTTTTTAATTCATCAAATAGCATAATATCAAACTAAATCCAACTTTTAACCAGTCTATTGTGCAAACTTTAAGGTTTTAAAATAAACATTCAGAAATCAAACCTGCCCTTCAGCACTCAGTTGCATTTTTTGTTCTCTCTATAACTATTAATTTGAACAAATAAATTAAATTCTGCATACCTTTTCCGTTTTACATAGCTAATAATAAATTAGAGTGCATGTGTACATAAATTTAAGGAGAATTCTTTTCCCTGAACAGAAACTTATATATGTTTACAGGGCTTGTATTTTGGCTAATGCAGAGCTATATCAAATTCTTTTCCTTCAGAAATTGTGTTTCTCAGATTTGGTCATATTGCTACTCAGGTGAGCCTCTTGAAACAGAATGATTTTGCCTGGTAAATTAAATTGTCTCCTTTTTTGCCCCACAAGAATCAATCACACACATATCTAAAACATGATAAAAATGTGTTTAAAGTAATTTATTTAAGCATATTTTTCAGGACTAGAGAGCTAATACAAGGTGAAAGGTGCTTTCCTTGCATAGCCAAATCTTGGTTTGCTCTCAGCACTGATATAGAAGAAAGAAAGAAAGAAAGAAAGAAAGAAAGAAAGAAAAGAAAGAAAGAAAGAAAAGAAGAAAGAAAGAAAGAAAGAAAGGAAAGAGAAGAAAGCAAGAAGAGAAGAAGGAATGGAAGGAAGGAAAGAAAGAAAGAAAGAAAGAAAGAAAGAAAGAAAGAAAGAAAGAAAGGAAGGAAGAAGAAAGAAAGAAAGAAAGAGAAAGAAGAAAGAGAAGAAAGAAAGAGTGAGAAGAGAAAGAAAGAAAGAAAGAAAGAAGAAAGAAAGAAAGAAAGAAGAAAGAAAGAAAGAAAGAAAGAAAGAAAGAAAGAAAGAAAGAAAGAAAGAAAGAAAGAAAGAAAGAAAGAAAGAAAGAAAGAAAGAAAGAAAAAGAAAGATGGGAAGGAAGAGAGAGAAAGAAAGAAGGAAAGGGAGGAAGGAAAAACAAAAAAGAAAACACATTGACATTCTTCTTTGAAAACACACCAAATTGCATAGAGGTCTCATCTAATCAATGGGATTGAAATGTTTTCTCAAGCACCTCCAAGAGCACTACTTGCAGTGTCAAAACAGGAATCAAAACAGGTTGTATACAAGGCAAGTGCCTTAATTTCTTTCTTTTTTTTTTTTTTTTTTGGTTTTTTTTTTGGGCCACACCCGGTAACGCTCAGGGGTTACTCCTGGCTATGTGCTCAGAAGTTGCTCCTGGCTTGGGGGACCATATGGGACACCGGGGGATCATACAGCGGTCCGTCCAAAGCTAGCGCAGGCAAGGCAGGCACCTTACTTTTAGCGCCACCGCCCGGCCCGATTTCTGTGCTAACTTATATCTTGTTTGAAATGGAGTTTAAGATACTGCTGCCTACGTACTGACACTTTGGTTTCTTCTGAGTTGAATAATGTTCATCTTAAACCAATCAATATGGATGAAATTATGCAAGATTTACTAGCTTTTAAGTGTGTAAAATCTCAAAATCTTCAAGATTTTTTAATTATTGCAGATAATATTATGGCTGGAAATAAAAAACAACTCTAGTTCTAAAGAGTTGTCTATGAACAATATTTCCCACTAAAAAAGAAACATTGGGAAATGATTTCTTCTAGGGGTGAGAAGTAACTGTATGGAACTAATACAGGTTTTTGGTATTTGAAAAACAAAACAGCAAAATTATCAAAGACCAATAGGTTTATACCAAATAGTAAGTCCTTTAAGTGTCAGCTCCCACTGGAGCAATTTTTGAATTAACAAGATACTAACTTCAATAAACTAAAACACAAGAATATTGAAAAATAAAATGAATTAATCTGCCTTTCTTTCTTGCTTCCTTCCTACTGAGTACCTTGGCATGAACAAAGAGTTCATGAAATTTTCTTTATTCAATTATTCCAGCTAGTATAGAAAACTTAATATTACTTTGCAGTGATATTTTATAAGTATCACACTGAAAAACATAAATGACCTATATACTTACTGATGAAAGTCTGGAATTTGGGCCAGAGAGATAGCATGGAGGTAGAGTGTTTGTCTTGCATGCAGAAGGACAGTGGTTCAAATCCCGGCGTCCCATATGGTCCCCTGAGCCTGCCAGAAGAGATTTCTGAGCATAGAGCCAGGAGCACTGCCAGGTATAACCCTAAAACCAAAACCAAAAAAAAAAAAAAAAAGTGTGCAACTTCGCCAATGAATCAGTTTTCCAAAATAATCCAACTTAATTCGGTGAAAGTTTTAGCACTGATTATCAACTTTTAGAAAATTTTGACAGAAAGACAGAAATACAAGAAATTATAAAAATAAACAGCAAGTTTTATACAATAAATAACTCAAAAATAAAGCAAAAATGTTATAGCCCTAGACAAAATAAAATCTTATTTCAACAGCAAATCAAACAAATACAAAAACATAACTGTAGGCATTATTACCACTATATAATTGGAATTAAATAATTTTTTGGCTAAAGGTATGATGACAATATAGAGTGGTTATATTTAAGAAGGTGACACATTGTCTTTCACATACATCCATATAATTTTACATGAAGAAAAGTAATAGTGTACCCAATGATGATGGAGCCTCTACATTTCTGATAATTTAATTTCTATACTTAAGAAGTTTTCAAGTGGGAGCATAGATGGAGTGATAGCACAGAGTTAGGCATTTGCTTTGCATGTGGCTGACCCGGGATGGACCTGGGTTTGATATCCTGCATTCCATATGTACACCCAAGCCAGGAGCAATTTCTGAGTGCAGAGTCGAGAGTAACCTCTGAAAGCCTCCAGGTATGCCCCCCCCCAAAAAAAAAAACAATACAAAAACCAAAGTGAGAGCGACTTTTTAGACTAAAATAGGAAAAGAACCACACAGGCAGCATAGGCCCATGATTGGAGGAATATTCTATATTGTGCCGGGAATTGAACTCAAGACTTCCTGCATGCAGAGCAAGCAATGAGCCATTTCAGCTCTGAGTCCAACCCAGCATTTTTTCCAATAAAAGTAATAAATCATAAAGTGAAATCTATACTAAGGTACAGATGTCTCAATTGAGTTTTCAACTCTGCCATCTCCAAGATAAAATGTCCTGAGCTCTAGACAATTCAAAATATGGCATACTGAAATGTCTCTTTAACAGTTTGCTTGCAGCATTCAACTTTAAATTTAAAATAACTGCTGATGCTAAACACCACTCAAACATAATTCACTTTACAATTACCCTGCAGCACTTCATAGTCCAAGATAGCTTGAATTCATAGGAGTAAGTTACCTAAGGAATTAATTACCATCCAATTTATTACTTCTTCATAATGTTTAAAATGCTGAAGAAACTGGCTACCTTGAAAATTATGCATTTTTTCAAATACTTGTCAAATTTATTTTGATTGCGTTCTAAGAAAAAATTAACAAGCATTTTCCTATTTCCTGTGTTTAAAAATATCACAGGTATATCTTTTTTCTTCTGGACAGTTGATTATAAGATCATGGATTAAATGCTTACTCTTCATAGCTATGCAGTCAAGAGGGAAAAAATTTAATATCTCAAAGGACATAGCTACAGAAATCTCACTGAACTAGCAGCTGCCAGCACCATACCTCATTTTCTCACATTTATAGCTATTGATTTAAGATTTGAACTGGTGTTTTATGTATTACATCAAGGGTAGATGCAGTCTTAAAAGCAAGATCCATGTTGTAGCAAGATCAAAGTCTCTTCCATTTGCTTTTTTTAATACCTTTATGTAAACACTTTGATTATAAATATGATTTCAGTTGGGTTTCAGTCATGTAAAAAACAAACCCCTTCACCAGTGCGACATTCCCATCATCAATGTCCAAATCTCCCTCCTCCAGACCCAACCCCCGCCTGTACTCTAGACAGGCTTCCTACTTCCCTCATTCACATTGTTATGATAGTTCTCAATGTAGTTATTTTCTCTAACTGCACTCATCACTCTTTGTGCTGAGCTTCATGTCATGAGCTGGACCTTCCAGCTGTCCTCTCTTTTGTCTCTGGGAATTATTGCAAAAATGTCTTTTATTTTTTCTTAAAACCCACAGATGAGTGAGACTATTCTGTGTTTTTCTCTCTCCCTCTGACTTATTTCACTCAGCATAATGTATTCCATGTATACCCATGTATAGGAAAATTTCATGAATTCATCTCTCCTGGTGGCTGCATAATATTCCATTGTGTATATGTACCACAGTTTCTTTTATATTTTTGTACCACAGTTTCTTTAGCCATTTATCTGTTGAAGGGTATCTTGGTTGTTTCCAGAGTCCAGCTATTGTAAATAGCACTGCAATGAATATAGGTGTGAGGAAGGAATTTTTGTATTGTGTTTTTGTGTTTCTAGTGTATAACAGAAAGAATAAGAACAATCAGTGCTGGTGCAATATGGGAAAAGAAACTCTCATTCACTGCCAGTGGAAATGGGAAATGCCATCTAGTTCAGCATTTCTGGAAAAAAATATGGAGATTCCTCAAAAAACTGGAAATTGAGATCCCATATGATCCAGCTATATCATTCCTAGGGATATACCCTTGGAACACAAAAACACAATACAAAAATGCCTTCTGCACACCTATTTTAATTGCAGCACTATTTACAATATCCAGAATCTGAAAAAAATCCAGATGACCTTCAACAAATAAATGGCTACAGAAACTCTGTAACTACACAATGGAATATTATGCAACCATGAGGAGAGATAATGTCATAAAATTTTCCTACACATGGATGGATATGGAAACTATTATGCTGAGTGAAGTAAGTCAGAGGGAGAATTATAGACACAGAATAGTCTCACTCATCTGTGGGATTTCAGAAAAATGAAAGACAGTATTATAATAATACACAGAGGCAAAAGATGAGGGCTGGTCCACCATCTGTGAGTGCAGTTAGAGAAATAAGTACACTAACAATTTTCATGACAATTGTAGTGAGTGAGAGAAATAGAATTCTTGTCTTGAATACAGTCAGGGATAGGAGAAGATGAAGATGGGCTGCATTGGTGGTAGAAATGTTGCATTAGTGAAGGAGGTGTTCTTTTTTGTAACTGAAACCCTACTACAAAAAAGTTTGTAATCATGGCACTTAATAAAGAGATTATAAAAAATAATTAAAAGTTCAAAAGTATTGGTGAGGTTTTCAGGGGTGGCACCAGGTGGGAGACCTTCCACTGCCTCTGCCCGTCTCCCCCAATGCATCTGTGACATTTCCCTGGGCGACACCAGGTGGGAGAACTTCCTTTGCCCCCGCTCCTCCCCCTGTCGCGTCTGTGAGAAAAACTGTGAGGTTTCCCAGGGCGGCACCAGGTGGGAAACATCCTCCACCTCTGCCCCTCCCTCACATCGTGTCTGTGATATTTCCTGGAGTGGCAACAGCTAGAAGACCTTCCTTTGCCTCTGCCCTTCCCCTCCATCGTGACTGTGAGGTTTCCCGAGGCAGCAGTCACAAGGGGACATTCCGCTGCCTCCACCCCACCCCCAACCGAATCTCCAAGGTCTCCGGCACACCCCCACACACACACTTGTACGGGCTAGGAACCATAGACGAGAGGGTTTTCCGACCAAGGCCTGGAGGAGTCGGAGCTACACTGACTTCCAGGTAGTGGAGGAGTGCAAAGGAGCCAGGCTCAACAGCACACCCCACCACAGTGGCCAGGAGCAGTACTGCACTGGCTGGCAGCAAGAGGGGGGAATGCTAACCAGGCTCCCATTAGAGGGCACGCTAGAGGCCAAACTTCAGCCAGCCCACCCAACAGTCCCACCGAAAGCTGCAATCCAGAGAAGGGACCCAGCCCAAATCTCAGGGAGCAAAAGCAGGCCAAAATTGAAAGGCACTGCTCTCCATGCCACACCAAATAAATGCATAAAAACATGGGTAAAATGAGGAGGACCCTAACAGCTGGAGATACAGAGAGAACTCGTACTAAGTTCCCAAGTTCACCAAAACGCACAGATCCAAGAGATGAAGATTTAAAAGCAGACATGAGAAAGAAAATGCAAGCCATGGTAGAGGAAATGAGAGAGTTGCTAGCCACCAAGTACAAGAAATCCATGGAGAAAAAAATTAGCCAAATTAAAGAAGATCTGATATAGAATATGAGAGACTCCATACAAAATCAATTAAAGGAATTAACAGACACCGTAAAAATCCAGACAAGCAGAATCACAGAGATGGAGAAGCACATAGTAGTACTTGAAGGAAAACTGCAAACCAACAATGACCTGGACACCAACAAGGAATTAAGAGGCAAGGAAAAGTCTAGTACTTAATGAACAAAGACAAAAGAAATAATTTAAGAATTGTAGGTATACCAGAAGGAGAGGAAACAGGGAAAGGGGAAGAACCAACACCAAGACATATAGTAATACAAGTGGAAAAAAAAAGAGAAAGATGAATTCTTTAAAGCAATAAGGGAAAAAAGAAACTCAAGTACAAAGGAAGGGAAATAAGAATCAAACCAGATCTCCCATTTAAAACAATTCAAGCAAGAAGACAGTGGAATGAAATATTTAAATGACTGAATGAAAGAAATTTTCAGCCTAGAGTACTATACCCAGAAAAACTGTCATTCATATGGACTGGTAGCCTAAAGACATTCTCAAACAAAAACGAACTTGCAGTATTTGTGCAAACAAAACCGATCCTAAATGACCTACTCAGAGATGAACTATACAATCCAAACCCCTGATTGTAACAACAATCTCTCTACACAACACAACTGTACAACAGCCCTCTCTGTCAATAATCTCCCTAAATGTAAACGGACTAAACTCTCCCATTAAAAGACACATAGTAGAGAACTGGATTAAGTAACATAAATCAGACTTCTGCTGCCTGAAAGAAACAAACCTACAAGTACAGGACAGGCATAGGATTAGAATAAAAGGATGGAAATCAATATTTCAAGCCAATGGAAAACAAAAAAGAGCAGGGACAGCCATTCTTATATCAGACCAAATTCCTTCAACCTCAAGAAAGTGATCAGAGACAAAGAGGGTCACTACATACTGATCAGGGGAAAATAGATTAAGAGGTACCAACCCTGATAAATATTTATGCACCTAATGTAGAGTCAGCAAAATATGTGAGGCAGTTGCACACTAACCTGGAGAAACACATGAAGGGATATGTGATAATAGTAGGAGATTTCAATACTCCACTATCACCAATGGACAGATCCACCAAAAAGAAAAATAGCAAAGAAATAAGAGCCCTAAATAAAAAATTAGAAGATCTAGGGCTAATAGATTTATATAGGGCTCTCCACCCCCAGAAAACAGAATACACATTCTTCTCAAGCCCTCATGAAACCTTCTCCAGAATAGAACATGTCTTAGAATACAAATCAAACCTATGTAAGACCACAAATGTAAGCATCATTAGACGCACCCTACCAATCACTATGCAACAGAAGTCAAAATTAATTGCAAGAAGAAGCAATGGATAAAAACTATTACCCTGAGATTAAACAACACTCTGCTCAACAACAGCTGAATCAAAGAGCAAATCAAGGAAGAAATAAAAAGATTCCTTGAGACCAACGATAATGAAGACACAACTTGTCAAAATTTGTGGGACACAGCAAAAGCAGTAATTAGAGAGAAACTCATAGCAATACAGGCCTATGTCAAGAAAGAGGAAAATAACAAAATCAAGAGTTTAAAGGATCATCTCAAGGAATTGGAACAATAGCAGCAAAGAAATCCAACCAAAACCAGAACAGAAATAAGCAACATAGAAACTAAGAAAACAATACAAAAAAATCAATGAGACCAAGAGTTGGTTTTTACGAAAAAATAAACAAGAAAGACAAACCACTTGCAAAACTCACCAAATTAAAAGAGAGGGAAACCATCCGAATCAGTATGATCACAAATGAAAGGGAGAGTTTACAACAGAACCCCAAGAAATACAACATATCACAAGATCATATTATGAACAACTATACTCAGGCTAGAGAACCCAGTAGATATTGACAGATTCCTGAAAAATTACCATCTTCTGAGACCGGAAAAGGAACCTATAAAGCCTAAACAGACCAATCACTTCAGAGGAAATTGATGACGTAATTAAGAAACTCCCTAAGAACAAAAGTCCAGGCCCAGATGGATTTACAGGTGAATTCTATCACACATTCCGAGAAGACTTACTGCCACTTTTCCACAGGCTCTTCCAAACCATAGAAAAGACAGGAATTCTCCCCAAATCCTTTTATGAGACTAATATCACACTCATTCCAAAAGATGGCAAAGACACCACAAAGAAAGAATATCACAAAGAAAGAATACAGACCAATATCACTAATGAACATAGATGCAAAGATACTCAACAAAATCTTAGTAAACCAAATCCAGAACTTCATCAAAAAGATCATACACCATGACCAAGTAGGTTGTATCCCAGGAATGCAAGGTTGGTTCAACATATGCAAATCAATCAACATCATACATCACATCGACAACAAGAAAGACAAAAACCACATGATCATATCAATCGATGCAGAGACGGCGTTTGAAAAAATCCAAACCTCTTTCATGTTGAAGACACTCAGCAAAATAGGGTTAGAAGGAACCTTCCTCAAAATAATTACAGCAATCTATGAAAAGCCCACAGCCAACATTATCTTTAATGGCAAAAAAACTAGAAGCATTTCCACTAAGGTCAGGAACTAGGCAAGGCTGTACACTCTCTCCACTCTTATTCAATATAATCTTAGAAGTCTTTGCAATAGCAATCAAACAAGAAAAGGGAATCAAAGGGATCCAAAATGGGAAAGAGGAACTCAAAATATCTCTTTTTGTAGATGATATGATGATATACATCGAAAACCCTAAAGACTCCACAGTAAAACTCCTAAAAACAATTAATAATTACAGCAAAGTGGCTGGTTACAAAGTAAATACACAAAAGACAGTAGCATTTCTCTATACAAATAACGAAGCTGAGGACAGAGATATTAAAAATATAATTCCATTTAAAATAGTTTCAAAAAATATCAAGTACCTAGGAATCAACCTTACAAGGAAAGTGAAGGACCTATACCAGGGAAATTTCAAAACACTTCAGAAAGAAATTGAAGAGGATTTAAGGAAATGAAAGAACATCCCATGCTCATGGGTAGGTAGAATCAACATAATCAAAATGACTATCCTCCCCAAACTTCTATATAAATTTAATGCAACCCGCATTCAAATCCAGGCATCATTCTTTCAAGACTTAGAACAATCAATCATAAAATTCATCTGGAATCACAAAAGACCCAGGATAGCCTAACAGTTACTTAGAAACAAGAAGTTGGGTGGCATCTCTTCACCTAACCTGAAGCTATACAATAAAGCCATAGTGATCAAAACAGAATGGTACTGGAACAAAAATAGAGCCTCAGACCAGTGGATTAGAACAGAATTTCCAGATATAAATCCCCAGATATATAGTCAACTAATACTTGACAATAGAGCCAAGAACTTGAAATGGAACAAAGAAAGTCTCTTCAACAAATGGTGTTGGTACAACTGGAAAACCATCTGTAAGAAACTGAAAATAGACCCATACCTCACTCTTTATACAAAAGTCAACTCAAATAGATTAAAGATCTTGAAATTAGATCAGAATCTATAAAGTTTATTGAGGAAAAATAGGCAGAACACTCAAAGACCTATATATTAAAAATGTCTTTGAGGATGGAACACCAATGGCAAGGACTCTAGCATCAAGCATAAATAAATGAGATTACATCAAACTAAGAAGCTTCTGCATGGCGAAGGAAACCCAACTTAAAAAAAGACAGCTAACTGAATGGGAAAAAATTTTTGCACTCAGCAATCAGATAAAGGGCTGATAACCAGAATATACAAAGCACTCAGAAAGCTGAGTCCCCCAAAACCAAGTAAAGCCATAGAAAAATGGGGAGATGAAATGAATAGACACTTGTCTGAGGAAGACTGAAAGATGGTCAACAAACACATTGAAACATGCTCACCTTCACTCATCATCAAGGAAATCCAAATCAAGACAACAATGAGGTACCACCTTACACCAGTGAGGATGGCTCACATAAAAAATAATGGGAACAATCTGTGTTGGCGGAAATGCAGTATAAAAGGCACTCCTATCTACTGCTGGTGGGAATGCCCCTAAGTCCAACACCTATGGAGAACAGTATGGAGAGTGCTCAAGTAACTCAGAATTGAGCTCCCATTTGACCCAGCAATCGCTCTCCTAGGTATCTACCCCCAAGTTGGAAGGACATTCATCAAAGAATATGTGTGCACCCCACTATTTATTGCAGCACTCAATATAATAGCCAAGTCTTGGAACCAACCTCGATGTTCAACAACAGATGAGTGGATCATTAAGATGTGGTATCTATAAACAATGGAATACTACATGGCAGTCCAAAATATTACAATCGGACCCGGAGAAATAGCACAGCGGCGTTTGCCTTGCAAGCAGCCAATCCAGGACCAAAGGTGGTTGGTTTGAATCCCGGTGTCCCATATGGTCCCCCGTGCCTACCAGGAGCTATTTCTGAGCAGACAGCTAGGAGTAACCCCTGAGCACTGCCGGGTGTGGCCCCCCCCCAAAAAAATATTACAATCACAGACTTTGCAGCAACGTGGATGGACCTAGTACATATTATGTTAGACGAAGCAAGCCAGAAGACAAAAGATAAACACAGAATGATAGCACTATTCTGAAGTTCCTAGAATATACACCAGATATACAACCAATACAGGGTGTAACAGGATAGAAACTTTAAATACTGTAATAATCACCATATACTGGAAAGTAGAGTCTAAAACAAAGGGGAGAGAAACAACACAAAGCCTGACTACACATTATATCATAAAAAAACCAGCAATAACAGAAACAACAGTGTAGAGAGAACAGGTATGTAATTATCGTTTTTACTACAAAGGCCCATAATAATTTACTAGGGATCTTAAACAGGATTACAGGTAAAGATTATGACGGGAAATTACTGACTCCAACGGAAACACTTCAAAACATTATATTTGAATGCCTTAACCTTACCACATTTAAAATAACCTCTCACTTTTTCTGTTCATAGGGGTTCCTGGATACAAAGTGTGAACATCCTATGGTGGTGCCTCGGTGCTCAGTCACACACAGCACCATACTCTGCTTGAGTCATGAAAATGGCCAGATAAAACTCTTTAGTATACCCTTTATTTCTAAATTATGCCTTCTCTTAGGACCTGAAGCAAATGACCAGCCTGATCACCGAAGCAACAACCGAGACCTACAGATTTTTACCACAAGGCCTAAGCATCGAACATGTTCAACCAAATTAACATGCCCTTGCTCTTATACCCTCTCTTCTCATTACTTCGTATTTTTGTTGTTGATGGTGTTTGACAGTTGGTTTGTTTTGTTTTGTTTTTCCTGTTCTCTCTTCTTGTGTCTCTCTCCTTCCACCTTCTCCTCCTCACTCTCATCAATTTAACCCATGTCAAATAATAACCACATTGTTTCCTCCTCTATATGAAAAGAAAGCTAACATATAGAGTGCTGTGGACAAAACTGAAAAGGGTAAACACATATATAAATAGACCTCACTAACACAACGGTCAGTACTCAAGACACAAAACCTATACATACTCAAAAGTTGACCTATTAGTTTCCTTTCCTTACATGTACTATACTTAGTACTCAGTGCACCTCTTGCCCTCCACATCTCTCTACATTAATATACACCTAAGCTAACTTCTATATGTTTATTTGTGGACAGGAGCACACAGAGATAGGAATCCTACTTAAGGGTCAAACCTAAACCACTAACAACCCATACCTATACCCTATATAACCCCCCCACATACTATTCCCTCTCCCTCCTCCAGAAATCCGACTATTTCTTCACCCCTCAATCCCACCCCCAATATCCCCACCACACTCTAACTCTTCACCCTCAGTTCTTAATCCAGTAGGCATCAAGACCGACTTCCTACCCCAACAAGCCAGTATCCACTACTCAAGTGAAGAGACACCCACACTCAAACTCTCACCTCGCTCCCGGCAAAAAACATACAACCAACATCCTGACTGACCCATGCAGTGTGGCCCTCCACATACTATTCCCTCTCCCTCCTCCAGAAATCCGACTATTTCTTCACCCCTCAATCCCACCCCCAATATCCCCACAACACTCTAACTCTTCACCCTAAGTTCTTAATCCAGTAGAATCAAGACCGACTTCCTACCCCAACAAGCCAGTATCCACTACTCAAGTGAAGAGACACCCACACTCAAACTCTCACCTCGCTCCCGGCAAAAAAATACAACCAACATCCTGACTGACCCATGCAGTGTGGCCCTCCTAATCATCTCTCACTAATGTGGACTGTGGCTTGATATCAGAACTAGCTCCAAAGGACCTCCACTGCAAGAACTCTACCCAAGATCTCCCTGCCAGGACCCCACACCTCACAAGGAAAACTCAAAAGACAATAGGGAGGCCTATACTTTCATCATAAGTATAGTTACCTATATAACACAACCTCTTATCCTGTTTCTCCCCAAATGTAAAGTGATCTCCAGTATCACTTTCTCCCTTTTTCTTTGTTTTGTTTTCTTTTTTCTTTTCTTTTTATTCTTGTTAGTTTCTTTTGTTTGTTTGTTTGTTTTGTATTGTTTTGTTTTAGTTTTTGTTATTTCATTAAATTTGTTTTTGCTACTTTTGGGTCACTCCTGGCAGCACTCTGAGGGTGCTCCTGGCTCTATGCTTGGAGAACGCTGCGGGTGGGCACGGGGGACCATGGAGGATGCCGGGATATGAGCCACCGTCCTTCTACAGGAAGGACAGATGCCTTGTCTCCATGCTATCTCTCTTGGTCCCACTTTATTCCTTTAATTACATTTTTTATAATTACGTCTTTTATTTAATCTTTTTTTCTTATTTTTTAAAAGAAACTTTTTTCCTTTATATATGTGTGAACATATATATTCTTAGTTTTTGTTAGGTGTCTGTTTTCTTTTCTTTCCACCCCCAAATCCACCAGCAATATAATGTAGCACCACTTTCTCCTCAAAGACATATTAAACAAAGGGGAAATTGTACATGTAAAAACAAGCTCTTATCTACTAGGGATAAGGACTCATGCTTGTTTACAACACTGGGACATCTCCCACCCTGAACGTATGTCATGTGGAATCAACTTAGGCTCCAGGAAACTAGACACCAATCGCCCAGCCTTGACTCCTGGATCCCAGACATAGAAATGACAGAGTTCTCCACAGCAGCTCCAGGAGCCCAAATCCCCTTCAGGGCATTCACAAAGCTGCTCTGATGCCAACATGTGCCAGTTCTAAATTGATAACCTGACAATGAGGAAATGGGAACTATTTGATCTAAGTTGTCCTTCCTCATCAGCCAACGATAAGACAAAATCAGAAAACATGTCACCCTTTTATCTGTGCAAAAGCCAAAATTGCTATATAGAGACGACTGGTTGTTACAACCAGGACTAAACAATAGGCATCCGGAACCAACATCAACAACAACAACAACAAAAAGAACTAACCTAGCTTTTGGTCTACAATCTGTTCAACAAACAAGATCTCCAATTCCAGAGGTCTGACTGAGACAACCGCAACTGAACGGGTCTTCCGGAAACTTAATGAAAGACCTTATCCCAGGCTCCATCCTAGAAGCAACATAATGACCAGAACCACCAACTACAGAAGATGGATTAAAACGACTTTGAAGAAGCATAATAACTACCAGAATCACAAAGAAAGACTTCATCATAAGCTCCATTCTTTGAGCTGCACAGTCACCAAGATCACTAGATACAGAGGTCTGATTTTACCATCCAAGATGAAGCAGAAGTCTTCCATACACTATGAAAGTACCAAGGGGAGAGTAAATGATCATGCAAGGAGTCTATAGTTAATCCCATGACAGTATACTTTCAGGCGTGGAGAAACCCTGTATCTCCTAGGCCAAGGGAATTCTCTCTACAATATCCCCAATAGTTATTGTGCCTATGCAGGGGGAAAAAGAAAAGGAAAAAAATCACAAAACAATCATTTTTCTACATATTTATTTATCGATTGATTAATTTTTGATGTCTTTATTTTGGTGTAGAGACTGAAGTTGATGTCTCCAATATTATTTTATTTTATTTTATCTTATCTTTTTCTTTCTTTTTGCATTCCAGCATGATTTGATTTCAGAACCAAGACTATTGTGTAGTGCCTGTCTTTATTGCTGTAGTGCTCACTGGATATTTAATTTGATATTTCTTTCTGTATTGTTGTGGTGTTTGAATTACCTTTTTCACATCCTCTCTCAAACTGAGGTTGAAAGCCTCTAGAAGGACTTCTCCCATTTTCAGCATATTTGACTCCTTTTCTTTTTCTTCTTTTTTTTTATTTTGTACCCCAATCTATTGCTTTTCTTTCCTTCAATCAAAACCTCATAACTCGATTTATCTAGCTCCACTTCTTAAATACAGGGGGAAACAAGGGAGGGTACCAGGACCAAACAGATATATGATCACTAATAGTAAGCTAGACAAAGAGGGGACCACCTACTCTAGCAGCCCGGGGGGTGATGGTGGGGTATATGTGTTGCAGAAAGGGAATTGGGATGGAGGAAGAACATATTTGGTGATGGGTATTTCCTGATTCAATATTAATATGTACCTAAAATATGAAAGGTATGTAAGCCATTATGATAAAAAAATTGTGTTTTAATCAGAAGTATTCTTTGACTTACATGTATTATATTATATTGATTATATTATATGTTGTTATGCTATGTTACTATATTATGTTATGTTAGTTTACCTCAATATGTTAATCAATTTTGTTTCTTGAATAAATTCTTACAATAAAAAATTTAAAAAAAGAGTTCAAAAGAATTTTTCAATATTTTATTGAAACCACTGTGATTTACAAAGTTATTTGTAGACTTCATACATACAATGTATCAGGACCAATCCTCCAGCAGTGTTGTCCTCCCTCCACCAGTGTTGCCAAAGTGCATCCCATGCCAACCCATAATCCCAGCCTGCCAGCATAACAGGTCCATTTTAAGTTTTGATTGGTTAAAATTCGGCTCTCATTATTTCACTGTTGTTGACTTTGTCTTGGATAGCTAGTGTGTTCTTTTTTAAGACCACCGATGCGCCTTAATTCTGCATTTTTGACAAGGCACTGGTGATTTTAATTCTGCTTGCCCCTGTGGCACTATTTGTTTTTTGTTTTGGTGCCATACCTGGCAGCCACGCTCAGGATTATTCCTGGCTCTTTGCTCATAAATTGCTCCTGACACTTTTAGGAGACCATATGGATGCCTGAGATTGAACATTAGTCTGTCCTGGGTTGTCCACATGCAAGGCAAATGCCCTACCACTGTGCTATCTCTTCAGCTCCCTGTATCCCTATTTGGTACTGAAAGAACTAAAATAAAATAATCTACATAAGAGAATCTATGCAAAGTTTGATACTAAAGAAAGGGTTGAATTCAAAGATTCAAGTTTCAGAAGGATGTGAGATTCAATATAAATGAATTCCCAGACTTAAAACTAAGAATATAGCCAATACTTGGCTAAGTAGTAGTTGAGAATGTTCTGAAGCCATATCAAATTATGTATGACACTTGCCTGATAAAAATAACAGAAATTAGTTATAGAAACTTTGGCCAGGTAATCAGTGTTTATGAAAAATTATTTGAATGTTCAGCAGTTCTCATATATCAGGCTCTAGATAAGAGGTTTTTGCTTGAGGACCATGGCATCTGAGTGGAGTAAGAATACATTTAGGGAAAGCTCAGGAAATTTTAGAGAATAATATAATGCTCATTGTCCCAAAGAAAGAGAAAGAAACTTCCAATGGTGCCTGAAGGAGTCAAGAAGCATACAGTTAGGTGCCTACTCAATCACTGGAGGAAAAACAGAGCCACTCAGAAACAAAGTGACCTCAGCACCATATCCTGAAATAAGATAGAATATGAAAAGATCAAAATAGAGAGTGTAAAATATTTTAAATCTAAAAAATAAATGCCTTTAATAGGCTTTATTAAAATAACAATGACTGTGTACTTCTGAATATGTCAGAAAAGATGAATATATATTGGAAAAAGACGTCCTTATTTTTAATATCAGCTAAAAATAAAAACATTATGTGAGATATTAAGAGTATAAGAAAAGATTATGGGCCAGAGTGATAGCACAGTGGGTAGAGTGTTTGTATTGTATGTGGTAGACCTAGCGTTTTGATTCCTGGCCTACCTCATGGTCTCCTGAACCTGCCAAGGGTAATTTCTGAGCTCAGAGCTTGGCATAATCACTGAATGCAGTGGGCAGAAACCAAAAACCAAAGGTTATTTTATAAATTGGCAAAGAGATACAGTGATCTTTAATATTTAAGTGTTTATGGGGCCGGAAAGATGGCACAGCAGTAAGGTGTTTGCCTTGCTTGCAGAAGGATGGTGGTTCAAATCCCAGCATCCCATATGGTCCCCCGAGCCTGCCGGCGGCAATTTCTGCGCATAGAACCAGGAGTAACCCCTGACGGTGTTGCCCAAAAACCCAAAAAAAGTATTTATACTTTATATTATTTAAACAATTATGAATTGAGTTAACAAAAAAGGCCATTTGTCTAATTTATTATTAGTTTAATTTGCCTTTTTTATAACTTACTCATTATAGCATATTCATATAACTTTAATGTTCCAAATAAAATATTGCCACTTGAGTAAATATTTTAAAGATATTCCTACAAAACAATAATTTCATGGATGCTCAGTTAAAATAAGTGATGTAAATGCAGTCACAAAATAATGAAAATCATAGAACATTATATTGAAAGTTTTCAGGGTAATTGAAATACAAAAGGTCCTGAAAATTCTACCATTTATCAAGCTGATATTGTGAGGGAATTTATGCAGAGACCTATATTATTTTTCTGATCCTCAGATCAATCCATTATCATAAATGTGAATTATTTCAATTTTAAAGATTAGGAAATTAAAGTTTATATGAGTCAAGTAAATCATCTAGTTCTCAGGGTCACTGAAATTATGTGAAATCATTTTTCTCTCTCCATTTACTAACAGTTATGGACAGAGTTGCCGAAGGAATATTGATTTTCTTCCCTCAAAGCAACTCATTGCAGTTTTGAATTCTCCTTTAAATAAAAATCAATGATAACATTTTGGTTTGAATCTTGTTTGATTCTTGTTTGGAGTTAAAGAAGGCATAAAGAAGTTCATAAGCAAAGCGGCCATGCTCATCTTCTCACCAATGAACCCCCACACAACATGTAGAAAACAACACATTACAGCATGACAATGGGGAAACAATGCAGGTCAACACCATGCATAGTAAACGTAGATGGCAGCTCTGATGACCCCAAAAGTGTAAACCACCTATTTAGTCTCTCAGATAAGGAGTTCAGAGTAGAAATATAGAGGATCCTCATAGAAATCAAAGAAAGTATGGATTGAGCTGAAGAAACCACAAATAAGAATCAAGGGGATATGAAAATAGAAATTAGAAATCTCCAAACTGAAATAACAGTCCTGAAAAACTCAGCAGACAAAATGAATACCACAGTGGAAAACCTCTCCAATAAGGTAAAATCATCTGAGGATAGAATCAGTGAGCTAGGGCCCAGAGAGATAGCACAGCGGCGTTTGCCTTGCAAGCAGCCGATCCAGGACCAAAGGTGGTTGGTTTGAATCCCGTGTCCCATATGGTCCCCCGTGCCTGCCAGGAGCTATTTCTGAGCAAACAGCCAGGAGTAACCCCTGAGCACCGCTGGGTGTGACCCCAAAACTAAAAAAAAAATTAAAATAAAAATAAAAAATAAAATTAAAAAAAAATCAGTGAGCTGGAAGATGAGATGTATAACAACTCCATACAAAAGGAAAGATTGGAAAAGAACTTTAAAGCAAACAATCAGACAATGGAAAAAATCTTCAAAGAATGGAAACAGACAAAAACAGAAATCTTTGATAAACTCAGCAGAAATAACAGAAGAATCACTGGGATCTCAAAGACCCAGGATAAAAAAAAACCAGGAAGAATCAAGAGTCAAGGACATCATTGAAAAGAAACCCCGACCTAGAACTAAAGTTTGCATAAAACCAAATCCTGCATGCCTAAAGAGTACCAGCTAAAACAAACATAAAGAAAAGCATCTCAAGGTACATTCTACTCACAATCACAAAACCCACAGATAGAGATAGAATACTGAAAGTAGCAAGATGATAAAAAAAATGAAAATTACATTCAAAGGAGCATTCTTAACATTTACAGCAAACCTGTAACAAGAAACCCTCAAGGCTGGAAGACAGTGGTGGGATATAGTGACAAAACTCAATGAAATAAATACTTTGCCTAGAATACTGCACCCAGCCAGACTTACATTCAGAGTTGAAGGAAGTATACAAAGCTTCATAATAAACAACAGCTCAGAAACTATGCAGACTCAAAATCAGCTGTAAAAGAAAAAAAAAACCTGAAAAGTCTATTTAAAGACTAGAGACAAAGAGACACAGCAAATTCCTATATAAAGATTACATTGAATTCCATGACAATGATCTCTCTCAAAGCCAATGGACTAAATGCACCTTTTAATAGACAGAGTGGCAAAATGGATCAAAAAGCTGAATTCAATGTTTTGCTCTCTACAAGAAAAACATCTGAATAATCAGAACAATCATAGACTCAAAATCAATCATCCAAGCAAACAGCTACCTTAAAAAAGCTAAAGTGGCCATATTAATATCAGACAATACAAATTTTAGACTTATAGAAGTTATAAGAAACACATATGGACATTTCTTAATAATCAAGGGATATGTAAAACAGGAAAAAACTCACTCTTAAATATATATGCACCCAATGAGAGACCAGCAAAAAATACAACTGTTGACAAATCTTAAAGAAGACATCTACAGGAACACAATAAAGACTTCAACACCACCTTGTCATCCCTTGATAGGTCAACCACACTGAACCTCAACAAGACTATACTAGCTCTGCAAGCAGAAATGGAAGAAAGTGGATTAGAAGATATATATGTATAGGGCACTCTATTCCCAGAAAACTAGATACACAATCTTCTCCAATGTACATGGGTCATTTTCCAGGATAGATAACATGCTGGCCCATAAATCATACCTCCATATAATAAAGAGAATAGAATAGTACAAACTACCTTTTTGGATCACAGTGCACTGAAATCGGAACTGAAGTACAAAGAGACACAGAAGAAAACTTTAACACCTGGAAATTAAATAGCTCACTACTGAACAACCAGTGGGCAAAAGATGAAATCAAAGAGGAAATCAAAAAATTCCTGGAAACAAATGCAAATAAAGACAAAAATTATCAGATTTTGTCAGAAATAGAAAAAGCAAGACTAAGAGGAAATTTTATAGCTTTGCAACCACACATCAAAAAGGAAGAAGGGGCTGATATATATAGCATAATAACACAGCTTATAAAATTAGAAAATAATATAAAAAATGAACCAAAAATAGGTAGGCAGAGGGATATAAAGCTTAAAGCAGAAATTAATGAAGTGGAAATCCAAAAAAACATTCCAAAGATCAATGAAAGCAAAAGTCGGTTCTTTGAATAAATAAACAAAGCTGATAAATCACTAGTTGATAAACTCACAAAATTGAAGAGAAACTTAATAAACCAGATTAGAAACATTACTACAGATAATATGGAAATTCAAAGGCTAATCAAAGACTACTGTGAGAAACTCTATGCCACAAAGCATGAGAATATAGAGGTAAAGAAAATTTTTTATTTTTTTTGTTTCTGGGCCACACCCAGTGACACTCAGGGGTTACTCCTGGCTATGAGCACAAGAATTGCTCCTGGCTTGGGGGACCTTATGGGATGCTGGGAGATCAAGCCAAGATTCGTCCTAGACTAGCACATACAAGGCAGATGCCTTACCTCTTGTGCCATCACTCCAGCCCCCCAAAATAGATGTTTTTGAACTCTTATAATTTTCCACAGTTAAACCAGGATGATATTAAACATCTACACAAATTTATCACTATTGAGAAAATTAAAATTTTAATCAAAATCTTCCCCAAAACAAAAGCCCAGGTCCAGATGGATTGATTCACTAGTGAATTTTTTTAAAATTATCTTTATTTAAACACCGTGATTACAAATATAATTGTAGTTGTATGATTACAGTCATGTAAAGAACACCCCCCCTTCACCAGTACAGGATTCCCACCACCAATTTCCCAGATCTATCTACTCCCCACCCCACCCAAACCTGTACTCGAGACAGGCTTTCTTTTTCCCTCATTCATTCACATTGTTATGATAGTTTTCAGTGTAGTTATTTCTCTAACTGCACTCATCACTCTATGTGGTGAGCTTCATGTCATGAGCTGCATCTACTGAGAAGATAGGGGGAAATAAGGGTTGTGACTGAGGCAGTAAAATATTAAAAATGAGATTTGTAGGGCAGTATCAAGGTCACAATACAAGATGGATGTTATGGTTATATAAAATATATGCATACAATACTATCAATAGGAAAACAAGGAGAAAAAAATTCCAGTGACTGTCCCAACATAAACCAGTACTAAAACGGTTCACCCTCCTCCCAAAGTGCATTTCCATTAGTGTAGGGACAGGTAAGGGGGAAGCCTGAGGACCACTAAGAGTCCACCTGAACCCACTTCTGGCCATCTGAGCTGGCACCCAGGGAAGGCCTGGGGTCAGGGGAAAAAGACAAGGACAGCTGGGGGCCTGCCAAGCCTCCCAGCACTCCCCAGGCCAGGGGGAACTAATGAATTTTTTCAAACCATTCAACAGAAACTAATACCAATTCTTGCCAGGTTCTATCATGAAATTGAAGAAACGGAAACACTCCCAAACAATTTTATAAAGTTAACATCACCCTGATACCATAACCTGTCAGAGATACTGTAAAGAAAGAAAATTACAGACCAATATCACTGATGAACAGAGATGTAAAGATTCTCATCAAAATCCTGGCAAATAGAATCCAACACCTCTACAAGAAGGGCATACACTATGACCAAGATGTATCAGTTCAGAAATGCAGGATGGTCTAACATACATTAATAAGTCAACATATACACCATATCAACAACAAAAATAAAATCATTATGAGCATATCAATAGATACAGAGAAAGCATTACATTACAATACCCATTCATGGTAAAAAAAAAAAACTCTCAACAAGATGGGAATGAAAGAAACTTTTCTCAATATAGTCAAGGCTATCTACCACAAGCCAATGGCAAATCTTATCCTCAATAAAATTAAACTAAAATCATTTCCTCTAAAATCTGGTACAATTCAAGGCTGCCCCCACTCACAACTCCTATTTAACATAGTTCTGGAAGTTCTTGCCTTATCAATTAAAAAATAAAAAGATATCCAGATAGGAAAGGAAGAAAGCAAGCTTTCACTGTTTGCATATGTAATGTTACTATAATTAGAAAACCCTAAAAACTCTACCAAAAAGCTTCTAGAAACAATGGATTCATATAGCAAAGTGGCAATTAACATGTAAAAATTAATGGCACTCTTATACACTAATAATTATAAAGAAAAAATTGACATAAAAAACAATCTCATTCATATTAGTGACACACAAACTCAAATATCTTGGAGTCAACTTAATTAAGGAAGTAAAGTTCCTATACCAAGAAAACTACTAAACACTGGTTCAAAGGTTCCCAGAAGTGTAATTCTATGCTATATGGTAAATCTATATTTAGATTTTAAAAATAACTCCAATCTCTTTACCAGAGTGGCTCTAATATTTTGCATTCCCACAGCAAAGTAGGAAGTTACATAGGTTACTTTATTTATTTGTTTCATTTATTTGCATTCTCTCCAGCATTGGGGTCTGTTACTATTTTTGATGCTTTTAGATTTTTTTTTTGGTACCAAGAATAGAAGTCAACTACAAACAAAACAAAACAAAACAAAAAAACCCCACTGGTTCAAGAAATAAAAGAGGACACAAGGAAATGGGGACATATACCCTGCTCATGGATTCAGGGGACTAATATCATTAAAATAACAATATTTCTCAAAGCATTGTACATATTTAATACAAATCCTCTAAGGATACCCATGACATTCTTCAGAGAAGTAGATCAAGCAATCCCGAAATTCATTTGGAACAATAAATACCCACGAATAGCTAGAGAAACTCTTAGGAAAAAGAATATGAGAGGCATCACTTTAAATTGTATTACATCACTTTAAATTGTATTACATCACTTTACATCACTTTAAATTGTATTACAAAGCAACAGTCATTAAAACAGCATGGTATTGGAATAAAGACAAACCTTCAGATCAATGGAATAGACTTGAGTATTCAAAAAATGTTCCCCAAAATATAATCATTTAATCTTTGAAAAAGGGGGAAGATAGACAAAACGGGGAAGATAGACAAAACGGAGCAAGGAAAGCTTCTTCCACAAATGGTGTTGGGGCAATTGGTCAGCCACATGCAAAAAAGTAAAATCAAACCTTCATCTAACACCATGCAAAAAGGTCAAATCTAAATGGATTAAAGACCTTGTATCAACCTGAATCCATAAGGTATACAGAGGAACACGTAGGAAAAACACTCGAAGATCTTGTTACTAAAGGCATCTTCAAGAAAGAAACCACTCTCCAAACAAGTGGAATCAGAGATAAACTGAAAGAACTATATTAAGCTGAGAATCTTCTGCACCTCAAAGGAAATAGTGACTAAGATACAAAGGCCACCCACAAAATGGTAGAAACTACTTACCCAATACCCATGAGACAAAGAGTTATTATCTAAGATATACGAGGTACTGACAGAACTTCACAAGGAAAAAAAATCTAACCTCATCAAAAAATGGGAAAAAGTGAATAGAAAATTCTTTAAAGAAGAAAGGGCCAAAAGACACATAAAAATATGCTCCACATCACTAATCTTAAGGGAGATGTAAATCAAAACAACAATGAGGTACCATTTTGCCACAGATATGGCCACACATCACAAGCAATAAGAACAATCAGTGCTGGTGGAATGTGGGAAGAAAGGAAATCTTATTCACTCCTGTTGGGAATGCTGTCTATTCCAGCCTTTATGAAAAAGAATATGGAAATTCCTAAAAAAAAAAAAAAACCTGGAAATTGAGCTCCCATATGATCCAGCTATACCACTCCTAGGGATATACCCTCAAAACACAAAAACAATACAAAAATGCTTCCTGCACACCTATATTCATTGTAACACTATTTACAATAGCCAGGATCTGAAAACAACCCAGATATTCTTCAACAGATGAGTGGCTAAAGAAACTGGTATATATACACAATAAAATCTATGAAACCATCTAAAGAGATGAAGGCATTAAATTTTTCTATACATGGAAGGGCATGGAAACTATTATACTGAGTAAAATAAGTCAGAGGGGGATAGATAGACATAGAATAATCTCAATTATTTATGGATTTTAAGAAAAATAAAAGACATTATTGTAATAATACCCAGAGACATAGAGATAAGGGCTGAAAGGACCAGCTCATGATATGAAGCTTATCGACAAGAGTAGCAAGTGCAGTGAGAGAAATAACTACACAAAAACTATCATATCAAATAATGAGTAAGATAAATACAATACCTGTCTTGAATTAAGGTAGGACAGGAGAGAAGAGGAATTGGGAGGCATTTGTGTTGGGAATATTGTTCTTTTTATGACTGAGGTCCAACTAAAAACATGTTTGTAATGTTGAAGAATAAAGTATTATTTTTAAAAAAGGAAGTTCATAATGTACAAGTAATTTCACTTCAAATATCTTAATTATTTAAGGTTTAGAAGATAATGTAAATATAACTTCAACTTATCCCACCCTATAACATACTATAGTTTTGAACTATTTCTGATTGATACTATATTGGATACACCATATAATGTCACATTATGGATATACCATAATTTTTAAATGAATGGATTAAAGATACATTGAATAAACCTACACTTGCATTTTTTCTAGTAAACTATACATATAAAAGTAATTTATCTGTTGGAGAAGACCAAAACATATATTTAAAAAGGAAACTTGATGACTTCTCTCTTCATATATAGGAAGTTTAAGGAAGACTACCAAACACACACATAAATGTTTAACCAATGTTAAGAACAATAGAATATAAATTAAGTTATCACTGAAAAGCCCAACTGAAATAAATGGTCTGCTAGCAAATGACTCTAATTATACCAGAAGAAAAAGTACTGGGTGTCCATGAGCCAATAGTGCAATAGAAAATAAACCTTTCATTAAAAAGAAAACACTAATGACTCAAAAAGGCATCTAAAGTTCTCTTCATGAAAAGGATACAAAATTAAATGTAGCAGTTTCAAAATTGTTGTCAATATTAGAGAGCAGTTTTTCAGCAAACAATAAAATCTGACAATAAAGAAAATATTAGATTATTATCAGGATTTTTCAGAATATAGCAAGAAAAAACCCACATGTAAAGAATAGCTTCTGGGCCCACCCACGCTGAGCGCGCGAACAGCCGCCGGCTCCAGCTGGGTCTCCCTTGCTCCGGGAAGGGCCGCGCGAACCGCAGCCAGTCTGGCTGGGTTTCACTTGCCCCAGGAAAGGTAGGGAAGCCCCACCCACCCACGCTGAGCGCGTGAACAGCCGCCGGCTCCAGCTGGGTCTCTCTTGCTCCGGGAAGGGCCGCGCAAACTGCAGCCAGTCCGGCTGGGCTTCACTTGCCCCAGGAAAGGTAGGGAAGCCACGCCCACACACGCCGACTGCGCGAACACCCTCCATGCCCCATCCCCCGTCCCCCGTCGGGTTAGGCCACAGAAAGAGCACAGGAGGAGCCAAACCGCAGCAAACCCACCCAACAGTACCCCTAGATCCACCCTCAGGGAGGGGACCCATTCCCACACCACAGGGGATCAAAACAGGCTGAAATTGGAAGGAACAGTACTCCAAAGCACACCATTAAACACAAAGAAATATGGGTAAATCAAAGAGAACCCTAAGTTCTGAAGATACGGAGACAAACCCTAACAAGTTTCCAAGCCCGCCAAAATGCACAGATTCATGGGAAGTTGACCTAAAAGCAGCAATGAGGAAGGAAATGCAAGAATCAATAAAAGCAATGAGAGAAACCTTAGCTACCGAGTATAAGATATCTATCGAGGAACAAATTAGCCAAATTAAAGAAGAAATGTTAAAGAGTATGAGAGAGTCCATACAAAAAGAAGTGAAGGAATTAACAGACAAAATAACAAGCCTTACTAGCAGAAACACAGAGTTGGAGAAACACATTGAAGAACTCGAAGGAAAACTGCAAACAAAAAATGACCAAGAAACCAACAAAGAAATAAAAGGCAAAGCACTGGAAGGAAAAGTCCAGTACCTAATGAACAAGGACAAAAGAAACAATCTAAGAATCGTGGGTATACCAGAAGGGGAGGAAATAGGGAAAGGGGAAGAACAAGTAGTCAGAGAGATAATAGCAGAGAACTTTCCCACCCTCTGGAATGAAACTTCAGGGCAAATCCAGGAAATCAAGAGGGTCCCTAATAAAATAGACCCCAATAAACCAACACCAAGACATATAGTAATCCAAATGGCTAAAATCAAAGAGAAAGAGGAACTTCTTAAGGCAATAAGAGAGAAAAAAACCTCAAGTACAAAGGTAGGGACATAAGAATCAAACCAGATCTGCCAGTCGAAATAATTCAAGCTAGAAGACAGTGGAATGACATATTTAAACGACTGAATGAAAGAAACTTCCAACCTAGAGTCCAATATCCAGCAAAACTATCATTCATATGGGAGAACAGACTAAAAACATTTTCAAACAAGACCGAACTAGAGCTATTTGTGCAAACAAAACCGATCCTAAACGACCTACTCAGAGATGAATTACACAATAAAAACCCCCGATTGTAACAAAAGCCACCCTACACAACACAACTGCACAACAGTCCTCTCTCTCAATAATCTCCCTAAATGTTAATGGCCTAAACTCTCCAATTAAAAGATGCATAGTAGAGAACTGGATTAGGAAAAATAAACCGGACTTCTGCTGTCTGCAAGAAACACACCTACAGCTACAGGATAAGCATAGGCTTAGAATAAAAGGATGGAAAGTAATTATTCAGGCCAATGGAAAACAAAAAAGAGCAGGGACAGCCATTCTTATATCAGACCAAATTGCATTCAACCTCAAGAAAGTGATCAGAGACAAAGAGGGTCACTACTTACTGATCAGGGGAACATTGGATCAAGAAACACTAACCCTGGTCAATATCTATGCACCTAATCTAGAGCCAGCAAAATATGTGAGGCAACTGCTCGTAAACCTGGAGAAACACATGAAGGGAAATGTGATAATAGTAGGGGACCTCAATACTCCACTTTCACCACTGGACAGATCTACCAAACAGAAAAATAGCAAAGAAATAAGAGCTCTAAATGAAAAATTAGAAGATTTGGGGCTAATAGACTTATATAGAGCCCTCTATCCCCCAAAAGCAGAATACACATTCTTCTCAAGCCCACATGGAACCTTCTCCAGAATAGACCATGTCCTAGGATACAAAGCCAACCTATATAAGACCACAAAGGTAAGGATCATTAGAAGTACCCTTTCAGATCACTATGCAACAGAGATCAAAATTGACATCAAGAAGAAGCAATGGAGAAAAACTAATACCTGGAGATTAAACAACATGCTGCTCAACAACAGCTGATCAAAGAACAACTCAAGGAAGAAATAAAAAGATTCCTTGAGACAAATGATAATGAAGAGACAACATATCAAAATTTGTGGGACACAGCAAAAGCAGTAATTAGGGGGAAACTCATAGCAATACAGGCCTATATCAAGAAACAGGAAAATAACAAAACCAACAGTTTAAAAGATCACCTCAAAGAATTGGAACAACAGCAACAAAGAAATCCAACCACAACCAGAAGGCAAAAAATAATAAAAACCAGAGCAGAAATAAACAACATAGAAACCAAGAAAACAATACAAAAAATCAATGAGACCAGGAGTTGGTTTTTTGAAAAAATAAACAAGATAGACAAACCCCTAGCAAAACTCACCAAAAAAAAAGAGGGAAAACACCCAAATCAATAGGATCACAAATGAAAGGGGAGATATTACAACAGAACCCCAAGAAATACAACATATCATAAGATCATATTATGAACAACTATACTCAGCTAGGATAGAAAACCCAAGAGAAATCGACAGATTCTTGAAGAAAAACCCTCTTCCGAGACTGGACAAGGAAGACCTAGAAAGCCTAAACAGACCAATCACCTCAGAGGAAATTGAAGATGTAATTAAAAAACTCCCTAAGAACAAAAGCCCAGGACCAGATGGATTTACAGGTGAATTCTACCAAACATTCCGAGAAGACTTACTGCCACTTTTCCATAGGCTCTTCCAACCCATAGAAAAAACCTTAAATGGAACAAAGAAAGTCTATTCAACAAATGGTGTTGGTACAACTGGAAAACCACATGTACGAAAGTGAATATCGACCCATACCTCACCCCTTATACAAAAGTCAACTCAAAATGGATCAAAGACCTTTAAATCAGACCTGAATCTATAATGTTTATTGAGAATAAAATAGGCAGAACACTCGAAGACCTATATATCAAAAAGGTCTTCGAGAATGGAGCACTAATGGCAAGAACTTTAGCATCAAACATAAACAAATGGGACTACATCAACCTAAAAAGCTTCTGCATGGCGAAAGAAACCCTACTTAACGCAAGAAGACAGTTAACAGAATGGGAAAAAATCTTTTCACTCAACATATCAGATAAAGGGCTGATATCTAGAACATACAAAGCACTCAGAAAGCTGAGCCCCCCAAAACCAAATAAAGCCATAAAAATGGGGAGATGAAATGAATAGACACTTTTCTGAGGAAGATAAAAGGATGGCCAACAAACACATGAAAATATGCTCACCTTCACTCATCATCAGAGAGATCAAATCAAGACAACAATGAGATACCACCTTACACCAGTGAGGATGGCTCACATCAAAAATAATGGGAACAATCTCTGTTGGCGGGGATGCGGTATGAAAGGAACTCTCATCCACTGCTGGTGGGAATGCCCCCTAGTCCAACACCTATGGAGAACAGTCTGGAGAGTGCTCAAAGAACTAAGAATTGAGCTGCCATTTGACCCAGCAATTGCTCTCCTAGGTATATACCCCCAAGTTGGAAGGACATTCATTCCAAAATATGTGTGCATCTCACTATTTATCGCAGCACTCAGTATAATAGCCAAGTCTTGGAACCAACCTCGATGTCCAACAAGAGATGAATGGAACATTAAGATGTGGTATCTATACACAATGAAATATTACATGGCAGTCAGAAATGATACAATCACAGACTTTGCAGCAATGTGGATGGACCTAGATCATATTATATTAAACAAAGTAAGTCAGAAGACAAAAGATAAACACTATTCTGAAGCACCCAGAACATACACCTTTACACAACTAATACTTAACAATCAAATAACAGGGTTTAACAGGGTAGAAACTCCAAACACTGTAGTAGTCAACATATACTCGGGAGCAGTGCCCAAAATACTTGAAAAAGGAACAACGCAAACTTTTGACTACACATTATACCACAAAGAAAACAGCAACACCAAAAATAGCAGCATAGAGAGAACAGGTATGTAATTAGCCTCCACAACAAAGGCCCACAATAATCTCTTAGAGATCGTATAGAGGAACACAGGTAAAGAACACCATGGGAAATCACTGTCTCCAATGGAAACATCCCATAACACTGTGTTTTAATGCCTTTATCTTACTATATTTAAAATAACCTCTCAGCTTTTATGTCCACAGGCATCCTTGGATACAAATGGCGGACAAACTAAGACGGCAGCTCAGGATACCACACGAGATACCATACCTAGCTTGCACTACGAGTTGTCCCTGAGAAAACTCTTTAACATACACTTTATCTCTAGGTTATACCTTCTTTTAGGAATTGAAGCACGTGACCAGTCAGACCACCAAAGCAGTAACTACGACTTACAGACTTAAACTACAGGATTTATTATTCAAACACATTCAAGCAAACTAGCATTCCCTTGCTATTCTCTCCCCTCTTCTCACTACTTTCTTTTTTATTTTTTTCTTTTCTATTCTTCTCTTTACTTTTTTCCTTTTCTCTTCTCCCTTTCTAATGTATTTTCTCTTTTCTCCCTTCCTACCCCTTCCATATACCTTCCCCTTTCCCCCCTTTGGAAATCCAACTATCCATTCACCCCTCAATCCCATCCAGACCTCCCGCCATATTAAAACTCTCCACCCTCAGTCCTTAATCTATTAGGCATCAAGATTGACCTCCTACCCCAACGAAACAGTACCCAGTACGCAGGCGAGGGGACACCCAGTCAAACCCACACCTCGTCTCCTACAAGAAAAGGCAGCCAACTCCCCTGTGGATTCATGCTGCGCGGCCCTCCCTACCAACTCCTCCTAACATGGACTTTACTTGAAACCGGACTTAGGTCCAAAAGTATCCCCAATGCAAGAACTCTTCCAAGACCTCCCTGCCACATATCTTTTGCCAATCTGAAGAAGATCAGGGGATGTGATGGAAAGATGCCTGGGAACCCACACACCACAAGGAAAACCCAAAAGACAATGGGAAAACCTGTACTTCCAAAATAAGCATAAGACCTGTATTATACCACCTCTTTACCTGCTTTTCCCCAAATGTAAGATAGTCTTTTGCATCACTTTGGTCCTCTAAATACTTTGCTAACTCATTTTTTTTAAAAAAATGTCTGTCCTACATATACATATGTAAGCACATACATTTTTATTCCCTATTTTTTTCTTTTTTTTTCTTTTTTTTTATCTTTTTTGGGTATGTAACCTGTTTCTGTTTTCCCCTTTGACCACCCCCAAATGCACCGACAATCTAATGTAGCACCATTTCCCCCTGCAAAGGCACACTAAAAAGGGGGAAATCTTACATATAAAAAAAGAGCTCTTATCTACTAGAGATAGGAACTCATAGTTGTTTACAATATAGGGATACCTCCTACCTTGAAAATATGTCATGTGGAATCAACTTAGACCTCAGGTGATTAGATACCATCCGTCCAGCCTTGAACCCTGGATCCCAGACATAGAAACGGCACAGATCTTCACAACTGCTGCAGAAAACAAATCCCATCTGGGACAGCCTTAACACTGCGGGGTCACCAACAAGTGCCAGTGCTAATATGATATCCTGACAACGAGGAAAATGGGAACAACTTGACCTAAGTACTGGTTATCCTACCTTACTAGCTAAGACAAAATCAGAAGACTTTTCACCCTTTGGTAGGTCCAAAAGCCAAGATTGCGAGTTACAGATGACTGGCTGCTAGAACCATGACCAGACTGTGTACAGCCTGGGACCAATAAAAAAGCCCTAGCCTAGGGTTTGATCTATGACCTGCACAATAAACATGATCCCCAGTTCCAAAGGTCTGGCAGAGACCATTGTAACGGAATGGGGCTTCTGGAAGCACAAAGAAAGACGCTATCCTAGGTGCCATCCTAGGTTCAGTGCAAAGACCAAGATCACCAACCACAGAAGATGGATTAAAATGACACTTAGTGAACAGAACTTCTAGAACCACAAAGACTGACTTCATCATAAGTCCCACCCCTGGATTTGTGCAGATGCTGAGATCCCTAGACACAGAGGCCTGATTGTATCACCCAGGACAGAGCAGAAGTCTTCCAAACACCACAAAAGCACCACCGGTAGAGTAAATGATCCTAAACAGAGTCTATAGTTGATCCCATGACAATACACTCCAAGGGCGGAGAAACCCCATATCTCTTAGGCCAAGAGAATTCCTTTTCAAATGACCCCAATATTTACTGTGCCAGGGCAGGAGGGAAAAAACAAAAAAACAAAAAGCACAAAACATTGTTTATTTTTTATATATTATTTTATATCCATTTACTATTATTATTTTTATTTACCTATCTATTTTTGGTCAATTTCTCTGTTTGGGTGTGATTATTGAAGTTGTTGTCCCCAGTTATACTTATTCTTTCTCTTCCTTTCCGTTCTTTCTTTATGTACTATGCCATGTTTCTTATATCAAGACCATGGCGTGTTTTTGTTTTGTTTTGTTTTGTTTTGTTGTTGTTTGTTTGTTTTTATGGTGCTTATCGTTATTGTTGGAGTCCTCACTGGATATTTGACACTTCTTTTTGTACTGGTGGAGTGTTTCACCTTCTTTCTCTCCTTCATCTCTCAAACCAATGATGAGAGCCTCTAGAAGAATTCCGCTTATTTTCGGCGTATTAGACTTTTACTCCAGTTTATTACTTTTCTCTCCTTCAAACAAAACCACGTAACTTGAACTAGCTAGTCCTGCCCCCCAGTTAGAGGGGAAAATAAGGGAGGCACCAGGACCAAACAGGTGCAAGACTACTAAGTAGTAGGCTAGATACAGAGGGGACCACATATTCTAGCAACCCTGGGGGTGAGGGAAGAGGATATGGGAGGTAGGACAAAAACGGAGGTGTAGGGAGGACAATTTGGTGATGGGAATCCCCCCTGATTTTATGTAAATATGTACCTAAAATATTATTGTCAACAATATGTAAGCCACTATGATCAAAATAAAAATTATATTAAAAAAGATAATAAAATTTGTAATTATAAAGTAGAACAAATTCAGAGATAACTATAACTTCAAAATATATTTCCTACAAGAAAATTTTAGAAAAGAGATAAAATTTATTCTCAAAGTGATAAAAAGGGACAGGACATCTATTAAACAAGAGCAATTCATGATAAAATAAAAATAAAATCAAATCTTCAATGAACCAAACAAAATAACTGCTGGAAATAATAGAACTGGTTATGAAAAGCTGCAGTAATATGGAGAAGAGACAATGTTAAAATTAAAGTATGACAAGCTGTGATTAAAATTGATCTGGCTATTTATTCACAATGTGATCATGAGAGAAATACACTTAGCACCTGTATCTTTATTTCCTCATCTATAAAGTGAGATTGATGTTATGTTCAATACAAACCAGAAACATGTGTTGCACAATCCTTGAGTTTTTTAAGTTTTTTAAATGGTACCCTGGTTGTACAATATAATATACATAAAGTTGTGAAAAATATATTATCGTTAGGGTGATGGCTCAAAGCACTGAATGTGTGTTTTGCTTGTGAAATCCTTTGGTTGGATACATGGTACAAAATTCTAAGACCACTGTGTTCCCACCTACCCAAAAAAAGCCAAAAAAGAAAAGAAAAGAAAAGAAAGAAAATCAGGCTATTTCATCTATTTTAACACATAATAAGCACTCCATATATGTTGGTTAAGATTTGTAGATATCAGATGCATACTGGGAACAGGGGTGAAGGGAGGACATCACTGGTGGTGGGAATAACCTTGATTTATTGTCACTATGAACCTAGAATATTACGATGAAATATTTGTAATTCTCTTTGGCCACAATAAACATTCATTAAAAAAAGAATTGTAGATAGCAGGCTGGAGCGATAGCACAACAATAGGACATTTGCCTTGCATGCTGCTGACATGGGACGGATCCAGGTTCGATTCTCTTAAGCCTTCCAGGAGTGACTTCTGAGCGCAGAGCCAGGAGTGCTGTGGGCTGTGACCCCAAAACAAAAAACAAAAACAACAACAAAAGAATTCTCAATATCATGACAAAATGCTGAGTTAGCAATTTAGAAAATGAAAGTGGTTAATGTCCTGACCTATGAAGAAATAAAGAAACAAAAGTTGACAAAAGTGCTCGCTTTGGCAGCACATATACTAAAATTGGAACGATACAGAGAAGATCAGCATGGCCCCTGTGCAAGGATGACATGCAAATTTGTGAAGCGTTCCATATTTAAAAAAAAAAGTTGACAAAAATATTAATAGAAAGAAGATGTAGAAAACTTCACTGCAAATAAAAACATTTCCTAGAGAAGACAAAATGATAACTGATACTGATAAAGAATAATAAAAGAATACATGGATTTTTCCATGTCTTAGAGTGATAAGACAAAGTGTAGGGCATTTACCTTGCATGTTATTAATCCTGGTTAGTTCCCTGGAGTCCCATATAAGCTCCCAAAAACTGCCAGGAATGATCCAAGTGCAGATCCAGGAGTAAAACTTAGCATAGGCATGTGTGGCCCAAGAACCAAGTAAAAATTATATTTCCAAACATAATTAAAATAACTAAGGCTAGAAATTTGCACCACCAGTATATTTGCTACAAGTGGATTTTTGAACATATTTGAAGACTTTAACTCACATGTAGGAAAATGGAAATTTAAATATTTATTTAAAATATCAGAAAAAAGTTACAATTGAAGAAAGCTTATGTACAAAATAAAAATTAATAGAAAGCCATAAAGCTAACTGTGCCAGACTGGCAGAGTACCTGAATAGAGTTTATTTGTTGAGGAATCAAGTAAAAATATATTTCAGGATAGCATATATGAAGATAAAAATTTTGAATGGAATTGACACCCTTAAATGCAACATATAATTAAGGTATGATATACATTAAATTTAATGGGGGAGGAAAAGGGACAACTGGAGAATAATTATTCAGAAGTCTAAACTAAGTGGAACAGAGATGATCTGGAATATATGAACAGACTTATCACTATCAAAAAATTGAAATGCTATGAACATGTTTGTAATCTTGGTGCTTAAATAAAGATATTATTTATAAAAACATGTTTTGAAAACTACTATTATATGTGCTATAACAAATTTAAACATGTTATATACTTCATTAATTTTTACTTAAACCATTTTAAGTAATTTTTACTTAAACCATTCATTATATTTGAGTTTCAGACATACAGTATTTCAGAAGTCTCAGTTCTTTTTTTCTACTCTAAGAGCTTCAGTAAATATGTATTATTTTTTGCAACAATAAAAAGCCATTATGAATATAAAAAAAATAAAGAAAATTTAAATAGTAACCAAAAGCCTTCCCAGAACATAAGTCCAGGCCCAGATGAATTCACTAGTGAATTCTTCCAAACATTCTTTCAATTCATTTCAAACCAGTGAAACATTCTCATCACAGATGCCCTGCCCTCTTTCCAACACTTGCCTGTATTCAAGACTGGCATTTTATTTATCTCACTCATTAAAATAGTCATGATAGTTGTTAGAGTAGTTATTATAGCTAACTACTCTAACTGCACTCAACACTCTTTGTGATGTGAGCTAGAACTTCCAGCCCTCATCTCTTTATCTCTGGGCATTATTACAATAATGTCCTTAATTTTTCTTAAAAACTATATAGATGAGTGAGACTATTCTGTGTCTATCTCTCTCCCTCTTACTTATTCCATTCAGCATACTATATTCCATGCACATCCAAATATAGGAAAATTTCATGACTTCATCTCTCCTAATGACTGCATAATATTCCATTGTGTATATGAAACATGACCAAATAGGCTTCATCCCAGGAATGCAAGGCTGGTTTGACATCCATCCATCAACCAACATAATACACCATACCGACAAAAAAAATCATATGATCATATCAATAGATGCAGAGAAACCACTCCATAAGGTCCAACACCCATCCTTGATAATAAAAAAAAAACATGCTAATCAAAATAGGAATAAAAGAAAATTTTCTCAATGCAGTGAAGGCCATCTACCACAAGCCAATTGCAAACATTCTCAATGGAGATAAACTAAAAAAGCCTTTCCTCTAAAATCTGGTACAAAAAAAGACTGCTCTCTCACAACTCCTATTCAACATAGTACTGGAAGCACTTGCCCTAGTGATTAGGCAAGAAAAAGATATCAAGAGCATCCAGATAGGAAAGGAAGAAGTCAAGCTCTCACTGTTTGCAGATGACATGATACTATATTTAGAAAACCCTAAAAGACTACCAAAAAGCTTCTAGCAACAATATATTCATATAGCAAAGTGGCAGGCTACAAAATTAACACACAAAAATCAATGGCCTTCTTATAAACCAATATGATAGAGAAGAAATAGACATTAAAAAAGCAATCTCATTCACATTAGTGCCACACAAACTCAAATACTTTGGAGTCAACTTAACTAAAGAGGTGAAAGACCTAGACAAAGAAAACTACAAAAGCCTGCTTCAAGAAATAAGAGAGGTCACCAGAAAATGGAGACACATATCCTGCTCATAGATTGGCAGGATTTATATCATTAAAATGGCAATACTCCTCAAAGCATTGTACAGATTTAATGAAATCTCTCTAAAGATACCTATGACATTCTTCAAAGAAATGAATCAAACACTTCTGAAATTTATTTGGAACAATAAACACCCACTAATAGCTAAAGAAATCCTTGAGAAAAGGAATATGGAGGCATTACTTTCCCCAATTTTAAATTGTATAACAAAGCAATAATTATTAAAACAGCATGGTATTTGAATGAAGACAGATCCTTGGATCAGTGCAATAAACTTGAGTATTCAGAGAATGTTCCCCAAACATACAATAATCTTTGAAAAAGGGACAAAAAATCCAAAATGGAGCAAGGAAAGCCTATTCAACAAATGTGTTGGCACAACTGGTTAGCCACTTACAAAAAAGTGAACTCAGACCCCCATCTAACACCATGAAAACAGTTCAAATCCAAATGGACTAAAGACCTTGATATCAGGCCTGAAAGAGTAAGGTATGTAGAACAACACGTAAGTAAAACACTCCATAACATTAAAACTAAAGGCATCTCAAGAAGAAAACAGCACTCTCCAAACAAGTGGAAGCAGAGATAAACAGATAGGAAAATATTAAGCTGATAAGCTTCTGCATCTCAAAGGAAATAGTGCCTATGATAGAAAAGCCACTTACAGAATAGGAGAAATTATTCACCAAATACCCATCAGATAAGAGGCTAATATTAAAAAATATACAAGGTACTGACATGGCAGATACTCCACATCTCTTTCAAACATTTAGAGAGGATCTACTGCCAACCCTTTTCAGGCTCTTCCAGAAAATTAAAGAAAACAAATGTTCATAAGTGGTTTTTATATGAGAATAATATTATCCCAATACAAAACAGACAAAAATACCAACAAAAATAGAATTACAGGCTTATATCCTTGATGAATGCAGATGCAAAGACCTTCAACAAAATACTTGTAAATAGAGTCCAACAAATTATCAAAAAATTTATAGTCTATGACCCAATAGAATTCATTGCAGGAATGCAAGGATGGTTTAATATACATAAGTCAATCAGTATAATATACCATAGTAATTAAAGAAAAAAAAACCTGTGATCATATAACTGATGCAGAAATGCATTTAATAAAGTTCAGCACCCATTCACGATAAATACTCTCCCAAGTCTGGACCTGAAGGACCATTCCACAATAGCATCAGCTCAATTTAATACAAGTCAACGGCAAACATTATTCCCAATGGTGAAAAACTAAAAAGTCTTTCCCCTAAGATCTGGCATAAGACAAGTTTGCCCCCTCTCTCCACTTCTATTCAATAAAGTACTGACAATAATTGCCATTTCAGTATGGTATTGGGGTAAAGGCAAGCACTCAGATTAATGGAGTAAATTTGAATTTTCTGAGACTGACTCTCAGATATATGAGTGACTACTGTTTGATAAAAGAGCAAGAAATATGAAGTGGTGCAAAGAAAGCATCTTCAACTTGTGCTGTTTGGAAAATTGGTTAACTACATGCACAAAAGTGAACTCAGTGAACTGAGACCTCTCTCTTTTTTGACCTCTCTTTAATACCATATACAAGTAAAATCAAAATGTACTAAAATATATCAGATTCGTGCCCTTAAGTACATAGAGAAAAACATATGCAGAACACTCCCTGATATTGAAGCTAAAGGCATATTCAAGGATGAAACACTATTGGACAAGCAAATGAAAGCAAATAAACAAATGGGACTACATTAAATTAAAAAAACTTCTGCATCTCAAAAGAAACCATGACTAGGATACAAAAAATACCCACATAATGAAAGAAACCATTCAGCCAATAACCATCTGATAAGGGGAAATATCTTAGATATACAAGGCACTGGTAGAGCTTAGCAAGAAAACAAGCATGTATCCTTATTCAAAATTGAAGAAAACAAATGAACTGACATTTCCTCAAAGAAGAAATATAGACAGTGAAATACACATAAAAAGTATTCCATCTTACTAATTATCAGAGAGACTGAATCAGAGAGATTCAAATCAAAACAAAAAATAGGTACCATATCACACCAAAGAGTCAGGCACACATCACAAAGAACAAGAACAACCAGTGTTGGTGTGGATTCAGGAAGAAAGGGGCTCTCATTCACTGCTAGTGGGAATGTAGACTGGTGGAAATTCCAGACATTTTAAAAATAATACAAATATTCCTCAAAAATCTAGAAATTGAGTTTCCGCATGACTCTGTAATATCACTCATAGGAATATACCCCACGGCCCCCAAAATAGTATAAAGATAAAATCTTTGCATTCCTATGTTCATTGCAGCATAGTCTTAATAGACCTCATGTGAAAATAATACAAGTGCCCAGAACAGATGAGTGAATAAAGACAGAATAATACATCTTCTCAATGGAATACTGCCACAGCTGTTAGGGAAAAAAATAAAGACATAAATTTGTTTATACATGGATGGATGAATAGGTAGAATATTATGCTAGTGAAATGAGTCAGAGGAGAGAATAGACTAAACTATGATCATACATTTGTGGAGTATAAAAAATAGATATTGTGGTGATAATATCCAGGGGTAATAGACAAAGGCAGGAGGACTAGTCCATGGGAAGTGCTTGCCACTAACAAAAGAAAATTGCAGGAAGGGCAGAGAGGGGATCCTTATGACAACAATAGTTGGAAATGATTGCTAAACAAAACTAGGTGCTGAAAGAAGATAAAGAGATATGCGAACAATTGCCTCTCTAACACCATCTTTGCTGTGCTCCTTTGACTCATCCATAATAAAATAATGTATTATGATCAACTGTGTCAACAATACTATAGACTTTAATGTTAAAGGAGTTACATAAATTTTGTGGCTTTAGATTACTTTGTGCACTGCTAAGAAATGTTATAATGTACTACAATCTGGGCACTTGAGGGACAAAGAAAATTGTGCATGTGTTTTGTTTTAGTTTTCTTAATTTTTTTGGCTGAAAATTCAAAATTAAGGAGTCAGCAAGTTTATTTCTTTTGGGAATACTGTTGATGGGTGATTTCCTTCCCATTGTAACTTCACCTTGCTCTTTCTTTGCATCATTGTCTTCAAATAAAATAAAAAAAGAGAGAGATGCATGTACCCCTTCAGTTGCAATATTGCAAACTACTATGTCTAAAAGAAAACAAGAGACAGAAACAGAGAGGAGGAGGAGGAGGAAAAGGAAGAAAAGAAAGGGGTAAAAAGGCAGAGGAGGAGGAGAAGAAAAAGGAAAAGGAGGAAGGAGAGAAGGAGGAGGAGGAAAATAGAGGAGGAGGGGAGGAACAATAAGAGAAAGAAGGAGGAGGGAGAGCGGAAGGAGGAGGAAGAAGAGGAAAAGATGGGGTAGGAGGGTGAGGAAGAGAAGGAGGAGGAGGAGAAGAAAGAGGAGGAGGAGAAGGTTAAGAAAGAAGGAGAAGGAAGAAGGAGGAGGAGGAGGAAGGAGAAGATTAAGGAAGAAGGAGAAGGAAGAAGGAGGAGGAGAAGGTTAAGAAAGATGGAGAAGGAAAAAGAAGGAGGAGGAGGAAATGGAGGAGGTGGAGGAGGAGGAGGAGAAGATTAAGGGAGAAGAAGGAGAAAGAAGAAGGAGGAGGAGGAAGTGGAGGAGGAGAAGGTTAAGGGAGAAGAAGGAGAAGGAAGAAGGAGGAGGAGGAGAAGGTTAAGGAAGAAGGAGAAGAAAGAAGAAGGAGGAGGAGGAGGAGGTCTAATCAAATGCAGGCAGAACAGAGGGCAGGAGTGAATCCGGGGATACTGCTGGAGGAAAATAGATGCAGTAAGAGCTGGGATAGTAACTTTTAAACTAGATTTAGATTACAGCAAAGTAATCTTTCCCAAGAAAGGTATTTTTCAACTGCAGACTTCATGCCAGAATTTTAGTTTGCCTAATCCCAGAGGTCCTTCTTCTAGGTCTTCTAGGTCTTGGGATAGATTTCCCCCACTTTTTTCTAGTTAGTGGATGTCATTTCAGGACACACACTTTACACCATGCATAAAGGTCAAAAACAAATCTAAATGGATTAAAGACCTTAATATCAGAATTGAAACTAGAAAGTATTTAGAAGAAAATATAGACAAAACACTCTATGACATGGAGACTAAAGACAACTTAAAGGAGGGAACACCACAGTCCAAACCAGTGGAAGCAGAGATAAACAAATGGAACTACATTAAAATGAGAAACTTCTGCACTTAAAACAGTGACTGGGAATAAAATGGCAAAATATACTCACCAATACCAATCAGATAAGGGCCTAATTAAAATATATACAAGGTACTGACAGATCTTAACAAGAAAAACAGTAATCCCATCATAAATGGGGAGAAGAAATGAACAGACACTTCCTCAAAGAAGAAATACAGATCTTAATAAGGCACATAAAACAATTCTCTAAATCACTAATCATCAGGGAGATGCAAATAAAAATAACATTGTAGTACCATCTCATACCACAGAGACTGGCACATATCAAAAAAAAAATTAATGCTGGGATGGATGAAGAGAGAAACAAACTTTCATTCAGTGCTGGCAGGAATGCCATCTGGTCCATCCTATATGGCAAACAATATGGATATTCCTCAAAATAAATATTGAGTTCCCATTTGATCCAGCAATACCATTACCAGGGATATACCCTAGGAACACAAAAACATATTAAAAATGCCCTCTGTACTCCTATTTTCATCTTAGTGCTATTTACAATAGTCAGAATTTGAAAACAGCCCAGATGCCCAACAAAAAATGAGTGGCTAAAAGAAACCGTGGTCTGTCTACATCAGGGGTCTTCAAACTTCTTAAAGTGGGGGCCAGATTACAGTCCCTTAGAGAGCTGGAGGGCCGGACTATATGAGCTACTAATTCCTACTCACACTGCACATATCTTATATAAATAAAATGAAAACCATTTATAAATAAACAGATCACGCACCAGTATTTCAATGGGAACTGTGGGCCTGCTTTTGGTTAATGAGATGGTCAATGTCCGGATCCATATTTGTCACTGCCAGCCGTAACAAGTGATGCAAGTGGGCATCAGTTAATCTTGATCTGGTTGGAGATTTCAGATGTTTCATTCTTGAAAAAGTCTGTTCACAGGCATAAGTGCTACCAAAGATGGTTACCATTTTGAGTGCATGGTTCCTGATATTTGGATATGTCTCAGAGGGTAGGGATGCATAGAAACTCAAAAGGTTACTTGACTTAAATGCGTCTTTCAGAGAGTCACAATTCTGCAGTTCAGCCAGTTCCATTTGGTAAATTGTAAGGACATTTTCAATCTCAACAGAAAATGGGTTATGAAAAAGCTGTATGTCCTGTTCATGGAGATGAAGCTCTTTGAATCTAAATTGAAACTCCTTTTGCAACAATTCTAGTGAAGCCAGACATGTTTCCTTTGGGAATGCAACCAATGGTTTGTCCGCTGACAGGTTTTGAGTTGCTGGGAGATGACTGAAGTTTTCCTCCTGTACTTGTTTGATGAGAAGGCCTAATTTTACTTCAAGTGCTTTCACATGCAATGCCATATCACAGATGACCTTCCCCTTTCCTTGAAGTTGCAGATTGAAACTGTTGAGTAGCTCTGTTATATCTGTCAGAAAGGCAAGGTACCATTTCCATTCTGCATCATTAAGATCTGGTACTTCTTGTTTTTTTGAAAGTAGAAAAGCTGTAATCTGCGGAAGTAAGTCATAGAAACGATTCAAAACTCTCCCTCTACTCAGCCAACAAATTTCTGTGTGGTACAGAACATCTTCATGGGCAACATTTACCTCAGTTAGAAATTCCTGAAATTGTCTGTGGTTTAGTGCATGAGTTCTAATGTAATTAACACAAGGTACCACAATTTTCATAACAGAGTCCCACTTTAGTGATTTACAACACAGCGCTTGTTGGTGGATGAGGCAGTGTATGGCAATTGGATGAGGATGGTTATGTTTGTCCATCTCTTGTGTAATGTGAGTAATTACTCCTCTCTTAGACCCCACCATGCTAGGAGCACCATCAGTTGTTACACTGACTAGTTTAGCCCAGTCCAGCTCCAAACCATTCAGTTTGGCAAACCTTTTCAAATATATCCACTCCTGTGGTTGTACCTTTAATACTTTGCAGTGCAGCAAGCTCTTCTGTGACTTCAAAATACTCATTTGTCCCATGCATATAAATGAGAAGTTGGGCAGAATCATGAACATCATTGCTTTTGTCGAGTGCCAAGGAAAAATAGCAAAGTTTCTTTATAGAGTTTTGCAAATGGTGAAGCAAAATTTCTCCCATTTATTCAATCCTTCGTGTCATTGTAACTCCTGAAAGGCTCACTGTACTAAATAAATCGGCCTTCTCTGGACACATCTCTTTGGCAACAGAAATAAGGCATTCTTTAACAAATTCTCCCTCCACAAATGGTTTGCCATTGCGCGGTATTAGCTTGGCAACTTGAAAACTTGCCCACAGTGAGGAAGTATTTAACTGCTTCTGCTTCACAAAAGTATTTTGCTGAGTTGTCAGTGTATGTTTCAGTTGTGATATTTTATCTTTTCTCACTTCTCTAACCAAACAATCATATTTATCTTTATGTTGAGTTTGATAGTGGCGTCGCAAATTGTATTCTTTGAACACAGCAACTATATTCTGGCATATCAGACACACAGCTTTTTCTTTGTACTGCATAAAAAAGTAATCATAAGTCCACTGTTCTTTGAATATCCTACACTCACTGTCAATTTTTCTTTTTCTTGACATCATTGTTTCCTAGGGATTACAAATTGATATTAGTGAAATACAAATATGTGTGTATATATACACAGTGTGTGAACCCCCATTAGTCCCTGATGTGAACACTTATTCTTTGAAGGCTTTTCTAAGCAGACCAGCTCAGTCCCTGATAGTTCAGTTATATCTCCCTGTGATGCCCAAATTGATATTTTCGGAATCAGCATGTGAACACTGAAAGGAAATTGCAAAATGCATATAAAATTTTCAATGTAACCCCTTTAAAATGCTTCAGCATAGAACCCCTAATTTTCCACATGGGCAATTCAGCACCAAACCCCTAACCTCCCAACCACCGCCCACCCCCTAACTTTGATTTCAGTACTAAATGCCTCACCACCCTCAAAGGGGAATTTTCATATGAGTCACCCACAGCCCAATCGGGCAGAACCCCCCCATCTGGCTAAAATTTATTTCTATGGCACTTTTGACTGACCTTTGGCAGTGGAGGGAGTGGAGGAAAACCTCACTGACAGGCAGGCACAGCACACAGACACCACGTTGCCTGGGGATGGAGGCGCCTTTTTACATCATATAGTCACCCACATGTGGTACTCCTCGCCAAGCGGGGTCCAGCGCCCTCCCGTGACGTCATCAGCAATGGGTGTGCCAAGCGCCAGGCACAAGGGCGCATCAGTGTCCCTTCAACATCGCCCTCACGCCCACCCTCCTAGCTCACAACATTTCATGGACGGAGGCGGTTGACGTCATCCCTGAGAAACCGTGACACTGACTGTATATGCTGGCAGGTATCTTGGCAACCAAACAGTGCTCACTGCTGGCGAGCCAGACCAGACTCCTCTGCGGGCGCATGTGGCGGGTCATAGTTTGAAGACCCCTGGTCTACATAATGGAATACTACACAGCTGTTAGAAAAAATTAAGTCATAAAATTTGCCTATACATGGATGGAAATGGAGACTATTATCTTAGTGAAATGAGTCAGAGAGAGAGAGACGGACACAGAATGGTCTTACTAATCTGTGAGATTTAAGAAAAGTAAAAGACAGTATGGTAATATTATTCAGAGGAAACAGAGATAAGAGCTGGAAAGCCATGATATGAAGCTTATTACGAAGAGTAGTGAGCACACTTAGAGAAATAACTTCACCAACAACTACCATGACAATAATAGTGAGAGAGAAAAATTAGAAAAATTAGGGAGTAGGGGAGGAGGGAAATGGAGAACATTTGTGTCGGGAAGGTTACACTGGTATATATGATGGTATAAATTCGATGACTGAAATTGAACTAGGGGTATTTTTGTAACTATGGTCCTTAACTATGTTTTTGAAAAAGAGAAAGATTGAGAAGAAAAACCCGGCATTACATTTGAGCTCTTTGGCTCTATCATATCCCATTTAAATGTCAGGGTAGCACAAAGCCTGTCCCAGTGTCAATTGAAGGCCTTTGATGGGTCCCACATTTTGGGGTTGTAAGGCCAATCCCAGAGCAACTGAAGCTTAAGTCAAGTCAATATGACAAATATTCAGGGTTATAAAAGACGCACCTGCCATATTTGAAGTTTGGAGTTCTTGGGAGTAATATACAGGGAACCCTTTACCACCTTTCAGTAAGATATCCCATTTTACTAGACCTATGCAAACAAAGATACTACCACAAAGTATTAAATATGTAAAAAGTGTAGAAAAGGATCATGGAAAATCTATGGAAATAAATCTTTTCATTCATATTATAGATGCAATTTACCTGTTTCAAAACAGAATAGAGCAAAAGAGCTGTTAGTGAACGATGCAAATAGGATCAAGAGTGTAACCTAGAAAAATGTTAAAAAGGGTTTCTCTCTTGTCCAGAAACTGAAGCATTAAGAGGCAGCAGGACAAGACTGCTATTTTTTAAGGAGTGACTCAGGTGCAGAAGATTCTGAGAACAGCTTCTCCTCTTCAGGTCATATCCCTACTGTAGCTTCATGATGTGTTGAAAGCGCTAAAGGCCCTTTGAGTCTCAGTGAATTTGACATCTGATGTGGTGCTATGAGACCCAGAGTCTCTTCGTGGGGCTGCCACTGCTTTGTGAGGGTCCACAGAACACAGTACTTTCACATTCAAGTTTTTATAATTAGATCCATGTTTTCATATCCCAGTTCTGGTGTTAGCTGTGATGAAACTGTTGGCTAACAAGGGTCTACTTCTGTTCACTATTGCCTCAGGCAAGGAGAATGTTTCCCCAGTTGACTACCAGGAAATAATAATCAATAGTAACCCAGAACAACTCCTACAGAACCAATAGCAGCCAAGAACAACTCCAGGTAAGACCCCCAAACTTATTACTCAAATTTAGAAAATATAAAATTATTTCTCCACCAAAGTAAGAATTTGTAGGCTAAGAACTTAATCTGCATGTTTTTCTGACTAGAATGTTTTTCTTTTTACATGTTTGTTCATTTGGCTAATGTGATCATTCATACCTCCCTTATTAGATAGCACCTTCTCAATGAAACTCACTCAACCTCATTTAATACAATTTAATTTAATCTTACACATTCTCCCAGAAATCCTAGTCACTTTTACTATAACCTTTGATTTCACTCTCCCAACTTCCTCAGAATACTATTTTTGATCCTTTTTAAAAATTCTGGGGCCGAAGAGATAGCATGGAGGTAAGGCGTTTGCCTTGCATGCAGGATGGTGGTTCAAATTCTGGCATCCCATATGGTCCCCCAAGCCTGCCAGGGGCGATTTCTGAGCATAGAGTCGGGAGTAACCCCTGAGCACTGTCGAGTGTAACCAAAAACTAAAAAAAAAAAATCCCTTTTGGTTATTTTTTATTAGTTTTCAAGTTATTGTTTAGATAACATGTCTACAATAGTGTTGACATTTATAGATTTCTTATATAGTTAATACATTTTTTTGTTTTTGTTTTTGTTTTTGGTCACACCCAGAAGTGCTCAGGGGTTACTTCTGGATCTATGCTCAGAAATTGCTCCTGGCAGACTCAGGGGACCATATGGGATGCCGGGATTTGAACCACTGACCTTCTGCATGTAAGGCAAACGCCTTACCTCCATGCTATCTCTCTGGCCCCAGTTAATACATTTTTAATTTTAAGTCTTCTACTTTCACAGAAAATGTTTCCTTATAATCCTTTGTCTCAAATTCTTAAAAGACCACCGAAAACTGAGTACTTACCATGCTTGCTATGTAAATGAAATCCTCAATCAGACACATCCAGTGAATCTATCTGCCCAAGATATCTTAAGCAGTTAGATACAAGGTCACCAATGGACTGTTATCTATTGTAATAACAAAAATCAGAAGAAATTGGAGAAACTGTTAACCTACATACATATTTAGATGAAATTGTTTTTCAGAAATAAAAACTAGTTTCCAAGAATTAGTGAATCTTTATTAAAAGAAAATAATTTAAGAGCCGGAGCAATAGCGCAGCAGTAGGGCATTTACCTTGCATGTGGCTGACTCAAGATGGACCTGGGTTCAATTCCCGGTGTTCCATATAGTCCCACAAAGCCAGGAGCAATTTCTTAGTGCATAGCCAGAAGTAGTAACCCATGAGTGTCATGGAGTGGCCCAAAACAAAACAAAACAAAAACAAATAAAAGAAAAAATTTAACTATTCTATTTAAGACAAAGAAAATGCCAAAAATATTAAATATATTCTGAAAATAAGGATTATTATAATAGCATAATTTCTGTGCTATTATCTGGTATTCAATAAGTATTTTATAAAAATTATTTAAAAAGGTAAGAATTCCATAAATACTATTTTTTGTTTGTTTTTTGTTTTTTGGGCCACACCCATTTGATGCTCAGGGGTTACTCCTGGCTAAGCGCTCAGAAATTGCCCCTGGCTTGGGGGGACCATGTGGGATGCCGGGGGATCGAACCGTGGTCACGATCTTTCCTTGGCTAGCGCTTGCAAGGCAGACACCTTACCTCTAGCGCCACCTCGCCGGCCCCCTAGAATTTTTTTTATTAATAATTTTTATTTTGACCAAAGTGGATTACAAATCCTTTACAGTAGTATTTTAGGTACATAGTGACACTGAATCAGGGGCATTCCCACCACCAATGTTGTCCTCATTCCACCCCTGTTCCCAGCATGCGAACATGGCCCCTCATTCCGCCCCCCCCCCAGGGCTGTAAGTGGTCCTTTCTGTGTCTAGCTTATTGTAGATTGGGTATCGATTCTGTTGTAGTTGGCTTTGGATTTGGAGTTTAAATCTGATCATTTTTTATTTCTACTCAATGTTCATATGATTGTTTGGTCTTAGTGCCCTCCATTATTTCCCCCTCAATTTGTGAGGCAGAACAAGATGGTTCAAGTTATTTAGAAATTTAAAGAAATATAGTAAGTTAATGTAAATATAAAAAATCTAAATATATGCTAATGTAAAACAATAAATAAAATGTGTAGAATTTAAAAAAATATACAGCTGTATTTTCTGGAAATATCTGAATGACCATTGCAAACAGGTTGTAATAACCAGGGTTAAGCATTCACATTTATGACAGGTGTTATCAAACTGCAAGCTTTGCACAAAACATTGTATATATCATTTTTCCATCTTATTGTTAGACACTAAAAATACATTCTTTAATATTCTGGAGCTAAGAAATTCAAAACTGAGGATTTTCTCCCTCCAGATACTCTGGAGAATTCTTTTTCTCTGAGATCTGATAGTTGCCAGCAATGCTAGGGGGTTTTCCTGGGTTAATAGTAGCATCATTTCAATTTTTTGCTTCACTCACTCTTCATCAGTTTCTTTCCCTTCTGTAAGAATGTCTCTATTTCCAAATAATCTACTTATGGAAATATCAGTCATTAGAATTAGGGTATATCCTTATTCAGAATATCTTCATGTTAACTTGATTGTATCTTCAAAAATTCATTTCCAAATAAAGTTATATACTGGAATTGAGGACTTAAACATTTTTGGGGGGATGTAAATTTATATTCTGTGGTTTCAAATTTCTCTCACTGAGTTTAGTATAGTTTTGTAAGTAATGTTTTATTAGAACATTGCTTACTTCTGTTGATTAGTTCCTATGCAGTTTCCATCCTAAATGACTGTTGTTACTACAAAAACACCCTATATCTTAAAAAAACTAAAATATTTATTATCTGCTTCTTTGATATCTTATTTATCAATGTGTGGGTTAAAGAATGCACAAAGATGCTAACCAGTTTAGTCTTCAAATTCCAGAGTACTACCTAAAATAATACTTTTTAATTTACATTTGCAAGTTAAAGTAAGCATTGACAAGTAAAATAGAGAAATTGGCTGATATAAAAAAGGGAATTAGGAAGGAAGAAAGGAAGGGAGGAAGGAAGGAAGGAAGGAAGGAAGGAAGGAAGGAAGGAAGGAAGGAAGGAAGGAAGGAAGGAAGGAAGGAAGGAAGGAAGGAGAAACTTAAAAAATTTAGGGTAAGTAAAAACCTTAAAAAGTGTATGGAAAAACATATATTAATAATCTTACTATATCGATGTAGCATAATATATATTATATATAACATATGTTAGTAATCATACTATATTGAATAGAAAAATATAATGAAGTTAAAACTATCATGACAATGTTAATGAGTGAGAGAGGCAGAATGCCTGTCTCAAATACAGGCAGTGTGGTGGTGGGCCATTGGTGGTGGAACTGTTGTACTGGTGAAGGAGGTGTTCTTTTTATGACTGAAACAAAACTACAATCATGTTTGTAATCATGGTGTTTAAATAAAGATATTATTTTGCAAAACATTTTTTTCATCCCTAAAGTGAGAACAAATTATATTAAGCAATTAAAAGTATAGTAGGGGGTTAGAGAGATAGCATGGAGGTAAGGCATTTGCTTTGCATGCAGAAAGATGGTTGTTTGCATCCCAACATCCCATATTATCTCCCGAGCCTGCCAGGAGCGATTTCTGAGCATAGAGCCAGGAGTAACCCCTGGGCACTACCAGGTGTGACCCCAAATCAAAAACAAACAACAAAAATATAGTGGGGCGATAATACTGGAGTCAGAAATTCAATTAGATTATCCTATGGACTCCAACTATCACTGAAATGTAGTCTAAGATGCTCATGAGCACTGCAAGGCTGGCCCAGATGGTCCTAGATGCTGCATCCTTAGTCCTTACAAACTAAAAACCTAGCTACAAGCAGATTTTAAAGACCAATGAAAGTTTTAGAGGAATGAATTATAAAAATATCTATTAAAAGATTGACAATGAGGGCCAGAGAGATAGTACAGAGGTAGGGAGTTTGTCTTACATACGGCCAACACAGGACAGACCCTGATTGGATTCCCGGAATCCCATATGGTCCCCTGAGCTTGCCAGGAGTAATTCCTGAGTGCAGAGCCAGGGAGTAATCCCTAAGTGCCTCTGGTGTGACCCAAAAACAACAACAAAAAAGATTGACAATGAAAAGAAAGGAAAAATTATAAATTAATATTGAGTGAAATATTTTATGCACTTTATTGTTATTTTATATATATTTATAAGCCTGTGAATTAAATATTTCTAGGAAAACATAATGGAACATAAAATAATTGAGAAAGCTAGATACTATGTCAATATTAAAATGATCAATAACTTTAGAAAATTTCAGAATAACTAGAAGTAGGAAAATTATATATAGCAAAATATAAGGCTATATGCAGTATGGAACAAGCAAAAGTACTCTGAATTTTGGTTATATTCTGTTGTATCAGTGGAAAAGAATAAATTAGTTTAAGCAAATAACTTCTATTCTAACTGAATATGTAACTGAAAGAAACCAAGGTAGTCCAGAGACAGTAGTTAAGAAAGTACACACCTTATCAACTCTCACTCTAGGATTGGAAGAACAGAGAAAATATATTGGGGTTATCATCTTAAAGAGCCAGGGTTATGGGCCAGAGAGATAGCATGGAGGTAGGGCATTTGCCTTGCATGCAGAAGGACGGTGGTTCAAGTCCCAGTATCCCATATGGTATCCCGAGCCTGCCAGGAGTGAATTTTGAACATAGAGCCAGGAGTATTCCCTAAGTGCTGCTGGGTATGATCCAAAACAAACAAAAAACAAAAACTAAAACAAGTCAGGGTTCCATAAACAATGCCTCAGACCTAACTAAAGACAGGTTTGAAAAAATAAGAGTTTTGAAGTCTATGCTTTTCAGGTTAAATGTTAGGCTTTAGAACTTAAAAAAAAAGTTGTTTGAAGACTGGCATAGATATACTTAATGACCATATAAACCTTAAATATTTATATGGCAAGAGAGATCAAATGCATAGTCAAGAGACAACAGAACTGAAATATGAATGAAGTAAACATATTCTTAGTGTCTGCTTAAATGAGTAAAATACTATTCCATTTCACATGTGAGAATTAAATAAAATGTTTACATATCATGAAATGTCATGTAATGTTGATGTATTTAAAGGAATTATGAGCACACTCTGGAGCAAGTCCATGCCATGGCAGCATTAGGGCTGTCCCTGATAGAAGACCAATTTCTACGGCTGGTGGATTTTTTTAAATTGCTTTCAACTCTTAAATAAAAGTAGATTTAATTAATATTGTTTTAACATTACTTATAATAAAACTCAAATTACAGTGAACCCAAATCACAGTTGCTTTAGGGTTTGAGGAACAGTGATGTGAAAGAGGGAGGGGTCACACTATTCCAGGTGAGAGAACAAAGAAGTATGCTTCTTTGTGGAATGAAAACATTTTTTGTTGTGTGTAAATATTTATTTTTATAACCCAAACATTATGAAAGCCTATTGTATTCTAGTTTCTTGATCTTTCACTATGGCTTATTATACTCTAAAGGATCCTCACTTTAATTTGTAAAACTCCTGACTTCTTTCATGTGTGATTACTAGTGAGAAGAAATAAACAGTCACAGTTTGGTAGGTATTATATCCACAAAACTATGATCAGGACTACTGATTAATAAGTTGTTGGGTACAGTAAAGAATTTAAGCATACACAGATACTTTACAAGGCAGCTTCTAGAATTCTTGTTGGCTGCTACTAGTTGTCATTACTAATCTAGTGGTTTACTGTCAGATTAAGACATTCCCTGGAATAGAGATAATAAATTAATTGTGGTCAAATACTATGGTGACAAGGACATAAAGTGCCCTCTATCAGAAAAGGCAGCAAATATCTAAACAGAGACTATTCCCAGTCTTTCCTGTCCCTAGAAATGGCAAACCCAGGAAGGAATGACTTACACAAATCTGACAACCTCAAACTCACTAAAGAAATAACTAACAATATATCTGATCATTTCCAGCTCCCCTTATCCCAGAACTTTCCTCTATAACTTGCACCACTTACTCCAATGGCCTACATGATAGTTCATGTTGACTATCAAAAGCTAATATAACGAGCCAGAAAGACAGTACAATGTCTTAGTTGCATGCTGATGACTGGGTTCAATCTCTAGACTTTCCTATCATTTCCCCCTTTCCCCATCACCACTAGGAGTGATCCCCAACCACAGCCTGGAGTAAGCCCTGAACAATGCTAGATGTGACTCTAGACCATCCTCCACAAAGACTAGAAAAAAGGTAGAAGCCAAGTTTCAAATAAAGGAGCTGAGCTTTCCAAGGAACCACTACCTGCCATCCATTGTGTCAAGTGCATATGCCACTGTTTCATTAAGTAGAATAAAAGCTAACACACTAGGGCCATTCAAAGGTGTCTGCATTCCTGCTGTTGAATACTATTCCTAAGAACAGGGTCCATTTCTTTTCAATAAACTCACTGCGTTTGTTTGTTTTTTAATTTATTTTTATTTATTTTTTAAGCACCATGATTACAAACATGATTATAGTTGAGTTACAGTCACAAACAGAATATCCCCCTTCACCAGAGTAACATTTCCCCCCTTGAAGGTCCCCCTTCCCATGCTCCCCCATTCCTATCCCCTGCCTTTATTTGAGACAGGCATTCTACTAGTTATTTGTTTTTAAGTTCAGTAAACTGGGTTTTTTTTCCTTATATAAGTGTTAAAAAATACAATAGTAAAGGTATGACAGTGGCAATCTCTGTTGTTTGCATAGGCCCAGAAAAATATGGGGAAAACGGAAAAAAAATTCTTGGCCTGATTACAAGAGGGCCTCACCCCAGAAGTTTATTGGCATAAGACTAACTCTGAGCTCCAGGCATGCCAGTATGTCTACTGCGAGTCATTCTTCATGAAACTTTTTCACACTTTAGCTGTTGTTGGTATCAGGTTCCTATATTTGAAGATTGTGGATTCTATACATTTCTTTCATTGAAGTCAGGCTGATATGGAGCACCCTCTAGTTTCAACACACCATTAGATGTAGAGTGATCTGCCCTGCAAGCAGGTTGTTGCTGAGTCATTTGGGTGTTAAGAGCATTCTTTGGAATAAGTCAAAGTCAGAGCAGTGGTAGGTCTTCCCTGGTAGAGGTTTGCATCCTGTTATAGACAATTGTGGCTGTTTCCATAGATGGTGTCCATTATTCAGGGGTGTATGAGAACTGCCCATTCTTTTGAGGCCTAAGCCAAATCATAAGGCCTAAATGCATTACCAAATTTGTGTTCCCATCTCTATTAAATAAAAATTGTTTGCATATATATTATTTTCCATTTTAATGTGCCTATGCAAAAGAGAAACAGTGCCACGAGATATTGTTGATGCATCAGGTCTGACATTCCCCATAACTTCGTTCAAACATGAATTCTATACAGAGGTACTCTTCTTTTTTTTCCTTTTTTTTTATTTAAACACCTTGATTACATACATATTTGTGTTTGGGTTTCAGTCATGTAAAGAACACCACCCATCACCAGTGCAACATTCCCGTCACCAATGTCCCAAGTCTCCCTCCTCCCCACCCGACCCCCGCCTGTACTCTAAACAGGCTCTCCATTTCCCTCATACATTTTCATTATTAGGACAGTTCAAAATGTAGTTATTTCTATAACTAATCTCATCACTCTTTGTGGTGAGCTTCCTGAGGTGAACTGGAACTTCCAGCTCTTTTTTCTTTTATTGCAAGAATGTCTTTCATTTTTCTTAAAACCCATAGATGAGTGAGACCATTCTGCGTTTTTCTCTCTCTCTCTGACTTATTTCACTCAGCATAATAGATTCCGTGTACATCCATGTATAGGAAAATTTCATGACTTCATCTCTCCTGACAGCTGCATAATATTCCATTGTGTATATGTACCACAGTTTCTTTAGCCACTCATCTGTTGAAGGGCATCTTGGTTGTTTCCAGAGTCTGGCTATTGTAAATAGCGCTGCAATGAATATAGGTGTAAGGAAGGGGTTTTTGTATTGTATTTTTGTGTTCCTAGGGTATATTCCTAGGAGTGGTATAGCTGGATCGTATGGGAGCTCGATTTCCAGTTTTTGGAGGAATCTCCATATCGCTTTCTGTAAAGGTTGAACTAGACGGCATTCCCACCAGCAGTGGATAAGAGTTCCTTTCTCTCCACATCCCCGCCTGGCACAAGACAAGGCTGTCCTCTCTCACCACTCCTATTCAACATAGCACTGGAAGTACTTGCTATAGCGATTAGGCAAGAAAAAGATATCAAGGGAATCCAGATAGAAAAGGAAGAAGTCAAGCTCTCACTGTTTGAAGATGACATGATACTCTACTTAGAAAACCCTAAAGACTCTACCAAAAAGATTCTAGAAACAATAGACTCATATAGCAAGGTGGCAGGCTACAAAATTAACACACAAAAATCAATGGCCTTTCTATACACCAATAGCAAGAAGGATGAAATGGACATTAAGAAAACAACCCCATTCACAATAGTGCCACACAAACTCCAATATCTTGGAATCAACTTGACTAAATATGTGAAGGACCTATACAAAGAAAACTATAAAACTCTGCTCCAAGAAATAAGAGAGGACAGACGGAAATGGAAATGCATACCCTGCTCATGGATTGGCAGGATTAACATCATCAAAATTGCAATACTCCCCAAGGCATTATACAGATTTAATGCTATCCCTCTAAAGATACCCATGACATTCTTCAAAGAAGTGGATCAGACACCTTTGAAATTCATTTGGAACAATAAACACCCTCGAATAGCTAAAGCAATCATTGGGAAAAAGAATATGGGAGGAATTACTTTTCCCAACTTTAAACTGTACTACAAAGCAATAGTTATCAATACAGCATGGTATTGGAATAAGGACAGGCCCTCAGATCAGTGGAATAGGCTTGAATACTCAGAAAATGTTCCCCAGACATATAATCACCTAATTTTTGATAAAGGAGCAGGAAATCCTAAATGGAGCAGGGAAAGCCTCTTCAACAAGTGGTGTTGGCACAATTGGATAGCCACTTGCAAAAAATTGAACTTAGACCCCCAGCTAACATCATGTATGAAGGTAAAATCCAAATGGATTAAAGACTTCGATATCAGCCCCAAAACAGAGGTACACTTCTAAGAGCATTGCTTATAAAACAGACCTCAATGGGGAAAAAGCAAATGAACAATCAAATAAAAAAGTGGGCAAAATTGTCACTATATAAGAGAATATTCAGAAAAGAGTTATAGATGTTAAGAGAATACAACTGGGATATACAAAGGAGATACACATGTCCCTTTTGTTTTAGAGATAGTCAAGGGGGAGAGTGTTGTTTCCTGGACACCACTTTGGTCTGTTATTTGGCCATCTAAAGTCTGTAAGCAACTCGCAGCACCTCATATCAGGAAATGTCTGTGGGGGTGTCTTGGAAACTGGTTATGGTAGCAAGCACAGGTATCCAGTGAAGGGAATTAGAGATAGATTGATCGGAACATAATTTTGGTTTCTTCTCAGGCAGAGAGTTAATTTTTTTCATTTTGGGAGCTGGCTGGCAGTTAGCTTGAAAGAGGATATTAATCTGCTTCATAAAGAGCGAAGAGTTGAGGGTAAAAATAGTTTCATGTGGGGTGGTAGACAGTGAGGGTGAGAGTAAAGGACTAGAAATGAGCCTGTATGGTGGAGACACAATGGAGGGAGAAAATAAAACAACATAGACATTCTGTATATTTTAAACATAGATGAACCCCTATGATATCCTATTAAACTATCTGTATTGTATAATGAAAGTGGATTAACTGATGATATCCTACAAATTTATAAAAATTTGCAGAAACCCCTGCGTGGTTTCAAAATGGGAATAGAGAAGGCTGTGGGGGGGGGGGATCCGGGGCTGCCTCTTCCCCTAATCTTGGACCAAAGGCCTACTGCATGGAGCCATGTTATCTCCACCTCACTGTGTTTGAAGATGTCTCAAACATTCATAAATTCCTTCATGATTGGCCCACAAGACCCTATTTGTGCCACAGCAGCATGACTTTGTAAATTAATGTCTACACTCATCAACATATTAGAACTTTGGAGAGAAGAGCTATTGATATGATCAGTCTCAGTCATGCAGAAATATTCAGAATCTCAAATCTGCATGTTTCTGAAAGGTCTTGAGTAAACTGCCTTATGAAATGGGACTTTCTTGAAGTGTGTAAAAGATATTGTCTTGTCAGGTATATTTATTGTCAAAACGTTGGCTTTACCTGAAAGTTGAAAGTACTCTGAAAGTGAATAATGTGAACTTGTGAAAGAAACTGAAGATTCTGATGCAGTTTTGCTTTTGATTACCTTGACTCCTTATATTATTGCTACTCTCAAGAAATAATGTTATAGGAACACTGCTAGAAATGTAAAGAAAGATTTATCTTGAAATGTTAACTTAGCTGAGTTTAAGATAGTAGTGGGTGGGGCCATTTGTCTTCCATGTCACTGACCTTGGTTCTATCCCCAGCATCCCATAAGGTCCCATAAACAACATCAGGAGTGACTGAGTGTAGAACCAGGAGCACTGCTGGGTGCTAAAAATTGGTCCACCATGGGGCCTTAGAGACAGTAGATAGGACACTTTCCTTGCATGAAACCAACCTGGGTTCAGTCTTTGGTATCACATATGGTTCCTTCAGAACCACAAGGATTAATCTCTGAGGAGAGAGTCAGAAATAAACTGAGTATGTTGGGTGTAGTCCCCAAACAACAAACCAAAGAGCTAAAAGCCTTGAGTATTGTTGTGTATGTTGTATAACTAAAAAATCCTTTCATGGGGTACTGAGGCTACAGAAAGTAGCTTGTGAAATTCTCTGGAAATTTTTATAGAATCAAGTTACTGGTTCTAAAAATAATTTTATTTTATACTTAAACCTCTATGTTTCAGAAGTGTGGTTGAACAGTTGAAGATTTTCCAAAAATATTTAGTTGATGTGACTTTTATAAGAAAAAATTTATTTTTGATTAAAAACTTAGGAAAGATTTTAAAGTGGGAAAAAGTGATCTCCTACATCTGAACAGCCTAGATGAAGGTAAAATTTTACAACTGTACGATATAAAGTAATCAGTTGAAAGACAGCACTGATTGTGATTTAGAAAAGATGAGAAATCATTTTACTGAGTGGAAAAGTAGAGTCATGCTGGGAAATGTGTAGTCCATAGTTAACATTTCTTCTTTTCCTGTCAAATCAAAGGAAAGAGAAAGGTAGTTTTGAAACAGAGAATCAAAAAATCCTCTGAGGAAATTAGTTTAACAACTAACTAGTGAGCTTGATAACAGATAACAGTCAGTCACCATGTGGAGAAGGGCTCCTGAGGGACGTTCATCTCTGATAGCATGAAACTGTATTTTTACACAAAAAATTGATACCTGCAACACCATATATAAAAAAATTAGAGGCTCAGTTTTGAAAGCTTTGGGAAAAAACGAAGAATTAAGATTGAGAAAAATATAAAGCTAAATAAGTTAATTTTTTTTAAATGTGGTCACATATTTGCCCTACTTGAAATATATTAATTTTAATTGTAACTTTCAGAAAAATATTGAATGAAAAAGTTCCTTGGACAGAGACTACTTTTTCAAATTGTTTTTATTTTTAATTATGAGAACAAAGATGCAAAGAGGACAAGGTAAAGTTAAGTGGAAAGACAATCACCCATAAACAGAATTCTCAGTAGTCCCATTGCTGATATCTTAACTTTGAACTTTCAGCCAAAGAACATTAAGAAAAATAAAACAGAACCCATGTACATTTACACTGTCCCTCAAGTCCCAGATTGTAGTACATAATATTTCTTAGCAGCACACAAAGTAATCTAAAGCCATAAAACTTATGTAACTCCTTAAACATTGAAGACAAAGTACTTTTTTACATTTCCATGCACATGCATATTAGTTTAAGTTAACCTCAAAAGTTTAAGTGGGTTGTTTTTCTTAAAGATTAGAGTCAAAGGAGCACAGTAAAAACGCTGTTGGAGTGGCAGTTATTGTTTGCATAGGCCCATAAAAATATGAGGAACATGGAAAGGAAAATCCTTGGCCTAAATACAAGGAGACCCTACCCCTGAAGTTTCTTGGCATAAGACCAACTCTAGGCTCCAGGCAAACTAGTTTGTCCAATCTAGGTCATTGTCTGTAGTGCCAATACACTTTTATTTTTCACACAGTCTCTGTTGTTGGTATCATGTTTATGTATTAAAGATCCTGGAATCTAAATGCAGTCAGGATGGTGCAAAGTGTCCTCCCGTTTCATCTCACAATTAAAGAGCAATGCAGAGAACCCTGTCCTGTAAGCAGGTCGTTGTTGTCAAGTCTTCTGAATGTTAAGGGAAGTCTCTTTTGAGCAGGTCGATGTCAGAGCCATGGTAGTGTCTTCCCTGGTAGAGGATTGCTTCCAGGTGTTATTATAAAAAACCTTGGATGTTTTGTAGATAGCTTCCCTGGTTTGGGGGTGAATGGAGGATGCCCATTCTGACAGAGACCACTTTTATAGAGTCCATGTTCACTGTTTTATATTGTTTCCACTACTGTTCACAGTCAATTAAAAAAAATATCATTTAGTGAGCAAAGAAAGAAATGTGTTTTGGTTTAAACTATGCCTTTGGCAGATTTACCCATTTGAACTGTAGCACGGAATTCACCAAACTCAAAGGCATTTTTTTTTTAAATATCTTTAAACACCTTGATTACAAACATGAGTATGATTGGGTTTCAGTCATGTAAGGAACCCCCCACCCCTTCACCAGTGCAACATTACCATCACCAATGTCCTAAATCTCCCTCCTTCCCAGCCCACCCCCGCCTGTACACTAGACAGGCTTTCCACTTCCCTCGTTCATTCTCATTGTTAGGATAGTTCTCAATGTAGTTATTTCTCTAACTACACTCATGTCTCTTTGTGGTGAGCTTCATGAAGTGAGCTGGAACTTCCAGTGATTGGCACACATCACAAAGGATGAGAACAAGCAGTGTTGGCAGGGACGTGGAGAGAAAGGAACTCTATCCACTGCTGGTGGGAATGCCGCCTAGTCCAACCTTTATGGAAAGTGATACGAAGATTCCTCCAAAAACTGGAAACTGAGCTCCCATACAATCCAGCTATACACTCCTAGGGATATACCCTAGGAACACAAAAATACAAAAATCCCTTCCTTACACCTATATTCATTGCAGCACTATTTACCATAGCAAGACTCTGGAAACAACCAAGATGCCCTTCTACAGATGAATGTCTAAAGAAACTGTGGTACATATACACAATGGAGTATTATGCAGCCATCAGGAGAGATGAAGTCATAAATTTTCCCATACATGGTTGTACATGGATTCTATTATGCTGAGTGAAATAAGTCAGAGGTAGAAAGACACAGAATGGTCTCACTCATCTATGGGTTTTAAGAAAAATAAGACACTCTTGCAATAATTTTCAGAGGCATTCTTTATCTTTATTTAAATACCTTGATTATAAATGATTGTAGTCGGTTTTCAGTCATATAAAGAACACCCCCATTCACCAGTGAAACATTCCCACAACAATGTCCCAAATCTCCCTCCTCCCCACCCTACCCCCGCCTGTACTCTAGACAGGCTTTCCACTTCTCTCATTCATTCACATTGTTATGATAGTTCTCAGTATAGTTATTTCTCTAACTTCACTCACCACTCATTGTGGTAAGTGAGCTTCATGGCAAGAGCTGGACTTTCCAGCCCTCCTCTCTTTGTCTCTGAGAATTATTGCAAAAAATGTTTTATTTTTCTTAAAACCCAGAAATAAGTGAGACTATTCTGTATCTCTCTCTCCCTCTGATTTATTTCACTCAGCATAATAGTTTCCATGTACATCATATATAGAAAAATTTCATGACTTCATCTCTCCTGATGGCTGCATAATATTCCATTGTGTATATGTACCACAGAGTATTTCCTTGCTATTATCCTTATAATTGTAGCTGGTTACAAAATATGGGTGAAACATCCAAATTAATTTAGGTTCTAAATCCTGTGCATTTCGAAGGCTATAGATAATATCGTTTGAATATCTACTTTGTCCTGGGTGCAGTGAACCTGTCAATGAAATACTGATAGAAATTGGTTAGACTTACTTTATTATTATCATTGGTGTTTAATCATTCAATAAATTATTATATTCAGGCCAAGATATATTTTCTAGTAATAGATTAATCTATTATAGTTATGAGTTAGTAGTGGTTACTAGGGTGGATTAGTCTGAAGGAATTTCTTCATACCACAGATAAAAACAGAATAGCAAAGACGAAGCATTTTTCTAAATTCACCCAGTTTTTAAGCAACTCCGGTTGGATTTCAACCCAAATTTATTTTCTTTCTATATTTACCACATTGTGAATGAAGTTTATTGGAGGTATACAATAGAAGCTTGCATAGTAAACTGCAAATTCTAGCCTCTAAAATCACTGTAATGTTTCTTCAATTTTACTTTTTAAAATACTTTGCAATAATGGTATATGTATAATTTTCTTATTCACCACTAAAGAAAAGTTTTACAAGTATCATGTTGAAATTCACAATGTTCCCTTGAGGAATTGAAAAGAATTCTCTCCTCACCCTTTACATTAATCAGAAAAATACAAACCTAGAAGACAAATACTGAAAGCTTTTCAAAGTAACCTTGCAAGAAAGCAATGTGAAGGTAAAACACAATGGCTTGTGTATTACAATCAAGTCATCAAACTACAATGACTGCTTCTAAGCTTATATACCGTATTTGCCGGCATATAAGACGACCCTCCAACCCATAAAAAACTTCCTAAAAGTCTTAAAAGTAAGTTACTTATTAAAAATAAGAGGGGTGTGGATCACTCATCCCTGAAGCTGGAACAAGTTTCAGCATGCCGTATACCAGCATATAATATGACTCCCAACTTTTAGGAAGTTTTTCACGGGTTGAAGCAGGGGTCCTCAAACTTTTTAAACAGGGAGCCAGTTCACTGTCCCTCAGACCATTGGAGGGTCTGATTATAGTAAAAACAAAACTTATGAACGAATTCTTATGCACACTGCATATATCTTATTTTGCAATGAAGAAACAAAAGATACAAATACAATATGTGGCCCGCGGGCCAGTTTGAGGACCACTGGAAGGGTCGTCTTATACGCAGGCAAATACGGTAACTGGAATATTTTATCCTTGTGTTTTATTATTTAAAGTTCTAAAGCAGGGGTCTCAAACTCGCGGCCCGTGGGTCGTACAATTTGTGGCTCTGCCCTAGAGGAATCTTTTTTTGTTTTGTTTTGATTTAGTTGTTTGGGTCAGACCCCCAATATTCAAGGCTTACTATTGACTTTGCACTCAAGGATCACCCCGACTTTGCCTCCTGCGGCCCCCAGGTAAATTGAGTTTGAGACCCCTGTAAAGTATAATTTAAAGAAAATAAGATTTCTAAGTGGCAAAAATTAATACTGATAATTTACATACAAAAGGTTTTTTTTATCAGTCTTAAAACTATTTATTCCCAATGGTATTACATATTTTGAGCTTCCTAAATGCAATTAAAAGTTGAGGCATAGACTATTTCTAAAATATAAGACGTTTAGATTCCTGCTGATTAAAGTGAATTATCCAACTAAAAAACACCATATAAGTAACAATAGCTAATAAATATTAAATTTAATATAAAGTAGACACTTATACTAGATACTTTGTAATTTGGTGCCTAAAAATCAAAAGATTAGCATTACTATTTTTAAAACAATTATTGTAATTTAGGTAACATCATTACAATATTGCTAGCATTTATGCTTTAGATGTGTTGCAAGTCAACCCCTGAAGAGGTTGACTGATGGAGGGATGGAGGATGAGGTCTTTCCCCTCCAACTTGGATCACGCGTCTGCCACCCCATCCAGCCAACGGTTCTGAGGTGAAGCGGCAGGTAAAAGGCTAGCAAAGAGTCAGGCTTGTGAAAATTTAGCTTTATTCAGAGGACAAGACTAAAGCCCAAAACCTCAGCATCAGTTCCAGCCAAAAGCCTCTCGCCTTCCACAGACCCTTGTTTTTATCCCCCAGAATCATTTACTTCTGGTTCACCTCTTCACTTCTCCTGTCTCCCTAACATGTCCCTATGGTAATTTTAGTTTTTTAATTCAATGCTAAGATTTCTCATCCTTAGATACTGTATTTTCTTGTTTTGCTTTACCCTGTATTTTTCTTCCTGTGACTTATTTCACTTAACATGATATGCTTCAGTTTATTCATGTTGCAGAAAAATGCAAGATGTCATCTCATCTTTTAATTTTTTTTCATGTTTGGAAGATAAGTGCCCCAAAGTGGAATCACTGGATTATATAAAAGTTCTTTTCTAGCTTTTTTGAGAAGCTTTCATGTTGTCTTTTATAGAAGAACCAGACAAAAAGGGGGAATGAAAAAAAAAAAGAACGAGACAGCACATTCCCATCAACAGAGAATTTAGAGTTCCTTTTTAAACTACATCCCCAGTAACCTTTGTCTTTTAGATGTCATTCTTATTGCTATCAGGTGATCTCATCTGATATGTATTTCCTTGATAACAAGGTAGTACTTTTTTCATATGCCTATCGGCCATCTATATGTCCTCTTCAGGGAACTGTCTATTTCCTTTCCCCATTTTTGATGGGGTTATCAGTTAATACATTACTGAGTTTTTGGAATGCTTTATATAACTGGGATGTTAGCCTTTTACCTGATATAAAAACTATTTTTCTTCAGGGATGGGAGGTTGAGTCATATGCAGTGGTACTCAAAGACTACCATTGTCATTATTTGTGTTGAGGTCATACCTAGGAGTCCTCAAGAAGTCATTTGTGATGACAGAAAGCAAACTTGAGTATACTACAATGTAAGATAAGCATTGTAACTGCTGTTAACTATCTCTCTAATTCTACCCTATGAAAACTTAAATTTATTATAATTCCATTTGTTTCTGGATTATATATGCCAAGTGAGTCAATGAATTGAGTACATCCCTCTCAGGTCCTGGAGAGGTCTGCCTATGTTTTTCTCAATGTACTTTAGGATTTTGGTTTAATCCTGAGATCTTCAATCCCACTTTGAATTAATGCGAGTGGCTTAAGGTGTAGCTTTTCTATTCCCTTTTATATTTTTTTATACTTCTAGAAACCGATTATGAATAAGATTTCTAAGAAGAAAAAAAATATATATGGCCAGCAAATATATAAAGCTAACAGCTTGGCTTAATAACAATGAAAAACAAATTAAAACATTTCTAGAAGCAATAAAATATATTTCTAATATTTGAGATAAATGATAGTACTTCTAACCTTCTAGGCAGGAAAATAAATCTAGATTCTTAATCAAAAGGCAGATTATATATGGTTAAGCCATGAAAAAAGACATAAAGCTACTGATAAGTAAGTTCTGTCAACTGAAGGCTGCCCTCAAGTACAGAGTTATTTTAGATAACAGGGCCAAAACTGAAAAACAGATTTGTGTTCAGGGATTTGCAGATGAGACAAACAAGAGAGCAGAAAATCACCACCATATTTGGGGGTGGGGGTTGGACATGTGGTCCTGAAAACCAGGATCAAATAAAAAGATTCAAGCAGGGGTGAGGAGGAAGCAACTGAGGAGATAATACTAAAACTTAAATTTAAAATATAAAACAGTTGGATTCGCTAGTTTCTTTTCTTGATATGAAAAGTTTTCCTTTTCACTGTGTCTTCACAAGGCATTTTCATTATGCACAAATGTTCCAAATGTCTCTTCTCACAGAGATGCAAGATAAAACTGGATTTAAACCTAATGGACTATTTGACCATAATCATCTCTTTAAATACCATATTACGTAATCAGTTATATTCTCAGCTATTTGGGGGTAGGATTCCATAATAAATGTTTCAGAGGCACACAATTATGTAAGTTCATGATTTTAAGAATATAGAAGGGGATGGAGCCTAAGCGGTAGTTGCAAGGGGTAGGTCATTTGCCTTGTATGTGCTGACCCAGGATGGACAGCGGTTCAATTCCCCCACCATCCCTGTAGTCCCATATGGTCCCCCAAGTCAGGAGCAATTTTCTAGCGCATAGCCAGGAGTAACCCGAGTGTCACTGGGTGTAGCCCAAAAACCAAAACAACAACAACAACAACAAAGGAAGGTGAGGAAGTAGAAACCAACATGAACTAATTAAATCAGGTAAACACAGTGATAATAAATAAACAAATTTGTATTGGTACCATTTGTCCAGAATTATTAAATAAATAAAACAAAGAAGGAATCTTGGCATGTCTAGAAGGGAAGGTCAATATTTAACATGTTATAAGAAGATATTTCTAGTGACAAGTAACTTAAGGGCCAAGAGACAGTATAGTGATTAGGGACATGCCTGGCATGTTCTCGACCTGGGTTCCATTCCTGGCCGCACACTGTTCCCTGAGCATTGAGTATCACAGATAAGCCCTAATGGCTGGACATCTCCACTGTTCTGCCTGAGAAGCAGTATCTCATCCTTTAGGATTTAAGTTGAACCAGTAGTCCAGTTTTCCAAGAATCATTGATCCAGAGCTAGTGAGTATTGTCTGAAAGACCAATCAATCCCCCCCCCCCCACTAAAAGAAAATAACTTAAGTTTGAAAGTTAGGAAAGATAATGTAGATGAATGTATGAATGAAAGTATGTGAAATTATCAAGAAATGTAAAAAAGTTTATTAAAAATAAAATTATTGTGTAACATTCCCTATATCTTCATCCAATTATCAGTAAAAAAAATTCACTCTAAAGTTAAAACAAGAAACCATAGAACATATATTAGTAAAATTACATTTACAGGACTAGTCTTAAAGTATCCCTATTTATGCTAGAATACAAAATTTGAAGTTAGTTATAATAACAATATTTTAAATAGCGAAGATGTGGGAAAATTTTATAATACATTTCTGAACAACTTAATACATCTTGGATTGTCTGAGAGCACCAACTAATTTGGAATCTGTTCCTTAAATCTTTGTAGTTACACTAATAAAATGATGTAAAAAAGAAGTTGTCTGTAGGAATATTTATTTATTTATTTTGGATTTGGGCCACACTTGGTAACACTCAGGGGTTACTCCTGGCTATGCACTCAGATATTGCTCCTGGCTTAGGAGAATATTTATTAACACTATTGTGAATACTATTTTCAAGAATTTATCACTTATATAGTGACTACTGTGAAGTTTATCTAAATACAAATTATGAATATGATAAACAGCTACATTCATTATTAATTTCCACATAACTCCAGAAATGCGAAGTCACAGATATAAGTGATTTATTTGGCTTTTGGAAAGTAACAAAGAGATTATTAAGTTCCAAAGATTTTTAACACTATTATATATTAAAGGAAAAATGTCTACAAACATTCCCTCACAAGCTGGTAGTTTTATATTTACACAGTATTATTATAGCAATTTTAAGTGTTAACCTATGACAAATACTGTTAATTCTGAAAACATGAAAAATAGCTTTTTTTTTAATAGTCATGCTCTCTTGTTTGACGAAAGCTAGTTGTTTCATTCTAATGAAATTTAATACTTTAAAAATGCATAATAGATATTCAGTCTGCTTTAAAAAAAACTTTTAAGAAGGTGATCAGGTAGAATAGACAGAAGGCTCATCATCACTTAAATCTGACTCATCTTCATTTACTCCTTCAATGACTGATTTCTTTCCCTTACAGCAGGATACAATTAATCCAATCAAGAAGACCTGTAAATTAGATACACTGTAAGTTATTTCTTAAATGCAAGTAATATGTAAAGTAATAAACTTAAAACCCAATGGTATATTAGTGATAAATACAGCATGGTACTGGAATAGAGACAGACTTTCAGACCAGTGTCAAACAGAACATCTAAAGACAAAACCCCAAATATATGGTCGATTAATCTCTTTTTTTTTGGTTTTTGGGCCACACCCTGTGACGCTCAGGGGTTACTCCTGGCTATGTGCTCAGAAGTCGCTACTGGCTTGGGGGACCATATAGGACGCTGGGGGATCGAACTGCGGTCCATCCAAGGCTAGCGCAGGCAAGGCAGGCACCTTACCTATAGCACCACAGCCCGGCCCCATGATCGATTAATCTTTGACAAAGGAGCTGAGAACATAAAATGGAATAAAGACAGATAAAAATAAAAATAAATAAAAACAGATAATAGTTAATAAATGTTGTTGGAACAATTAGCTAATCGCATGTGGGGCCAGAGCAATAGTGTAGTGGTAGGGTGTTTGCCTTGCACACGGCTGATACAGGATGGACCTCAGTTTGATCCCCGGCATCCTCCAGGCCCGGAGCAATTTCTGAGAGCATAGCCAGGAGTAACACCTGAGCGTCACTGGGTGTGGCCTAAATACCGCCCCCCCCCAAAAGATAACCACATGTAAAAAATTAAAACTGGATTCATATCTCACACCTCACACAAAAGTCAATTCAAAGTGGATCAAAGACATTGAGATCAGACCTGAATCTATAAAGTACATTAAAGAAAACAAAGGCAAAATGCACCAAGACCTAGTCTTCACAGGAGTCAAAGATATGATGCCATTGACAAGGACTATAAAATAAAAACTGAATAAGTGGGATACAATGAATTTATTTATATTTTAAATGAATACATCAAACTAAAAAGTTTCTATATGGCAAGAGAACAACAGCTAAAACTATAAGACAGCTGACTGAGTGGGATGAAATATTTTCACTTAACACATCAAATAAAGGCTTGATATCTATGATATCAAAAGTACTCACAAAGGCTACCTGGTAAAATCTAAAAAAAACCCATTAAAAATGGGGAGAAGAAATATATATAAACTCTGAGGAAGATCAACAAGTGGCCAAGAGAAACATGAAAAAAATGCTCATCATCAGCTATCATTAAGGAAATCCAATGCAAGAGGACAAAGCAATATCATCTCGTAACTGTACAGTTAGCAGATATAAAAAAATATTGGAACAATGTGTATTAGTGGAGATGTGGTGAAAAAGGAACTCTCATCCCCTGCTGGTGGAAATTCTGCCTGGTCCAACTCCCATGGAAACAGTATGGAGGGTTCTCAGAAAACTGAGAAGCAAACTACCATATGACCCAGCAATCCTGCTTTTGGGTATCTTCCCCTGGATATAAAACATTCATTAAATGTTTAAGAATAACTAAGAGTTGGTATAATAACTAAGAGTTGGAATCAACCTAGATGTCCAACAAAAGATGAGTGGATCATGAAGATGTGTCACATATACACAATGAAATACTAATTGAGTATAAGGAAGGTGCTATCATGCAATTCACTGCAACATGAATAGAACTGGAAGATATTATGTCAAATAAAGTAGACCAAAAGAAGAATAAATACTTTGTATTTATCATTTATATGTGGTATTTAGAACAATTATGTGAAGAAATGAAATGGCTTAAATGGAGTTGTCAAGAACACTCTAGGCCTCAGAATACAGTGAGGAGAAGGAAAGTAAGTAGAGGAGGATAAAGACACATATGAAATGACAGAGAACAAGAGTTAAGGGGTCTTAGATGCATTGGTGGTGTTAAGAAAGGGTAGAACTAAATATTCAAGCCAGAGTCAACAACAATAAAATCATGAGACCCAAACTTTAGAACTAAACTTAAAAAGATGCCTGTTAAGATGGCAGGCTAGTGTTGAGTGGTGGTGGCATAGGATGGAGTCTAAAATACTGGTGGAGGGAGGTTTATACTGATAATGGGATTTGTCCTGAAACATTGTATGTCTACAAACTATGAATAACTTTTGTAAATCAGTTTGGTTTCAATAAAAATAAAACAATTGTATTACTTTGCTATAAATAGACTATACGAAAGATCAAATTATCCCTGGAATATGAACACTTACCACAAGGAAGGCCCAGTTGCCAAAATAGTATGCAGCACTAAAGAACCAAAACTTGTGAAGGAACAGGTATGTCCGGGTAACAGTGCATTGATCTATAAAAGCAAATTCAGGACTAGAGTGAAACAGAATAAGGTCTCTTTTAATAACCGTTAATATCATTTCTAATATTAATGTAATACCAACATCTAGTAGTGTATTAATATTAGACATCAATATTAATAGGTATCAATATAAATATATAATTAGTTATAATTGATTAATCTATGTGTATATTAACACATTTAATTAAGTGTATATTGTGTATATTAATATTGATGTCAATTAATATAGCATATCAATATATCTAACATATCTAATATATTGCATATCTAATATTATACCTAGTATTGACAGACCATTAATACTGTATCTATAGGTTCTTAATTAAAACAACCAACATTCTATAACCAGTAACTCTTAAAGACAGAAGTTTAAAAACAGAATTTAGGTAGGGCTGGGGAAATAGCAGAAAGGGCTGGATTGTCTGCTTTTACATGTAGGATGCCTGAACCCAATTGCTTTCCTAAGTGACCTCAGAGCAGTAATATTAGGGTTGCTAAATACTGCCAGGTATAGCCTTAAAACCAAAAATAGTATTTAGATCCTTCTACAGAATCTATTCTTTCAACTGCTTTCATGTTAAATTGCCAGTAGGGACCACACACAAAGAGGTGTTCTTTGGGGCTGGCAGCTACTCCAACAATGGTAGGCTGGCAGCGACTATTCACCCAGTGAAGTTGGGATGCTGTGAGGATTCCAGGGCTCAAACTTGACCTTGTGCTCTAGCATTTGAGCAATATCCTTGTTCCCAACTAACATTATAAATGAATCCTACCAATGTAAGCTCTTTTTCGAAAGCATTAAAAACAAAGGTAGTAATGGGTAGCAATTTATTGGAACTAGAACATTCATTTTATAATCCAGAGTGTCATGCCTAGAACAAAAATAACATTTTTTGATAAACATAAGAATAATCACGAGCAAAACAATCAGATATGGCTAGGATTAAGCTGTACTTTTTAAGAATTCAATTCTTAAAGTAGGGCCAAATTTTAAGGTTTTTCTGAACTTTCTTTTTTCAGGGCTGGGGGAGAATAAAGAAAGGGTTTGGGCCACATCTTTTGTTTCTCAAGGGCTACTCCTGTCTGTGCTCGAAGGCCCTTATATGGTGTTGAGGATTAAAGTAGGGTCATATTCATAATCCCTGTGTAGTACTGTCTCTCTGGACCCTGTTTAGAACGTTTTTGTTTTGGGGGGCCAGACCTGGCTCTGGAACTCATAATAATCCTGACTCTGTGCTCAGAGATCATTCCTAAAGGGATTCAGGGTGACCAAAGGAGGAACTGGAGACTGAATCTGGATTAGCAGAGTACAAGGCAAGTGCCCTACCTACCATTCTATAGAAATCTTAAGCATCTTAAATCTGGAGACTCAACACTTTTCTCAGTTTGTTAAGTTCACTGTTATTATTTCTTCCAATAGAAATTCTGCCCCCTTTTTTCTTATTCTGGAAGCTCAATAATGTGAATTTGCACATGGAACAATTTCCAGAATAGCATATAGGTTGGGACACAAAACAGTGTCAAAATATTAATAAAAATTTCTTTTACTATATACTTAGAACATATTGCAAAAAAAGAACAGACAAAACAATAACAGAATGCTGAGTAAATATTGGGCCAAAATGGAAATAAAGAGGAAGTCAAAATACTTCTAAAAAAAAACTCCCTCAAGAATGAAGGCCAGTAACAAGGAAATAGAAAAAGTAGTAGTGGGGCTGGAGAGATAGCTCAGCAGACCGAGTCTGCCTCGCACATAGCCAACCCCATGTTTGATCCTCAGCATTCCATAAGATTTTCTGATCCCCACTACAGGACCTGAGTGCAAAGCCAGGAAAAGCCCTCTGTACCCAAATTAGCCCAAAATGAAAAAAAGAAAAAGAAAAAGGTATACTACAACAGAAATTCATAGTAATGCAAGCTTACATCAAGACACAAGAAAAGTATCAATTTAACAGCAGATTAACCTAAAAGAAGTACAAAATAACAAATAAAACCTAAAGTTACTAAAATTAAGAAATTATATTTTAATGTACAATTAAAACTAGGATATAACAAGTAGACGTCAGAAAGATAATATAATCAATGAAACCAAGAGTTTTTTTTTAAATAAATGATAAAATAGATAAGCACTTTATTTAGGTTTACAAAGAAAGAGAAAACTTCATTAATATATAGGATCATAAATGATTTTTTGGGGGTCACACCCAGTAGCGCTTAGGGGTTACTCCTGGCTCTATGCTCAGAAATCACCCCTGGCAGGTATGGGGGACCATATGGGATGCCGGGATTCGAACCACCATCCTTCTGCATGAAAGGCAAACGCCTTACCTCCATGCTATCTCTCCGACCCCTTATAGGATTATAAATGAAAAGAAGTAGTAACAGACACATAAAAAATATAGACGATCATAAAAATCTCTACAAAAAAATTTTAGGCTACCAAGAAGAAATGATCAAATTCTCATAATCCTTCAACTTCCATTGCAATTCTATTTGTAAGCAATGCACTACAAAGAAGACAAAAATTCTTACAAAATATAAAGTGAATCCCCACCCTGAAGACTGGCCCATTATCTGAACTTGAGATGAGTATTCTCAACTTCCTCCCTCCCATCTCCTCAGAGAACCCCACATTCTTTCTCAAAAACATATCTTTCACTTTATTCTTCCTTATAATTCTCTAAGTTTATTTCAATGCAAAAAAACTATTTTACTTTACTTCACTAAATATAAACACATGCAAACATCCAAACAAAGTACTTTTGAATAAACAGAACAATTAGAATTAAAAACAAAACAAAGAATAGAGCAATTAAAGTGAAATCACAGCACAGGAAACTAAGATATCATACAAGAAATACCGAAGATACAAAAAAATGGGCAGATAATTTGCATTCACTAAAATAACAGAATACAAAATATAGAATATAATATAAAATATAGAAAATATATAGAATATAAAAATAAAAAGCATCTGGTCAAAGCATTATACATAAAGTTTACAACACATATCAAAATTCCAATAGTATTCTTTAAGGAAATAAAATAATGTTTCTAAATTCCTATGGAACCATGAAAGATCCTAGCAATCCTAACACAAAAGAACAGAACATTAAGTGCCCTGACTTTAAACTATACTCAGAGATATCAAACACAGTATGTACTGGACTCATGATCAAAATATAAATCAATGAAACAGAATTGAGAGCACAGAAATAATTCACCTATATATGAAGAATTTATTGAAGATAAGAGATAAAAATAATATAAGAAATTTTCTTCCACATATGACAGGAAAATTGGATATTGACATGCAGAAGAATGAAAATAGATTTTTACTATTTTACTTAAAAGTTAATTAACACTCGGGCTGGAGCAATACCACAGCAGTATGGCGTTTGTCTTGCTGACCCAGGACGGACCTAGGTTCGATCCCGGTAGTCCCATAAGGTACCCCAAGTCAGGAGCAATTACTCAGCGCGTAGCCAGGAGTATGAGTATCACTGGGTGTGGCCCCAAATCAAACAAACAAAAAAAGTTAATGCCTGATATTAGAGATAAATCCTAAAATGTATTTAAGAAAATAAAGGACAGACATTATGATATTGGTTTGTCTTCGGGGTTGCCTTTAGTGATTATGACACCAGTGGCAAAAGAAGCAAACAAAAACAATAAAACCAAAACTGTATTGAAGAACAATAGTATTATGTCAAAATATAAAGTTATAATTAAAATTATTTTATTAATTTTATTTTATTAATCTTATATACTAATTTTATATAATTAAAATTATTTTAGTAATAAGAGAAAATATAAAAAATAATAGGAGAAATATTAGGAGATAATATTAATACATCACAATATAGAAAGGAATATAATATATAAAATGTAATATTAAATTTTATATACATGTTTCATAATATATATCACAAAACTTAACAAGAAAACAAACTATCCCATCAAAAATGGGTTAGAAATCTGAACATATATGCTACAAAAGGAAATATCTAGATGACCAATAGACAGATTAAAGAATGGAGATAAAACTTATAAGGACAATGAAACATCACATCACAACTCTGAGAATGGCCTACATCCTAAAGACCAGAAATAAGTTTGAGAAATAGGAACTCTCATTCACTGCTGACAGAAACATGAATTGGTGCAGCTGATCAGTATGGGAAAATATCAAAGTATTACAAATGGATCTACATAAGATCCAACAATTTCACTCCACTATATGTATCTCAAGGACACAAAAACATTAATTTCAAAAGATCTAAGAATACCTATGTTCATTGCAGCAGTATATATATACTATAGTGAAATTACAGGAACAGTCCAAATGCACATAGACAGATGAATGGATACAAAAGTTTGTTTGTGTGTATGTTTGTGTGAGCATATGAATAACACTCAAAAATAAAAAACATGAAATCACTACAGGAACAGTCTAAGTGCCCACAGACAGATGAATGGATACAGAAGAGTGTGTGTAAATATTAATATTACTCAGACATAAAACAAAATCATTACAGGAACAGTCCAAGGTTTGTGTGTGTGTCCAAGGTGTGTGTATATATGTGTGTGTTGTAAATATTAATGATATTACTCAGACATAAAACACAAAATCATTACAGGAACAGTCCGAGACCCCAAAAACAAATGAATGGATACAAAGTGTGTATGTGTGTAGGAATATTACCCATATTACTCAGATATAAGAAAACATGAAAATTTTAGAACATTGATGGAACTAGAGGGAGTCATCGTAAGCAAAATTACAAGAGAATTATCAGATGACATATCATTCATATGTCATGTGCATAGAAGAAAAGCATAGAACTAGAAAAAAAGAAAGCCCACCAATGCATTCAGAGCACAGATCTGTTACTATTAGAGGGAGAAGAATTCAAATAACTGTAGTTTAGAGATATTTGTACTTTGTTGGTGGTTGTCATGTGATATCTACTTTAAATATATGAAATTTGGGACATTGGTGATGGGAATGTTGCACTGGTGATGGGTGGTGTTCTTTCCATGACTGAAACCCAAATACAATCATGTATGCAATCAAGGTGTTTAAATAAAATATATTTAAAAAATAAATATAAGAAATTATACTATAACACAGTCTTATAAATTATGTTACCTTTTTAAAAAAGCAAAATTCTGTACTGCAACACAACATACCACAAACAATATTCAACTTGATAAAGTGCCTGTACTCCAGATCCTGACAGTCTTGCTGTCAAAATATTTTTTGCTTATTTTTCCGACTTAGAGACATGTAAATCTATCTTTTGCTTATAAATAAGAATATCATTATATATTTTCACAGATTAGTTGGAAAAATCAAATATGTAGAAATCTCATGGAAAAAATATTTTCTTTTTCTTTTCTTTTCTTTTCTTTTCTTTTCTTTTTTTTTTTTTTTTTTTTTTTTTTTTGGGTCACTCGGGGGTTAGTCCTGGCTCTGTGCTCAGAAATCACTCCTGGCAGGTATGGGGTACTATACGGGATGCCGGGATTAGAGCCACCATCCATCCTGGATAGGTTGCGTGCAAGGCAAACACCTACTGCGGTGTTATCTCTCTAGGCCCCTTATTTTCTTTTTTCAAAGTATAAACAAAAGAACAGAATATTCTAGAGCTACTCGTGTGGTAGCAAGAATAAAAAAGTCATCTTATAATTTTGGAGTATGTCCAACATAATAAAAAAAAACAGTAAGGAAAACTGCTTGCACATTAGTATCATGACTATTTAGTATATAATATAAATAATATTATAATATATGATATCTATAAAATATAAATATAAATAATATATGATATAATATTATATGTAATAATATAATATATAATATATTACATAATAATAATATTACTCAGACATAAAACAAAATCATTACAGGAACAGTCCAAATATATATTATGTAATAATATATTATATATAATTATATATAATATGTAGTATATAATATGTTCATTGTTTTTCTGTGTCTAGAGTATATATATGTATATATATAGAATATCACTATTTTTCTGTGCCTAGAAAATATATATACAGTAGTTTTGGTGAATAAGAGGACCCTTCAACCCCTGAAAAACTTCCTAAAATCTTAAAAGTAAGTTACTTCTTAAAAGTAAGAGGGGGAAGGATCACTCATCCCTGAATCTAGAATAAGTTTCAGCATGCCATATACAGGCATATAAAATGACTCCCGACTTTTAGGAAGTTTTCATGGATTGAAGGGTCGTCTTTTTTTTTTTTTGTTTGTTTGTTTTTGTTTTTGGGCCACACCCGGTAACGGTCAGAGGTTACTCCTGGCTATGCGCTCAGAAGTTGCTCCTGGCTTGGGGGTCCATATGGGACACCGGGGGATCGAACCGCAGTCCGTCCAAGGCTAGCGCAGGCAAGGCAGGCACCTTACCTTTTGCGCCACCGCCCGGCCCTGAAGGGTCGTCTTATACGCCAGAAAATATGGTAGAGTATATATATATATATATATATATATATATATATATATATATATATATATATAGAGAGAGAGAGAGAGAGAGAGAGAGAGAGAGAGAGAGAGAGAGAGAGAGAGGGTATATAATATGTTCATTATTTTTCTGTGTCTAGAGTCAAAAGATACATAAATGCAATTGAGTTGGAAAGGAGACTTGGGACAAATAGGTCTTAGAGTCCTTCGGAGAGAGAGGCGTATACTGGTGATGGGTATGATGTTAAATTATGTGTGCAAGAACAAAATCTCAATTGACATTAAAAAATATCCACAAAATGAAGAGTGAAATTCAAATGAGTTAAATCAAGAATAATGATACACCACTAATCATAAAATATCTTTAAAATAATCTAAATGTTTCAAAAATGGGAAGAGAAGTATGCTAAAGTATATGTAACAAATGCCTCTTTACAATTATTTTCAAGAACAGTATCTTTCTTCCTTGGTAAAACTATTATATGGGCTTTACTGTACAAGTATATACTTTTTGTTGGTTTGTTTTTGGTCATGCCGTTTTGTTTTTAGCAGCACTTAGGTTACTCCTGGCTCTGCACTTAGAAATCACTCCTAGCAAGCTCAGGGGGCCATATGGGATGCAAGAGTCAAACCAGAGTCGGCCACAGGCAAGGCAAATGCCCTACCTGCTGTGCTATCACTCCGGCCCCTTTATACTTATTTTTAAATAATCACTGTCTTATAAATATTTCTAAAAAGCTTCAAATAAACACAACTTCAACTATCAATTTTCATGCTTAGGAATAACTTAGGAGTTCCTATTTGTCTAAATAAGAAGTTTCAGGGGCCGGGTGGTGGCGCTAAAGGTAAGGTGCCTGCCTTGCCTGCGCTAGCCTTGGACGGACCGCGGTTCGATCCCCCGGTGTCCCATATGGTCCCCCAAGCCAGGGGCAACTTCTGAGCGCATAGCCAGGAGTAACCCCTGAGCGTTACCAGGTGTGGCCCAAAAACCAAAAAAAAAAAAAAGAAGTTTCAGAAAATATCTTCTAATTTCCAAACATGATTAGAAGATAAGAGGCTAAGTGACAGAAATAAACAGAATAAAATCATTTACTCTCAGAGATGTAATAACACAATACTTAACTGGCTTATGCCCAATCAGTTATACTGTCCATGACAAAAATATGATGGGGCCAGAGCGGTGGTGCAAGTGGTAGGGCATTTGCCTGCACATGCTAACCGGTTCGATCCTCCGGTGTCCCATCTGGTTCCCCAAGTCAGGAGCGATTTCTGAGGGCATAGCCAGGGTAAGCCCTGAGCATCACTGGATGTGGCCCAAAAAGAAAAAAAAAATTTTTTTCTATTACATTATTTAACACACCTGTGATTTTCAAAAGTTTAGGATTTGACATAACCTTCTAAGAAATAATTTTGTGGGCTTATTTGCTATAGAAATATGGCTTTATATTACAAATAAAACATACACAGTGAGCATTTAACAGCTCTATAATTTTATTTTAGTATGTATATTTAAGGGTTTATGGCCACAGAAGACATTTGGTTAATAAGCCTCATATAAGTATTTTATATTAAACATAAACTATTACTTTATATGTGGAATTAAGTAATATTAATTAAACAGAGTGATAGAGGGATTCTCATTTCACCATATGCTATCTTCCAACTGTTCACAGAATCATAGTTATCTAGGAGAAAAATAAACACTCTTCTAAAGTCAAATGACTAAAAATTCTAAGTATTTTGAATTTAGTTTGAACTTCAAGCAAAGTTTAAAAAAGGTGACATTTTATTCAGGAACTGTGTTCTAAAGCTTCAGTGTTCAGGAGAATTCTGAGTTGTTATTAAAAGGGTATGTAAAAGTTCTAATTAAACTGAAGATTACATGCTAACAATGAGCAACTAAAAATAGGGATTCATTTAATTTTTTTATGGCATTAATTGTTTTCTGATGGTACTGCAGCCATTAAAAATATCTCCCTCGGGGGAGGGTGGAGGAAATTTCTCCCCTATGCATCCATAAACTATAGAGGCAGGGGCTGCACCCAGAAGATTCCACATGCCAGTTCTTCTGTTTCTCTTCAGCTGGTATGTTGGGGGCTCTGGGCAGGACAGCTAGCCATAGGAGTCCTAGGCTGACCACTTAGTCCAGGGGACTGAGATCCCCGACGCCAGAATGGTCTTCAGGGCCACGCCTGGTAAATCAGGCCCTGGGGGGAGGGTGGGGGAGAGAAATTCCTCCCCATATGCATCCACAAACTACAGAGGCAGGGGCTGCACCTAGAAGATTCCACATGCCAGTTCTGTTTCTCTTCAGCTGGTATGTAGGGGGCTCTGGGCAGTACAGCTAGCCATAGGCCCCCTGGGCTGACCACTTAGTCCAGGGGACTGAGATCCCCCCACGCCAGACTGGTCTTTAGGGCCACGCCTTATAAATCGGGCCCTGAGAGGGTGGGTGGGGAGAGAAATTCCACCCCTATGCATACTGGACCCCATTCAGAAGTTCTTTTCTTCCTAGTATTCATTTTCAAAAGCGCGGGGGCATAAATACGCCCGTGAGACATATATACTTTTTAACAACACCCAAAAATATTCTCAATTCTTGACATTTCTAGAAAAAAAAATTGAATTCCCTAGATTTGAAGGATAATATTCAAATAGGTCTCTAAAATCAGTGTATATGTAGACGTGACTTCCTATACAGTGGTCCTCTCTGTCTGCCAAGCCTAATCCATAAACAATTCATCTATACAATGTATATAGCCCCTCTGATATATTTTCCCTCCTCCACACCAGAGCCCCTTCTACTCCTTCATCTCCCAATCCGGATTCGTTATCTTCCCCTTAATTAACCCTCTTTACCCTCAGTTCTTTAATTTGTTAGGCACCAAGACCGACCTCTTGCCCCAACAGATTCTACCCTTCACACACCCCTACAAAGCTCATTATTACTCCAAAACTCTCTCACTCCCAACCATCAGTACCCCACATTTACCCATTTTTAACTTCAGTACTACAAAGTTCTAATCACACACCAAAGTCGTGCATTGGATTTAACAACCCCCAACTGTTTCAAAAGACATAAAATGGACACCTATGTCTTTTGAATATTTTATGTGTATTTTCTTTAAAAGCTATAACTCTTTCTAAATATTCTTTCACCGTGACGATTCTACCCAGTTTTTATCTTGTCTTTTCTTTGTGAGCTGTTCAATAAGGAATTTTGGTGGAAGAGTCCCTCAGTTTAATGCTTATTATTGAACCATGTCATCGGGATTGTTGGACTTGTTCTTACGGCCCCCACATGCGCCGATAACACCACGTGGCATTGTTCCTTGTTTGCATAGGCACATTAAAATGGGAAAATACTATACATACAAATAAGTTCTTATCTAATAGAAATTGGAACACACAAATCTCGTAGTGCAATGGGACCTTACACCCTGAACATTGATATAATGACCTGGCACAGGCCTCAGATGAATGGGCATCCTCCAATCACCCCTGAACCAGGGAAGCGATCTACGACAACACCTGGAAGCAATCCTCTACCAGGGAAGACCCTACCATGGCTCTGACATCGACCTGCTCAAAACAGACTTCTCTTAATACTCAGAAGACTTGACAACAACAACAACCTGCTTACAGGACAGGGTTCTCTGCATTGCCCTTTAATTGTGAGGTGAAACGAGAGGACGCTCTGCACCATCCTGGCTGCAATGTAGGATATGCAGATTCCAGGATCTTTAATACATAAACATGATACCAACAGAGACTGTGAAAAATAAAAGTGTATTGGCACTACAGACAATGAATGACCTGGATTGGACAAACTAGTTTGCCTGGAAACTAGAGTTGGTCTTATGCCAGGAAACTTCAGGGGTAGGGTCTCTATGTATTTAGGCCAAGGATTTTCCTTTCCATGTTCCTCATATTTTCGTGGGCCTATGCAAACAATAATTGCCACTCTAACAGCGTTTTTACTGTGCTTTTGTGACTCTAATCCTTAAGAAAAACAAGCCACTTAAACTACTGAGGTTAACTTAAACTACTATGCATGTGCATGGAAATGTAAAAAAGTACTTTGTCTTCAATGTTTAAGGAGTTACGTAAGTTTTATGGCTTTAGATTGCTTTGATTGCTAAGAAATATTATGTACTACAATCTGGGGACTTGAGGGACAAAGTAATTTTATGTGGGTTCTGTTTTATTTTTCTTAATGTTCTTTGGCTGAAAGTTCAAAGTTAAGATATCAGCAATGGGACTACTGAGAATTCTGTTTATGGGTGATTGTCCTTCCACTTAACTTTACCTTGTCCTCTTTCTTTGCATCTTTGTTCTCATAATTAAAAATAAAAAAATTAATAAAAATATTAAATTAGGAGCCAGAAAGATAGCATGGAGGTAAGGCGTTTGCCCTGCATGCAGAAGGTCAGTGGTTCAAATCCTGGAATCACATATGGTCCCCAGAGCCTGCCAGGAGTGATTTCTGAGTGTAGAGCCATGACTATCCCCTGAGCGCTGCCGGGTATGACCCAAAACTCAAAAAAAAAATTTCTAAATTAAAAAAGCCAAGCAGAGTATATAAGACACATAAATTCAATGCAGACCTTTGAATTAAATTATTAATGACTTCTCCACCTTTCACTTATCAAGCAGAAAAATAACAAAATGAACAATTAAACAGCAGCCACTCATTTAACATGAGTCTATTTTTGTCAATTCTAGTGTATGTTGATTATCACTATAGTTAACTGATAAAAAAGAACCTTTTGCTATAAAAATACTTAAAAAATGTAATGTCAATTTAACCACAATTAAGTCATCACACTGTACTTGATATCACTTTAGAAATATTATTAAACTATAAATCTAAACTATATTATTATTAAACTATAAATCTTAAACTATAAATCCTGAAAATATATACATTTACAGATGTTAAATTCACATGCCACAGAAACAAATTCTTAAGTATTTAATGACAAAACATTATCTTTTTCATTTAAAAAAGTAGCTTAAAGGTAGGTAAAAATATTAAATTATAGAAAGTCAAGATTTAGTTCTTCAGTCTGCTAGTTATACTGGTGGACTCTGGTGAATTAAGTTAAATTAACTTCTAAGTATCTTTTTTTTTTTTTTTTGGTTTTTGGACTACACCCAGTGGCACTCAGGAATTACTCCTGGCTCTGTACTCAGCAATCACCCCTGGCAGGCTTGGAAATCATCATTCACAATTAAACCCGGTCTGTTCTGGGTAGGCTGGTACAAAGGCAAACACCTTACCACTATGCTATATCTTTCTGGCTCCTAAGTATCTATTTCTTTTTTGATGTTGAGATAATGTCATTTCTGGTAGATAGAGATGGGTCAGATTGACCTTCTGAGGATTAAATTTAAGTAGAAATTTATGACAAAAAGAAAGAGTGGAAGGATCAATGTATTGGTATCAAAATAATAAGCAAGAACTTATAATAAAATAAGACATGCTATAAAATTACCTATAGTGGCCTTGTGTGGATTCCATAAAACTTACACCTAGGGGCCGGAGAGGTAGCATGGAGGTAAGGCATTTGCCTTTTATGCAAAAGGTCATTGGTTCCAATCCGGCATCCCATATGGTCTCCCAAGCCTGCCAGTTAGGATTTCTGAGTGTGGAGTCAGGAGTTAACCCTGAGCGCTGCTGGGTGTGACCCAAAAACCAAAAAAAAAAAAAAACCCCAAAAAACCCAACAACCTTACACCTAATTTTTATTACAATTTTATTATAACAAAAGTCATAATTTTATTATATTTTATTATAATTTATGTATAACTATATTTTTATTATATTATAATCTACTTATATTGTCTTAATTTAATTTTGTTTTGAAGCCACACCTGGTGACGTTAAGGGGTTACCCTGGCTATGAGCTCAGAAATAGCTCATAGTCCTGACTTGGAGGACCATATGAGATGCCTGGGGAATTGAACCTCGGTCTGTCCTAGGCTAGTGCATGTAAGGCAGATGCTCTACCACTTGTGCCATTGCTCCGGCCCCATTAATTTAATTTTTATCAACAAAAATTTAGAAACAAATTAGAACAACAGCAATTTAGAAAAAAATCACCCTAAAAACTACATTAAGAAACAGTCTAGATGTTAAGCAAAACCCAGGAAAAATGATCCTCTGCTTAACAATTTTCTGGTAATTAGCAACCTCTTTAGCAATGGACATAAAACATCAGGTTTTCTCACCTAGATTATACCAGCCAAAAAAAGATCAATAAAGTCCTCTTTTAGACTCAATGCCTACCCCCAAAAAAAGTGACAAAAAATTTGGGTTTCTGAACAGATTCCTCCCCTCTCAAGAAAATTCACTAACCCTGAGTCTTCAATGTTTTTAAATAGCAACATTTCCTAAGAAAAGTAATAAATTGTCCTTGAGAACATTATGTTAAGTGAAATAAGTCAAAGACGACAAACACTGTATGATTTCACTACTATGTGATTCTAAAACCAAGCTTATAGATGAAGAACAAACTGCCCCTTAAATGGGATAAAGAATAAGTTTAGGTCAAAAGACACAAAATTCTAGTCATACAACATACAAATCACGAAATGATAATATCCATAAGAAAATAGGTAACGTAAAAGTAAATACTTAGAAGTTAAAATATCCAACCATAACTTATAATTAATACTGAAATATTTAAAGGTGGTAAGATAAATCTTAAAAGTTCTCCGAGGGGCTGGAGAGACAGTACAAAGGAAAGGGAAATTGTCTTGCATACGGCCGACCCAGGTTCAACCCCCTGCATTCCTGTGTTATCAAGGAACCAAGAGGAATAATTCTTTTTTTTTTGTTTTTGTTTTTTGGCCACACCCATTTGATGCTCAGGATTACTCCTGGCTAAGCACCCAGAAATCGCCCTGGCTTGGGGGTACCATATGAGACGCCCGGGGATCGAACCGTAGTCTTTCCTTGGCTAGCGCTTGCAAGGCAGACACCTTACCTCTAGCGCCACCTCACTGGCCCCAGGAATAATTCTTAAGTGCAGAGCTCTGAACACTTTCTGAGCATCATGGGCATCAAAACAAAAAAAAACAACCAAAAGTTCTATTCACAGGAAAAAATCATACCCTTTCCCCGGTGATGATATTAATTAGATATACTGCAGTTATCACCTCATAATCTACACAAATATCAAATCTTTACATTAAACTCCGAAAACTAATGTTGCATCATTAAACATCAAATCAATAAAAGCTCAGAATGGGAAAAGAGCCATACGGGATACTTTTAAGTTCTGAAATATGGAACTCAACATATATTTTAAAATCTCCACTGAAAGTCATTTTCCTTCTCAGTTATTTTAAATATAATTTTAGGGTTTGGGGTTGGACAGTCACTGTCTAATCACATGGAGTCTAAGTTGGGACTACATGACATATGTTCAAAGTAGGAGATGCCCCTGTACTGTAAAATGTGTGAGCTCTTATCCCTAATAGATAAGAGCTTGTTTCTCTACGTAAAATTTCCCCTCTTTTAGTATGCCTTTCCTTTTCCCAAAAAAAAAAAAGGTGGGCCCGGAGAGACAGCACACCAGCGTTTGCCTTGCAAGCAGCCGATTCAGGACCAAAGGTGGTTAGTTCGAATCCTGGTGTCCCATATGGTCCCCCATGCCTGCCAGAAGCTATTTCTGAGCAGACAGCCAGGAGTAACCCCTGAGCATCGCTGGGTGTGGCCCAAAAACCAAAAAAAAAAAAAAAAAAAAAAAGGTGCTATCTTATATTGCTGGTGCATTTGGGGGTAAGTGTGTCAGGCTCCATCTTCTCTGGCCCTGGTTTTGACCTAAGCTTTAATTCCAGGCAAGACTTTTTCTTGTAGGTTTTTGTACCCAGCAAAACCAAAACACCAAAAAGGTGCAGTTAAGGAAGAGAAGTAAATAAAAACAGGACTATACATATATATATATGTGTATATATACATATGTATATATGATGCATATATATGCATATATACATATACATATGTATATGCATATAGATTAAAGGGAAAAATAAACAAAAATGAATTTAAAAAAGTAATTAAGGGAACCAAGTGTTACAGGAGACTACCTTGCATTTGGAGATAAACAGGTTAAGAGGTAGTATTATAAAGGTCTTAAACTTACAAAGAAAATATAGGCTTCCAATTGTCTTTTGGAATATTCTTGTGGGGGGTGGAAAAGACTCAAAGAGTTTTTGTTAAAATATACAGAGAATAATTAAATAGAATGAGCATGGAATATAATTACATGTTTTAATAGTTAACCATTATTTTAAAATCATTACCAAAATAAAATGTAGATGTATTAAAAGTTGTTCACTATCACAAACACTTTTGATCTCAATTCTAAAAACTATGTATTCTACCAACACTAGCTTTTCAAGAAAATTTTTCAAGAAAACTTTCAGTGATTGTAATTAGATTAATAACTGATAAATAACTACTTTGTGTTATTTCATGAATAACAGGTTTATAAAGTTCTTCATTCTAATGAAAATTATTTTATTACTCTCTTAAACAAGAGATACATTTGTTTTAGATACATTTAGATATTTTCTTACTGAAAGATCCTTTGCAACTATATTTTAAAATATACAGATAAAATTTAAACAATACATGTAGACGAAACATAAATGCAAACATTTTTAAAATAAAATGATATACTCTAAGGTAGCTGCTAAAAGTTGCTTTACCTTCTGGAGCATCAGCATCACACCTCTTTGACACAGAAGGAGTGGAATTACCTTTATGACCATCAAAGGTTATATTGCTCTAAATGATAAAACATGTGAATAGCATGTAAATATATGGACACTTTAAAACTTTTTATTTTATTTAAATATCATAGTTACAAGGTTGTTAATAATACAGTTTTTTTTTATAGTTGCAAAATAGTTCATGATTTTCACTTATCCCAATGTACAACACCCATGACCAGTGCACATTTCCCACCACCAATGTTCCAATTTTCCTCCAATCTCCCTCCTGCTTACCTCTGGAATAGAGATTTTTCTTTTCTTTTTCTCTCCTCTTCCCCTATCTTTTCCTCCCCTTTCAATCACCTCCCCTCTCCCTTCCCCACATTCCTCCCTCTCCCCTCCAGCTCTCCTTTCAGCACCTAGTTCTTGTCAAGCATAATCATTTTCAACTATAATTGTCATAATGGTCCTTTTTCTGCCTTAATTGCACTCCACCACTATTTGTGATTGGTCTTCCTGGCTCTTGTTTCTATTGCCTCTGGATATTTTTACCATACTTTAAAAATTTTAAATTTATTATCATATTTTTAATTTAATATATATTCCACAAATGATTGTAACTGTTTATCCTTCTCTCATAATCTCATTTTTCCTAACAGCTACATAATCACTGATTTATATGTATGCAATTGGGTAGCTTCCAGATTCTAGTTGTTATGAATAGTTCTGTAATGAACATACGAATGTAGAGGGTTTTTATGCATTATATTTTGGGCTCCTAGGGTTTATTGGTAGGAATAGTATTGCTGGGTCACGTGGAAGCTCAATTTCTAGTATTTTTGAGTAATATCCATAAATTTCCCCTAAACCATATATTTTATTAAAAAGTGAATACTTTCAACTTTATACTTTCCTGCTAAAACTATTTCTAGCTAATACATGGGAAGATATTTCTTATGCCAATTGAAATATAGGACTTCATAGTCCATCATGGAAAAAAAGTAGTGATTTTTATTTATGTTAAAGAATGATTTCCATTCAGTCACACACACAAAAAAAGAGTAAGGGGTGAGACACAGACAGTACAGTGAATAGGGCATTTGCTTTACACACAGTCCACCCAAGTTCAATTCCTGCATGATGGTCTCCCATGCCCTGCTAGCAGTGCTCCCTGAGCAGAGCCAGGAGTAAGCCCTGAGTGAGCACCACTGGGTATAATCTCTCTCATGCAAAAAAAAAAAAGTAAAATAGGGTGTTTAATTAACACAACTTACTGAACAGAAAGCATATAAGAACAGTAACAAAAGAAAAAGGGGAAAGAAGTGATAAATAACTTTTAATGATCTTGGCCAAGAACGCAGCTCAGCAATAGAGCATCAGCCTTGCTTGGGAGAACTTGGATTCAATCTGTAGCACCTCTGAGGGTAAACACAATATTCAATGGCTTTTTAATATTGTGAAACTCATATTCAGGCCATCTGTATATTCCATTACTATCTGTGCTGAATCCACCAATATTATTAGTTTTCAATGAACTATTAAATACCTAACAATATTATGAAATATTATAAAAAATACAAAACAAAACAAAAAAATCACTACTGAACAACAAATGTGTCAGAGAAGAAATCACAAGATCCTGAAAACAAATGAGAATGAATTATCAGAATTTGGGGACACAATAAGAGCAGTTTTAAAAAGAATGTGTATAACTTTGCAAGCATTCACCAGGAAGGTATAAAGGGCCTAAATATATAATTTAATGGCATAACTTAAAGAATTGGAAAATGACCAACAAAATGAGCTGAAAGCAGGCAGGAAAGAGGAAATAATAAAACTGACTACAGAAATTAATGAATTAGGCACCTGTCACAGGGGACATTATTCAAAGAAATAGATCAAACATTATTGAAATTCATATGAACAAAAGACCTGGAATAGCAAAAGCAATACTTGGGAAAAGAAAGATGGGAGGCAACACTTCCTTCAACTCTAATCTATACTAAAAGCAGTAGTTATTTAAACAGCATAGTACTAGAAATAAAGGCAGAACCTCAGATCAATGGAAGAGATCTGAATATTCTGAGATTGACTCTCAGGCATACTTTTAATTAAAGGGGAAAGAAAAACAAAGTAGACCAAGGAAAGCCTCTTCAATTAGTGTGATTGGGAAAAATGGTCAACCACATGCAAAAATGTGAATTCACACCTCTTTGGAACACCAGGTACAAAGGTCAAATCAAAATGGATTAAAGACCTTGACATCAGACTGAAACCATAAAGTTCATAGAGGAAAAATGTACGCAAAACACTTCTTGACACTGAAGCTAAAGGCCATCTACAGGATGAAACACTTGCCAAGCAGGAGGAAGCAAGATAAACAAAAGGGGATTATATTAAATTGAGAAGTTTCTGCACATCAATGTTGGCACAGATATGGGGAGAAAAGGACTTTTATTCACTGTTGGTGGGAATGATGACTGCTCCAGCCTTTTTAGAAAACAATATGGATACTCCAAAAAAAAAAAAAAAAGAAGAAATTGAGCTCCCATATTATTTAGTAATACCACTCCTAGCAATATATCCTAGAAATCCCAAAACATCACACAGAAAAAACCTTCTGCATTCCTATGTTCATCCCAGCACTATTTACAATAGCCAGAATCTGAAAACAACTCAGATGCAAGACAACATATGAATGGCTAAAGAAACTGTGGTTTATCTATCCAATAAAAAAGAAGTCATTAAATTTGCTTATACATGGATGGACATGGAGAATATTATGCTGATAGCAGAGTATGATAATCTCAATAATCTCATTCATTTCTCACTCGTACAGTGATCTCACTCATTTGTGAGATGTAAGAAAAATTAATGATAGTATGGTAATATCCAGAGACAATAGAGATGAGGGCTAGGAGAACCACATCATGGTAGGACAATTGCCACAAATAGTGGAAGCAGTGCAGTTATGTTAGAGAAGGATTGACCAGACAATGATAGTTGGAACTGATCATTCTGGACAATATGTGGAGGCTGAAAGGAGATAAAGTGATATGTATATATCCCTTCATTACAAAAGTACAAGCAGCGGTGTCTAAAATGAGGAAAAGGAAAAGTATGAGAAAGTGAGAAAAATAAAATGCATATGCAGAGGCAGGCAAGGGTGGGGAGGTAAACTGGTGTTCAGGATATTTGTACTGGTGAAGGATATTATACGTTCTATGACTAAAACTCAATCATGAACAATTTTGTAAGCAGTGTTTAAATAAAGAAAAATAAACAAAGTCTCAGAGGCTCAATGCCTCAACATCTCCTATAACGAGACAGATTCTATAACTATTATAATAAAATTATGTTTTTAACATTTTAATGTTAATTTTAACATATTTTAACTTGAGAATTATACACATAAAACCAGAATATAAACCCAATTTTAACAATAACAACTTAAATCTAACTAATTTCATAGTCTACCTTTATAAATTAAAGTTGTTTTCTTTAAAGATCACTATGTCTTTTTTAATAGAAAATTTTAGTAAAATGTTGAAGAGAAAGAAACTCTCCATATAGGAAGAAACTTAGTATAAAACAAAGTTTTTTTTTTATTTTTTTAGGGAGAAAGTTTGGGGCTTTACCTGGTGTTGCTAAGGAGTTCCTGCTAGCTTAAAGCTCTGGTTTTAATTCCTAGCTGTGTTTGGAAAACCACTGGTGACATACCAAACCAGTGTTTTCTGAATGCAAAGCAATATTCCAGCCTAAAGAGCTACCTTTCTGACCAAATGTTAAAATTGTTAAAATGTCAAAATAATTTTATCGTCAAATTTTAACTTACCTCTATTAAATAATTTTGACTTCCATACATAACATATTGAGGAGCAAGACTATAAATCATGTAGCTAGTATGAAGTACTATAAGCAGAAGTATCATGCAGAGAAATAAGAGTGCCTGGGGCCTGGTTCTACCTCTTCTGATTTTATATAACTAGAAAGAAAAAAAGAGTATCAATATTTCAATAACATATTTTTATTTATTTAGGGGCCACTCCTGGCTCTGTGCTCAGGAAACACCCCTGGCTTGGGAGACCATATAGAATGCCGGGGGATCAAACCACAGTCTGTCCTGGGTCAACAGCGTGCAAGGCAAACCCTTACCACTGCGCCATTGCTCCGACCCCAATAACATGTTTTATTTATAAGGCTCTAGATTTATTTGCATGCATGTTAGGTATAACAGTTAAGTCAGCTGTTTCTTTATTCAAATTGAACATGAAAAATTTTTAATCATTCCATAAAATTATAATGATAAAGTCAATTCTCTAAACCTTTATGCTTATCTCTAGGTCTTTTTATTATAATTATTTAATTGAAGTAACATTCATTTACACAATTGTATATTTTTATGGGTATAATTTAATGCATTTCCTAAATATATGTAACCATCACAAACACCACTAAAGTACCAATTTCTACCACGTGTCATATATGGACAAATAATCTATTATAAGCTTGACTTAAAAATAATATGCTACTGTCTATATCAGGGGTCTTCAAACTATAGCCACAAGCCACATATTGTATTTATTCTCATTTTGTTTCTTCACTTCTAAATAAGATATATGCAGTGTGCATAGAAATTTGTTCATAATTTTTGTTTTTACTATAATCTGGCCCTCCAACAGTCTGAAGGACAGTGAACTGGCCCCCTGTTTAAAAAGTTTGAGGACCCCTGGTCTATGTGGTCTGTTCCCAGAAATTAATCTTATTTTATTGCATAAGAATATTACACATTCAGAGGTAAGAATTCTTTATAACTAATTATATCTAAAGATTAAAGAGAATACATTTAAGCTATACATTTTAAAGATATATTTGAGGTTTTATAAATTTACTGCATAAGGACATGTGTTCAAAATAGTTTCTATGAAATGTCCATAATATCAACTATATTCTAATATATACTTAGTTTGTGATGATATATGATAATCTAGATATGTTCAAATGTGTATACAACTAAACGGACATTAAACATAATGCTACAAATACAAGAAACTGAGTGATTTGTTTCATTTTAATACCAGAACATACTTTTTTTAGCAACCAGGATGCCACCTCTCTGTTAATATAATACGATATATAGTAAAACAATTCTAATTGTCCATGGGACAACAGTGCAATAACCTAAAATAAACACTTTCATAGTTTCCTTCAATGCTAGTAGTAGTTTTCTGAAATACCAAACATAGAAAGAAAAACAGAAATTTGCTGGATACTTACAACTAAGTCTTGCTTTATTAGTACATATCTCATCCCTTTCCTAAACTCCTTTCTGTATAATTTGTAGAGATAAATAAACCTAATGGCCATACTAAAATCATTAATAAAATTTAAAAGGATTACAAAGATACTGTGATATTTTGAGATACTGAAGCAATACTACATTTAAAATTTTTCCATCACAAGAAGTCTTTCATTAGTTCAAGGCATTATTTAATTGGGTTTTCTTTTTTTTTACTCAGTTTGAAATTGTCTCTGCCTGATATTTAAAGATTCTTAACTTAAAATGAGTATGAATAAAACCCAACATAGGGAATATCACTCATATTTAATTAAGATGATGAAAATAACTTTTTCTCTAATCAAACAGCAATGGTTAACTCAAAATAGAAAGGGTCATATTTTCAACTCCAGTACATCTCTTTGCAGTGTAATATGTTTCCATGAAACTTGCATACTAAAACCTTTGATATATAACTTCTAGACCAGTATTTCTCTGTGACTGTTGATAACTAGGGATGAATGTCTTTTGTAAGTCAAGAGAGACTTCTTTACAAAATCCCTCTAAATACTAGCTAGTATCACCTTCTCATTAAAACCACAAAAATATGTCTCTAGACAGTGCAAAAATGTATATAGAGGAGATAAGATCATTACTGCTTAAGATAGACTAAAAAATTTTTATAGTTAACATAAAGTAAAACATTTACATTTCTATCACTTTAGTAATTAGATATTTAAAACATCTATATAAGAATCTAAGATTTAAATAGTAGAAATTATACATGAAATATGAAAAGTATCAGAAAAATATTATAAAGCATACTCACTCTAATCCAAAAGAACCATATGCCAATATTTCGAATCCCCGCCATTGAAGTAAAAATAAAGTACATGATAATAACAGTTATAAGAATATAATCAAGAGGAAAAACCTGAAAAAGATATAACTGCATTTAGTACATAAATAAGAGCTCTAGACATTATGAAATTAAGTGATATTTCATTGCCTATATTTAGCAAAACATGGCCCCCAAAAGTAAAAGTTTAGGCTCAGGGATAACTTAGAGGTAGAGTACCCACCTCACATGCATTAGGCCAGTAAGATCAAGAGTTCTATTTCTCAGGCTGGAGACAGTAAAACAGGTATGGCTCTTGCCTTGCCTGTCCTGTCTGATCTGAGCTCCCTTCTTCGCACACTTATGAAACCCTAGCACTGACAGGAATGATCCCTGAGCAGAGTGAGGAGGAAGCCCCACTGAAACACAGTTGGGTATAGCCCCAAAAGAAATAAAGCCAATCCTCCGGCATCATCCTACATGCTTGAGTAGAACTCCAGTAATTCTGTTTAGTGCCACAACAAAGGTGAAATTAGCAGTGAACTGCAATCAATGCAAACATTGTGTGTATAATAAGAAAAGTTTGTGAGCTCTGACAAGTATGCAACTAAAAGTGTTCAAGCAGTGCAACCAAATATGAAATCCTTAAGGAGCATCAAAACCAAGTATGTAAGCCCTACAACTAAGTGTATGTAATACGCTATGGGTACATCACAGAACAAACAACAAAGGGAAGAAAAAAATTAATTTAATGCAAGTATTTCTTGGAAAAGTTAACCTCAGGTTTATAATGTGTCCCTAATCAAGTTATGAACATAAATTCAATAACATATCAATATACAATTGTTGGAGTTACCAGTTTTCACCCTAATCAGGATATTTTTTCTTTGCATGTGCTTGTCCCACCTGGGTGGGAAGAACCTCTGGATTGGGGCCCTACTCCAAAGGGATCATCTCCACTCATGGGATCGTCCTCTTCTTCCTAATAAAGACCTCGGGTCAGAGAGACTGCCACAGTTTTGGTTACTCAGCTTTTCTATCTGTCTGCGGGTACCCTTTTGCCTGCTTGCAGTGAGCTTGTGGTAGAATTTCTTGAATCTATTTTATCTTCATAACCTATGTGGATTATTTCCTGTGTCAGCATTGCTTCTAGACCTGGTTCCCATATTACCCCAGATTGCAATATGAGGTTTCCTCTACATACAATATGTATGTTTAAAAAATATTAGGGTACAATAAGTATTAATAAGTACGTCAATATAACTTTAAAGGGTATGAGAATGGCTAAAATTTAAAAGAGCCGATTTTTGGGGCCTGAGAGTATAGTAGGTAGGGCACTTGCTTTCAAATAGCTGACGTGCATACAATCTCAGGCACCCCTTGTAGTTCCCTGAGCATTCCAGGAGTGACCCTTGATCATAGAGCCAGGAGTAAGCCTTGAGTACTATACTGGGTGTGGCCCAAACAATACAAAACAAAGCAAAGATAAATAAATATAAGTGCTAATTTTGTACTTACTGTTTGTAGTAATGGTAAAAGCATATTCAGTGGATTAGTCAGGTTAGCTCCAAAAATTATGAAGCCAGAATCTATGCCAGCTGAATGCAGAGCTTTATCCAAACTAAAAAAAAAGTTATAAAGTCTGATTTTAGTACCACATTTTCAGTTTATTTAAAAAGAATATTATAATATAAGCAAGAAAACTCAATTAAGTTAAAGAAAATCAGGGATAGTAAAATTAAACCTCATAGATCTTACAGATATACTCTGAAATAAAGACATACTATTTTATTTGCTTTGGGGCCATATTAGCAGTGTTTAGGAAAAATACCTGGCAATGCTTAAGGTACATGCATGGTGACAAACATTAAATTGTGTCAGTTGTATGTAAAGCAAGAGCCTTTCCTATTCTATTACCACTCCAGCCTACAAAACTGTCTTTTTTGTTTGTTTGTTTGTTTGTTTTGTTTTTTGTTTTCGGGTCACACCCGGCAGTGCTCAGGGGTTACTCCTGGCTCTATGTTCAGAAATCACTCCTGGCAAACTTGGGGGACAATATGGGATGCTGGGATTCGAACTACTGTCCTGCATGCAAGGCAAACGCCTACCTCCATGCTATCTCTCCGCCCCTGCGATACTGTCTATTATTAAAACATTAATGTTTAATAAAAATTTATAATTACTTTTAAAACACCTCAGGTAAAAATGATGAATAGACTTCTAGAGTTTCCTAAACTGGCTTATCCTTTTAAGGAAGCAATTCTCATATCTCTAATGTGGAAATCCAGCTTTTTAATTAAACAAATAGAAAATGCTGTACAGTTTTACCCAACGCTACTACAATTCCTTGCCAACTAGAAGCAGTTGTCCACTCTTGTGAAACACAAGGCTAACAGAATTCAGCATAAAAAATGTAAACATTATAGGAATGGTATAAATGCTTTAGAAAATATACTTACTTTGATAGGAAGAGAGAAATTACAAATAGCAATGCAACTAGGATAAAAAATATTCCCCAAATGATCTAAAAGAAAAAATAAATAGTTATGAATTGATATTCAAAGAATAAGAACATCATGGTCAGTTATGTGTTAAGCATAAGAGAAAGATCTAGCCAAAATGATCTAAAATATATTTTAATTTACTATATACTCCTAGGCATTTGTCAATTAAATTTTTATTCTGAGACTATTTGAGTTAGTATACTTATAAAGATAAGGCAATTAAAATTCCTCAATATCATGTAAACAAATGAAAAGTTTTGATAAGCCAAATAAAAGATTTAATCTTCAATTCCACTCAATTTAAGTCTCAAAGTTAACTGAAGTGCATTAAGACTAACAAACACAAAATTAAATTATATTAACTTGTTGTTATAAAGGGATCTTGGAATATCTTCAGTTAGAGTAATAAAATTTTCTAAGTATATATAAAAAGTATCACAATGTAGAAAATACTATGTAACTCATAATGTTCCTGAAATAGAGAATAACACTAAAGAGGTAAAATAAGAATTTGTAAAGAAATGTGTTAAATGATATACACATTCATTTTCCTATACATGTATGAACATGGAAACTATTATGCTGAGTGAAAGAACTCAGAGGGAAAGAGAGAAATACAGAATTATCTCACTCATCTATGGGTTTTAAGAAAAATAAAAAAACATTATTGTAATAATGACCAGAAATAATAGAGATGAAGGCTAGAAGGACGAGCTCATGATATGAAGCTCACCACAAAGAGAAGTGAGTGCAGTTAGAGAAATAATTACACTAACAACTACACGACAATGTTAATGAGTGAGAAAAGTAGAATGCCTATCTCAAATATAGGCAAGGGGTGCGAGAGGTGGGAGAGGGGGTATATTGGTGATGAGAACGTTGCACTGGTGAAGGGGGGTGTTCTTTATTGACTAAAACCCATCTACAATCATGTTTGTAACCATGGTGCTTAAATAAAAATATTATAAAAAATAGATATTTAAGCCAATAAAAATATAAAATAGGCTTAATAGCAAAAAATTTTACTGTGAACAAGTTTCCAAGAAATAAAATTTCAAAACAAAATAGATGAAACCTATCTATATTAGCAACTAGGCTCCTTTCTTCCCTGATTAAGTTCCCTTTGTTCCAAAGCCAAGTAGACGAAGGAGTAAATGAATCTAGTGGAAATAAAATATTTCCGAATAATCATAGATATCCTTGGGCTAGAATTGATAGAAATGAATAAAATAAGAAAGATTTCTCATCTTACTGAATATGATTACAGTATATTAAAAAAGTCTAAAAGGTTAGATCAGTAAAATAACAGATAACCCCATCAAGGCATAAAGACAAACTTTAAAGTACATTTTAATCCTGTACTCTACGGAATTCTTCATATCTGAATGTCTGCTTGAGGTTGGCAAGGTAAGATAAAAAAGACAATAATCATTCTTTGAAATAGATTTCACATATCAAGTCATTTATTTCTAAAATGTTTCATTGTTAAGTAAGTTTGGGTGACTTCTTTAAGCATAAAGCTGGCCATATTGGAGGAGAGGATGGGCCACATCCCTGCATGCTGAAGTCATGCTTGCTGACTCCAACACCCAGAATCATTGTTTCCCCAATGGCCCTGTCTCATCACTGACCCTCTACAATTCCTTTTGTGGACATCTATATGACCACACTTCAGATATGCTAGTGTGGGGGCTGATATCACTTGAGCATTTGGGAGAGTGAGGGTACCCTATCCATATTTCTTTCTTCCAGGAAGCCTGACAGTAACCTTGCCCACAATGCAGTCACCATGTTGGAATCGGGCCAGCTCCATAGACAGCAGCTAAGTACATGTCCCTTAGTTTCCAGGACATGCCCATATTACTATCAGTAATAGTGCCTTGAATTTTTGGACTTCAGTTGTTTGATGTTTCCTAAGGGAACAACCCAATTTAACATAATGGACAGCTAACAACAAGAGTTTACTAAACTTTCTGCCACTATATTCATGACTTCATTAGAGATAAAATATTTTTCACAAATGTGCTTATTACTGTATTTTTCTTCTTTTTTCTTCTCTTCCATTGAGTTTTTAATTTTTTTCAGTGATTTTGCTTTCACTTACCTGGAAACAAATGGATTATGATCAATTATGTCAAATATGTGACACATTTTCTTTAAATAAATAAATAAAATATTCAAACATACCAAGTGATACATTTTAGTACCAATTCAATTCTACAGAACTTTCAGAACAGTGAGTTCAGGAATATAGCTATAAGAGGTGTATATCTGCCATGCCCTGGGTCCTGAATTTGACCCCTAGCACTGCATGAACTCCCCAAAGCTGGACCTATGATAGCATCTGTCCATATTGTTGGGCTAGTCTTTTTTTGAGTATCTCTTGGGCTCCCTCCACCAAAATAAAAACAACAATTAAGCATTGCCAATGTATGATAAAAATTTTATTTTAATGCTTCTTCCCTTTAGAAAATTGGTTTCAGTTAGGTTTTCTTTCTTATATAGCTAAGGATTCACAGTGGATGGGCATAGACGTTTTACTAGTTTTTCCAGCTTTGATTCAAATATGCTAAAACCTTTTATTAAAGCCTGAATATACTAACAATGAATAATTTGAAAGAGATTAAGAAAATAGTCCATTATATAACATTAAAAAGTAAAATACTTAAAATAGGAAAGAAAACAATTGATACACTTCAAAATACTTGTTTAATTAAATGAAAGAAAACATGAAAAATGAAGACATTTGATATTCATGGACTAGTTAAAATGCCAATCCACTAAAATTGACCTAAAGTCAATGAACACTCTTTTATTCAGAAACATAAAAGAAACATTAAAATTCCTACAGAATGAGTACACCTCAAAAGTTACACGATCTTGAAAAAGAATCCCTATTACATATAACCAAAGCCCAACAAACAAACCTTTACATAATTGATCAAATAATTTTTGGTAAGGATAAATGAACATTCACTGGAAAGTAATTCAACAAATTGTATCATGGAAAGGATATTAATGTGTAAAAGAATATTTACAAGGGAGTCAGATCCTTTCCCTTCACCATATACAAATATTTATTCAAGAAAGATCAAAGACATAAATATAAGAACTAAAATATTAAATTCCTAAAAGAAAAATATAGGAAGAAATTTTAATGACATTATAATGTGCACAACAAAGGCATACTCAACACTCAACAGTAAAACTAAATTGCTTTTCATATAAATTAAAACATTTTTGTAACTCAAAGAACATAATAAATAAATAAAATATTACCCATAGAATCAAAAATAGTTGCAAATCATATAGCGGATTAATATTCACAATTTGGAAAACAGTCTTAACAGCATTACAAAACATAATAATTTTTCTTGGAGGTGGAACAGAGGAGTAGGCCACACCAATCAGTGCTCAGGGCTTACTCTTAGCTCTGTGCTCAGGAATTACAACTAGTACTACTGGGTAGACATATATGGTTCTAGGAATAAAACACAGGTCAACCATGTGCAAGACAAGAGCCCTACCTGCTGTATTATCCTTCGGCCCCTACAACTTAAATAATTCAAAAGGGACAGAGCATTTAATATTTGTATGAGGTATCACTTCAAAATAATTACACTTATTTTAAAAAATAACAAGATTGCCAGCACATGAAAAAACTATGATTTGTGCATCACTGACAGAAATGACACAGCTTTTGTCAAAAATAGTTCGTAGGTTTCTTATAAAATAAAGCAATTAAATACAACTCATTATATTTCTAAGTATCTGTGAGAAAGATTTGAAAACATACTTGTAAACCAATTATCACAGCAACATCATTTTTAGAAGCAAAAAGCTGAAAACGATCCAATTTTCACTAACAGATAAATGGACAATTAAAAAGTAGAAATTCTATATATCTATCTCTGAAATATGAATGATAAACACTGAATATAAATGCTCTAAATTAAATAAGTCAGAAAAGAGTAAAATCACATGGGATATTTAGAAAATTAAAATTCAGAAAACATAATAAAGGTCATTCGTGGAGATATTGGGTAGGGAAGATAATTTCAATCTAATGGAAGGAGTATTTTCTGTCTAAGATGACCAAAAAGTTCTAGAAATGGCTAGCAGTGATGGCACAGCAATCTGACTATACTAAATACTATTAAATTGTATCCTTATAAATAGCTAAAATAGATGTTTTATTACTTGTATTTAGCACAATATATGTTTTCTTGAAAACACAATAGAATAAATTTGTATTTTACTGAAGTATGAGTATGTAGTAAAAAATTTATCATTATAAAATCTCAAGTTGCATCGAAAAACAACACTACATACAGATACCTAAAGTCAATTAGTTAGAAAAGTTCAAAGTGTGCCTTTCTGTTAAGGGAAAGTTTTATGAAGCAGTTATAGTACCTCCATGCTTAGGACAAATTTCTGCACTCCATATAAACATGGTTTAAAAGAGGTATTTGAAAGAGTTGTTAACTTATTCTAATTGGATGCTTATTTTTATGTATCCATAACATAAAACTAATATTTTTTCTTAAGTTACAAGGAAGTATTTAAGAATCTTAAAATTCTATATGAAACTATAACAAAGCAATGTTTCTCAACTGTTTATATGAGACTATTGCATTTATGTATTACTTGTTTTCATTCCAATACCAAAAGATGTTATGGATAAGAAAACTGAGGTTTAGAGAGCTGGAGTAACAAGTATCTGCCTAATTGGTAGAAATGAACAATTATTCAAACCTAGAGATACTCTAAACTTTCAGGTTCCTGAAATGAAGTATGCATATTTTCTACCTTATGGCACGGTGAAATCACAAAACCAATATATATTTTAATGATGATCTATTCTTATGGACAACACAAAACAACTACAAATTAAGCCCAAATCCACTTTCTACCTTCATTTTGTCTAATGTTTTAACACCCTAATAATCATAGTTTTTGAATTACAACTTTTTTCATTCCTGTATACAAAATTATGGTGATGATTTATGCCAGCTATATGAGATACAAGAAACAAGAATCCCGTGGCATGTAGTAAAGCTATTTTTGTAGACTCAGGATCATTTTAAAATGCCTTAAAATTAATTTAACTTAGGTGCTTGAATATATGTATCTCTGCCAACAATTTAAGGGTGGCAAACAATGGAAAGAAAAGAAAAAATATTAATAGGGAGTAAAGAAAGAGAAAAAAAAAACCAATTATTTTTCCCTTCAGAGGATGCTGGTAAAAAAAACTATCCCACTTCTACAAATCCTGGGGTTCCTGGAGTGCACAGTCTTGTGACACTTCCAAATTCCACAATATTTGACGGTCCAGTAGGAGCACAGCAAAGCTAATTGGAAAGTAGCACAGCAGTAAACTAAGCTCAATAAGCAAAAATTACAATACAGAATGACAAGTCGCAACAAACAACTAAGTAAATTATCAATGACTTTAATCACCCCACTGTAAGATTTTTCAGAAACTGTCTTTTACTAAACTATATTTTGATAATTCCATTTAACATTTTTTTTTTAACCAGCCAATATAAGGTATTAATTTGTGCCCTACAGAGGGGGCAGATTTGGAGGGTGGGCAGGAAACTAGGACTACAGTAGAGGGAGTCTCATGGTGATGATGGGACTGGTACTGAAACACTGAATGCATGAAATAACTATTCCTTTTTTTTTTGGTTTTTGGGCCATACCCAGTGGCGCTCAAGGGTTACTCCTGTCTATGTGCTCAGAAATCACTCCTGGCTTGGGGAATCATATGGTTTGCTGGGGGATCAAACCATGATCCATCCTAGGCTAGCGCGAGCAAGGCAGATGTCTTAGGGCTTGTGCTACCACTCCTGCCCCGAAATAACTGTATTCTGAACAACTTTGTAAATAGTGTTTAAAGTTTTTAAGTATTTTTAAAAAATATAAAGCAAAAATACATAAGCAAACAAAACAATAATAAAAAGCAAAGTGCAGGTAGTACAGTGGTAGGGCGTTAGTTAGCCTTGCTTGTATGGCTGACCCAGAATGGACTCAGGTTTGATTCCCAGCATCCCATATTGTCCCCAAGACTGCCAGGAGAGATTTCTGCGTGCAGAGCAAGGAGTAACCCCTGTGCACTGTCAGGTGTGGCACAACCCACTACCCCCAAAAGCAGCAGCAAAGTGCAGACACTGAAAAAAAGACTACACTAAAGTATACTTTTATAAACATTAAATGAAAAAGTAAATTTTATTATTTTGTTATGCTCTGGAACCCTAATATGTATCCTAGAACTTCTATTAGTGGAAACACAAAAATTTACCAGATACACAATAGCTAATATATTATTTATATGTATATTAATTTAAATGTCTAAATAATTGCCATATTTGCATCGTACATGAATAAATGTAGAGAAGTTATTTATCTTGCCCAAGTTATGAACTAAAATCTGTGTTTGTAAAGGCACCACACTGGAAACCTCAAAAGAACTCAATTTATTAATTACTAATTTAAAATTGAAGAAAGCCAGCATAATTACTTTTAACTCCATTTACCTTCAGAGGACGCAAAGCACCACAAAATTTTGTCCAGCAGCTATTTTCAATGAATTCTAAGTGCCTGTCTCTCTTTTTAAGTGTCCGTAATCTGTCTTCAAATTGTTTTAAGGAACGTTTATCCCTTGCTGACAAAGGTCGACCATCTTTGCTCTGTGAATAAGATCAAAAAAAAGCTGCTTATTATTAAGACCTTAATAAGATACCTATCTGATTTTGTATCTCAAAAAACACAAGTTTTTTGTTTGGTTTGCTGCTTTTTGTTTTGGGGCCACTCCTGGTAGACAATGATGCAGGAGATAGGTCCCACATGCAAGTAAACACCCTACCACTGTGATATCACTTTGGCCCAGCACGTTTTTTTAACCCCTTTTATTTAAATGCCAGAGTTACAACGTTGTTCATTAAGTTTCAGTATTAGACTGTGTACACCCTTCCCACATTTCCCCTGCTCTGGGGGACATTTTACTGTTCTCTTCTCTCAGTTCCTCTCCCTTCTCCCAGTCCCTCTTTTTCCTCCCTCCCTCAATCCTTCCCCCTTTTAGAAACTGATTTGCACTACTGTTACAAAAGGCATAAGTACGTATCACTTTATCTCCCTTCAGGTTCAGCACTCAGTTCTAGTCTGAAGTAGACAACACAATTTTTTTAAGTTAGATGCTCTACAGACAAATTAACAAACTGAAGAAAACTGATGCCCTTTCCTATGGTCATCTCTTTTAACATGCATTTCTCATGCATGATGCACTTACACAATTGCTTATATAAAAATAAACTTATTGTTTTGTTCATAAAAGTTATAGATTCCATAAAGTTGCTGCACCTAACACTGACCAATTCTTTTACATGTACTCAAAGCTTCAGAATATAACTTGAAATAGTATTATATTAATTTATTTTATGAGGAAAAATAAGATTTATAGATAGGAAGGCTTCATTATTCCAAATATATTAAACAACTTTAAATCTGATGTATCAACCTTGCATTTCAGGGGAAAAAAACTAATCTAATAATAAATATTATGTTAGAATAAATTAGATTCTATTTGTTTTATAAAGCAAAATAGTTTTGTTGAGAGATGATACTAATTCTAAGGAGTATATAGAATTCTCCAAATAGAGAAAAAGAAAGAAGACCATAAGTAAATGAAATTGATGCCCTAAAGAAGGGCCCAAACAACTCCAGAAACGAGTTCTATAGGAGAGTTGCCCCTAGAGTTGGGCTGTGGCTGATCCAGAGTGTAGTGACTTCACACAGATTTTAAATTGCAAACACTAGATCCACTCTCTGGACCAAAGAATGAGCACTGGGGTGCTAAGAGTCCATTCCTGGGAAATAAATGGTCATGAATTTAAATCCTCAGTGTCATCTTAAGCAGTGTGATCATGGCAGATGTCTGAGATGTTCCCAGTGCTACAAGTCATTACTAAAGAACGTGATCTGAGAGAATATGAAACATGTATTATGAGTGGCATGACACGAAGGGAGAGGAACCTGGTGACCACTGTGTGAGCATCATAGCATCATTGCTTCAGGAGCAACAAAACTTGTATGTCTCAACTAAGACTGCTCATCCAAGCAAGTATATGAGCAAACAGTTCAAATAAAGTGAGCACCACAATTGAGTGTGCATGTGTAACAGTGCAACAGCAACACCCAGTTATCACAACTTAAAAAAATATGTGAGCACTATAGCCATCCATGCATGTGTAGTTACAACAACATCCACAGCAGAATCAATGTTGAAAGAAAAAATGGAGTGATGGAGACTAAAAATAACTGTTAGCTATTACCATTTTCTTAATTCACATATACTTTCATAAAAATAAATACCATTTTCTTATAATAGCATAAAATATATACTATCACGTGGTTTTTGTATCAGTATTGTTTAGTGGAACTCAGAAAAAACAGTGTTTTTCCTATGATTTGTAAACACTTATGTTATTTGATGGTAGAAAGAAAAGACTTTTATTATATTTTTAGAAGTACATTTTCTCAAACTGTGTCACCACATGTTAATATTTAGCTTATACAACAAGCACATAAACATGAACATAAATGATAGTAAAATCAAATGTCACACACAGAACAGTTATTTTGATAATGGGTAAACAGAACTTTTGTTTTGTAGTTGTTAGAATACTTGTTGGAATTTTTCACTACAGATGTCCTACAGTTCACAGAAGAAAAAATACATAAATCTTGTCAATAAATTCTAAGCACATCAGAAAGAGCTCAAAGACAAGGAAGTTTTGTATTAAATTTCCAACTCACTTTTGATTTAATTGTCTGGATATGCTGCTCCACTTCTTCAATATCTTCAGTGTTTTCTAAACGTTCATAAGCTGCACTTCTAGTACCTTTTATTAAATTTAAAGGTAGTGCTGACATTCCATAAGCCTAAAATAAAAACCAGAATGTTGTAATCATACTATTTTTCAAATAGACTATACAGAATATTCATATTATAATTCCCCTTTCAAGTAACTACAAAAAGAATAAGCAATTAAAGAGAGATAGCAATTAAAGGGAGATAGTCAATAAAGAACAAGATAAACGGGACTGAATAATGATTATATTGTGCCTTAATTCTTACTCCACATTTCTGACAAGCTATACATTTATATCTTTCTCAGATGAGGAAGCACCTATCCTTTAAAGGACAAGTTGCAAAACAGAATAATTTATTAAAGTAAAATAATGCACCTTCAGTGAAGGGGTACTGTAAATTTATAAAGATCAATTATAAAATTATTTTCTAATAATATATTTCCAAGTATATATAGTAAAACCAATTATTTTAATAAGCACATTATTTGATTAGCATACCAATAATGTACATATGTCATTTATCTGCAAATTTAAGTATTTATAATCAATATTTTATAAGTATGCCAATTTTTCCACAGTAATTTTTAACTATTAATTTGTATTAATAATCAAAAGTAATGAGCCAGAGATATTTCAATTTAGGTTCCATCCTTGGCATTCCAGATGGTTCCCACCCCCTCCAAGAACTACCAGAAATAATTATTGAATGTACAGCATTAAGAGTCACCCCTGAGCAATGCTGAGTATGACCCAAAAAATAAAAACAGAACTAAACAAGAGTAAAAAATGCTATTTTGTATTATCCAATTCCATATTAGCTAACTAACCAAAGTGATTTGGTTATTGTCACTATTACTAATAACAAATGCTACGTAGTCATAACTCATAAACATTATTGACCTTTTTAAAGGTCTTTTAAAGCAAATGTGACAAAAATGTGCTCCTAGTTACAGAAGATACAACTTCATTTTTCCAAGTTTTTGAAATTTTTTTTAAACAAAAAGCCAGACTACTTTATCATGAAGATAAGCAAAATTGAATTCAGACAGATTATAACAGAATCAAAACATGCTGTTTCTCAAGGTTAACTCCAATATCAGAGGTGATCCTACTTGTTCTCTCTAATGCTCCCTGTCTTCCTGATTATCAACTCCCAAGACAATCTCAAATAATTTTACTGTCAATTTTAATTACTTAAATATTCTTTGCTAAATCTCCATTAGCGATAGAATAATACTGATTAAACAATGATTTAAATTGTAAGAATAAACTTTGACATTCTTTAAATTGGAGAAAATATAAATAAAGAACATGATGAAAAGAAAGCATTAGTACTAGCTAGATTTCTTCTAGGAAATATAATTTGAGGATATTGTATTTGATTAGTTATAATTATTACCAAATTTGCAAATCTTGTATTTTTAAAGAAAGAACTGTTTCAAATCATGTATTTAAAATATTATTAAAACACAAATTAGGGCCGGGTAGGTGGCGCTGGAGGTAAGGTGTCTGCCTTGCAAGCGCTAGCCAAGGAAGGACCGCAGTTCGATCCCCCGGCATCCCATATGGTCCACCCAAGCCAGGGGCGATTTCTGAGCACATAGCCAGGAGTAACCCCTGAGCGTCAAACGGGTGTGGCCCAAAAACCAAAAAAAAAAAAAAAAAAAACAAAAAAAAAACACACAAATTAATCTTCTATGATGTCCTTATCAATAAAGAAGGAAGCTAAATGAAGTAAAAGTAATTTAGATATAGCAGAGTGATTTTCTAAATAACTGCATTCTTTTTTTTAATAACTCTATTCTTATCAATTTTATTAACATAAAAATCTTGATAAAACAGAGAAAAAGAAACTTAGCATTTCTTTAATGTTAACATCGAATTTTAAATCCTCTAAACACTGAAAATATAAAACAAAACATAAAAGCTCTATTGGAATTCCTTTTTTTTTAAAAAAATTTTATTTATTTTATTTATTTTTGGTTTTTGGGCCACACCTGATGCTCCTGGCTTGGGGAGGGGGGCATATGGGATACCAGGGATCTAACCAGGTCGGCCACGGGCAAGGCAAGTGCCCTATCACTTTGCTATCACTCTGGACCCTCATTAAATTTTATTTTTAATTGTGCATACATATACAAAAGTTTTAAAGGTATAACTCCATGCCATTACATTTTGCAACCGTGCCTATCACCAAAATAGCAAAACTTCTACATTATCTTTTCTAGACCCTCTCTCCAATTTGAAAACCCTCTCTCCTCTCCTCCACTCCTCTAGTAACCTGTTATCTCCCTTTGCTTTCATCAGTTCCCTTAGTTTCATATTCTACATTTCAAAGAGAATGACCCATTTGGTATTTGCCAAACTCCTTCTGACTTACTACTTCTCTTACCATGCTCCTCTTCAGTTCCACTCACCTTGTCACAAAAGGCAAGATTTGATTTTTTTTTCTAATGGCGATTAGTATTTTATAGGCATAATACATTTTTAATCTATTCATCTGTTGTTGAGCTGGTACTGTTTTCAAATGTTGACTATCATAATAAAAGTGCAGTAAGCACTGGTTCACACAAAATTTTCTATTAGTATATTTGTATTCTTCGGAGAGATAACAAGGAGCAGAACTGCTTACTTAAACAGAAAACCAATTATTTACATTTCTACCAATAGCATACAGTATGAGAACACCTATTTCTCCATGCCCCCACTAACATTTATTTCTGGCCTTATGTAATCAGACCATAAAGAAGTGTAGCAGATTATTCATTATCGTTTGGTTTATATTTCTAATAGTAAAATGCGATTTTTCTTTTTTTTTACCCAGCAGCCTCTAAAATGCTATTTTTCTGGGCCTATTGGGCACCTGTGTTTCTGGTTGTCTTCAGCAATGAAATGCCTGTTCATATTTTCCTCCCATTTTTGAATAGGGTTGTTTCCTTACTGCTGAGTGATCAAGGTTCCTCATGTAGTTAATACATTAATGATCAGAGGATTTATGTTCTCCATGTAATAGAATATTTTAATGATGTGTTCAATATACAGAAATTTTTCAATCTGATAATCCTAATATTTTTTGTTTATCCTGCAATAAAATCAAATCACTAACTGCATGATAGAAATCAGTATAATGCAGTGATTTCATGTTTCTTCACTGTATTTTATGGTTGCACATCTAATGCCCAAGTCTCAATTGACTTTGTTTTTTGTTTTTTATTTTTATTTTATTTTTTGGCCAAATTCTTTTTCTATATATATATTTTTTATTTAAACACCTTGATTACATACATGATTGTGTTCTTTGGGTTTCAGTCATGTAAAGAACACCACCCATCACCAGGGCAACATTCCCATCACCAATGTCCCAAATCTCCCTCCTTCCCACCCGACCCCCGCCTGTACTCAAAACAGACTTTCCATTTCCCTCATACATTCTCATTATTAAGACAGTTCAAAATGTAGTTATATCTCTAACTAAACTCATCACTCTTTGTGGTGAGCTTCCTGAGGTGAGCTGGAACTTCCAGCTCTTTTCTCTTTTGTGTCTGAAAGTTATTATTGCAAGAATGTCTTTCATTTTTCTTAAAACCCATAGATGAGTGAGACCATTCTGCATTTTCCTCTCTCTCTGACTTATTTCACTCAGCATAATAGTTTCCATACACATCCATGTATAGGAAAATTTCATGACTTCATCTCTCTTGACAGCTGCATAATATTCCATTGTGTATATGTACCACTGTTTCTTTAGCCATTCATCTGTTGAAGGGCATCTTGGTTGTTTCCAGAGTCTTGCTATGGTAAATAGTGCTGCAATGAATATAGGTGTAAGGAAGGGGGTTTTGTATTGTATTTTTGTGTTCCTAGGGTATATTCCTAGGAGTGGTATAGCTGGGTCCTATGGGAGCTCGATTTCCAGTTTCTGGAGGAATCTCCATATCGCTTTCCATAAAGGTTGAACTAGACAGCATTCCTACCAGCAGTGAATAAGAGTTCCTTTCTCTCCACATCCCTGCCAACACTGCTTATTCCCATTCTTTGTAATGTGTGCCAATCTCTGGGGCGTGAGGGGGTACCTCATAGTTCTTTTGATTTGCATCTCCCTGATGATTAGTGATATAGAGCATTTTTTCATGTGTCTTTTGGCCATTTGTATTTCTTCTTTGTCAAAGTGTCTGTCCATTTCTTCTCCCCATTTTTTGATGGGATTAGATGTTTTTTTCTTGTAAATTTCTGTCATTGCCTTGTATATTTTGGAGATTAGCCCCATGTCTGATGGGTATTGGGTGAATAGTTTCTCCCACTCGGTGGGTGGCTCTTGTATCCTGGGCACTATTTCCTTTGAAGTGCAGAAGCTTCTCAGTTTAATATATTCCCATCTGTTAATCTCTGCTTTCACTTGCTTGGAGAGTGCAGTTTCCTCCTTGAAGATGCCTGTAGTCTCAATGTCCTGGAGTGTTTTGCCTATGTGCTGTTCTATATATCTTATGTTTTCGGGTCTGATATCGAGGTCTTTAATCCATTTTGATTTTACCTTTATAAATGAAGTTAACTGGGGGTCTAAGTTCAATGTTTTGCAAGTGGCTAGCCAGTTGTGACAACACCACTTGTTGAAGAGGATTTCTTTGCTCCATTTAGGATTTCTTGCTCCTTTATCAAAAATTAGGTGATTGTATGTCTGGGGAACATGCTCTGAGTATTCAAGCCTATTCCACTAATCTGAGGGCCTGTCCTTATTCCAATACCATGCTGTTTTGATAACTATTCCTTTGTAGAAAAGTTTAAAGTTGGGGAAAGTAATTACTCCCAAGTTCTTTTCCCCAATGACTGCTTTAGCAATTCTAGGGTGTTTATTGTTCCAAATGAATTTCAAAAGTGCCTGATCCACTTCTTTGTAGAATTTCATGGGTATCTTTAGAGGGATCGCATTAAATTTGTACAATGCTTTTGGGACTATCGGCATTTTGATGATGTTAATCCGGCCAATCTATGAGCAGGGTATGTGTTTCCATTTCCGCATGTCCTCTCTTACTTCTTGGAGCAGAGTTTTATAGTTTTCTTTGTATAGGTCCTTCACATTTTTAGTCAAGTTGATTCCAAGATATTTGAGGTTGTCTGGCACTATTTTAAATGGAGTTTTCTAAATGTCCATTTATTCCTTATTACAATTGGTGTATAGAAAGGCCATTGATTTTTGTGTATTAATTTTGTAGCCTGCCACCTTGCTATATGAGTCTATTGTTTCTAGAAGCTTTTTGGTAGAGTCAACAGTTGTATTAAATATTTTGCTGGCCCTTCATTCGGTGCATATATGTTTAGGAGAGTTATTACTTCCTGCTCTACATACACCTTGATTAATATAAAATGTCCATCTTTGTCCCTTACAACCTTCCTGAGTATAAAGCTTGCATTATCTTAGTATGGCCACTCCAGCTTTTTTATGGGTGTTGTTTGCTTGGATAATTTTTCTCCAGCCTTTTACTTTGAGTCTATGTTTGTTCTGACTATTCAGGTGCGATTTTTGTAGGGAGCAGAAGATTGGATTGAGTTTTTTGATCCATTTAGCCACTCTGTGTCTCTTAACTGATGCATTTAGTCAACTGACTAAAACCTGGAATTTAATGCCATCTTTATATCGAAATATGGTGTGTCTTCTGGTTTGTCTTGTCTTAAATTAGGTCTTTAGTTTTTCTCTTAAGACTGGTTTTGTGTCTGTAAAGTTTCTGAGCTGCTTTTTGTCTGTGAAACCATGTATTTTTCCATCAAACCGGAAAGTGAGTTTTGCTGGGTACAGTATTCTAGGTGAAGCATTCATTTCATTAAGTCTTGTCACAATATCCCACCACTGCTTTCTGGCCTTGAGTGTTTCTGGTGACAGGTCTGCTGTAAATCTCAAGGATGCTCCCTTGAACAAAATTTCCCTTTTTGATCTTGCTGCTCTCAGAATTATGTCTCTATCTGTGGGATTCGTCATTGTGACAAGGATGCGTCTTGGGGTAATTTTTCTGGGGTCTCTTTTGGTTGGTACTCTTCGAGCATGCAGGATTTGATCACATATATTCTTTAGCTCTGGAAGTTTCTCTTTAATGATGTTCTTGACCGTTGATTCTTCCTGGAAATTTTCTTCCTGGGTCTCTGGGACTCCAATGATTCTTAAGTTGTTTCTGTTGAGCTTATCATATACTTCTATTTTTATCTGTTCCCATTCTTTGACTAATTTTTCCATTGTCTGTTCATTTGCTTTAAGTATTTTCCAATCTCTCCCGCTGTTTGGAGTTGTTATTTATCTCATCTTCCACAGCACCAAGTCTATTCTCAGCTTCTGATACCCTGTCCAAGAGCTTATCCAATTTGTCTTTCACTTTGTTTACTGACTTTTTCAGTCCTGTTAGTTGACATGTTATTTCAGTTTGGAGTTTTGTGATTTCTATCATCATATTTTCTTGGTTCTTATTAGTGTTCTGTTCAATTTGATCCATGGTTTCTTTGAGTTCGTTGAGCATCTTCCATATTGCTAGTCTAAAGTCCTTATCTGAGAGGTTGATTAGTTGGTTGGTCATTATCTGGTCATCAGAATTATCATCTTCATTCTCTATGTCTGATGCTGGCCTGTGTTGTTTCCCCATTGTCACACTTGTCTTGTGGGTTTTTCTACGTGTTGTGGTGGTATTCACTTGCTAAATGATACAGGCAGCCACACTCCTCTGTCTCCGCCCTTTCTGGATGGGTCAACTTGCCTCCAAGGGAGGGGAGTACTCCATGGATGAAGCCTCACACAGCATCAAATCTTGGGCCCGAGCACACAGCAGAGAAGACAGTCCGGAGAGAAATGCTCGACTTCAGTGATCCAGCACAGTTTTTAGTGTGATTTTTTTTTCTACTTGTTGCGATGGTGTTCTTTTCTTAGAAAAAGCGCACGGCTGCGTCGCGAAGTGTGCTCTGCTGGAGCCTCTTTTCGGCCCACTCCCAAAAGGTTCACACAACAGGAGAGTAGACATACACACACAGGCAGCACTCACAATTTTTCACAGTCGGGCCCCACTGGGCAGGCGTAGTTTCGTGGATTTTCCCAGCCTGATGTCACCAAAAGGGGACCTGGCTTCTGCAAAGTACTGCTTATAGCCGGTTTTCACATTATGGAGCAGTTCCTTGGCATTCCGTCCTAGAATTGGCCTCTGGGAGAGTGAGTTTTCTGGAGCCTCTTTTCGGCCCACTTCTAAGAGGGTCACGGAACAGGTCAGTAGACTGTTAGTTTTTATTTAGTATCTAAAAACTATGCGGCCCTCGCCGCATATCTTTTTTTTTCTTTATTTAAACATCTTGATTACATATATGATTGTGATTAGGTTTTGGCCATGCAAAGAACACCCCCATCATCAGTGCAACATTCCCACCACCAATGTCCTAAATCTCCCTCTATCCCACCCCACCCTCACCTGTACTCCAGACAGGCTTTCCAGTTCCCTCAGTCATGCACATGATTGTGGTAGTTCTCTGTGTATTTATTTCTATAACTGCATTCACCACGCTTTTTGGTGAGCTTCATGAAGTGAGCTGGAATTTCTAACCCTCCTCTCATTGTCTCTGAGGATTGTTGCAAAAATGACTTATTTTTCTTAAAGCCCATAGATGAGTGAGACTATTCTGCGTCTCTCTCTCTCTCCCACTGACTTACTTCACTCAGCATGACAGATTCCATGTACATCCATGTATAGAAAAATTTCATGACTTAATCTCTCCTGGCGGCTGCAGAATATTCCATTGTGTATATATACCACAGTTTCTTTAGCCATTCTTCTGATGAAGGGCATCTTGGTTGTTTCCAGAGCCTTGCTATTGTGAATAGTGCTGCAATAAATATAGGTGTGAGGAAGGGGTTTTTGTACTGTATTCTTGTGTTCTTGGGTTATATCCCTAGTAGTGGAATAGCTGGTCAAATGGGAGCTCAATTTCCAATTTTGGGAGGAATCTCCATATAGCTTTCCATAGAGGTTGGACTAGACATAATTGCCACAAGCAGTGGATAAGAGTTCCTTTCTCTCCACATTCCCCACCAGCACTGATTGTTCTCATTCTTTGTGATGTGCACCAATCTCTGTGATGTGAGGTGTTATCTCATAGCTGTTTTGATTTGCATCTCCTGATGATTAGTGATGAGGAGCATTTTTTCATGTGCCTCTTGGCCATTTGTATTTCTATTTATCAAAGTGTCTGTTCATTTCTTCTCTCCATTTTTTGATGGGATTAGATGTTTTTTTCTTGTAAAGTTCTGATAGTGCCCTGTATATTTTGGATATTAGCCCCTTATCTCACGGGTGTTGGGTGAATAGTTTCTCCCACTCAGCGGGTGACTCTGGTATCCTGGGCACTATTTCTTTTGAGGTGCAGAAGTTTCTCAGTTTAATGTATACCCATCTGTTGATCTTGTTTTCACTTGTTTGGTAAGTGCAGTTTCCTCCTTGAAGATGCCTTTAGTCTCAATGTTGTGGAGTGTTTTACCGATGTGGCGTTCTATATATCTTATGGTATCAGGTCTGATATCAAGGTCTTTAATACATTTGTATTTTACCTTCGTACATGATGTTATGTAGGGGTCTATGTTCGCTTTTTTGCAAGTGGCTAACCAGTTCTGCCAGTACTACTTGTTGAAGAGGCTTTTTTTTTGTTCCATTTAAGGTTTCTTGCTCTTTTGTCAAAAATTAGGTAATTGTATGCCTGGGGGACAATGTCTGAGAACTCAAGCCTATTCCATTGTCTGAGGATCTATCTTTATTCCAATACCATGTTGTTTTGATAACTATTGCTTTGTAGTACAGTTTAAAGTTGGGGAAAGTAATGCCTCCCATTTTCCTTTTCCCTAGGAGTGCTTTAGCTATTCGAGGGTGTTTATTGTTCCAGATGAACTTCATAAGTGTTTGATCCACTTCTTTGAAGCATGTCATGGGTATTTTTAAGGGGATTGCATTAAATCTGTATAATGCTTTGGGGAGTATTGCTATTTTAATGATGTTAATCCTGCCAATGCATGAGCAGGGTATGTGTTTCCATTTCCGTGTATCCTCTCTTATTTCTTGGAGCAGGGCTTTATAGTTTTCTTTGTATAGGTCCTTCACGTCTTTGGTCAAGTTGACACCAAGATATCTGAGTTTGTGTGGCACTATTGTGAATGGGACTGCCTTCTTGACTTCCTTCTCTTCCTTATCATTATTGGTGTATAAAAAGGCATTGATTTCTGTGTGTTAATTTTGTAGCCTGCCACCTTGCTATATGAGTCTATTGTTTTTAGAAGCTTTTTGGTAGCGTCTTTGGGGTTTTCTAAATAGAGTATCATGTCTTCTGCAAACAATGAGAGCTTGACTTCTTCCTTTCCTATCTGGATTCCCTTCATATCTTTTTCTTGCCTGATCGCTATAGCAAGAACTTCCAGTACTTAATTGGGTTTGAATTATTTTGTTAATATGGTGTGATCACATTCCAATATCATTCATTCTTTTACACGTGGAAATTCTATTTTCTAGCATAATTCATTCAAAAGATTGTTCTTCATTTTATGTTCTTGGTTCCTTCATCATCAATTAATAGTCCTTGCGGGAGCCACCATCAGTTGTTCCCCCTCACCTCCAAGCTGTAGCTCAGCTTGCCGCCAGTCCTTACATACAGTCAGTCTCCTGTCCTAATGCAAGTGCATCATCTGAGGACAGGACGTTTGGTCCCGATATCAACTTGAATTCTGCATTTTCCTACCATCACCATTGGTTCCCTCCACCCAAACTGTAGCCTTAGCCGCCACCTATCCTGACATCCAGTCATCTGTCCTCTCTCCCCAAGAGAAAGAGGAATTGTCCATGTGTAGTCATTCCAATTTATATCTAATATTTCTACGCAGAGAGGCCTTAGCACTTCTTCCCCTTAGACAATGAGAATCCATACAAATACTATTGAAGGAACTAAAGAACATGTTAGCAAACCACAGTAGCAGTTTTACACATGAGGAGAACTGTATAAATAAACTTGAAGATAAATTACAAGCCAGCACTGATAAAGACATCAAAAGAGAGAGGAAAGACAAAATTTTGGATGAAAATGTAAGGTACTTAATGAACAAAGGCAAAAGAATTAATCTCCAATGTGCAGGAATACCAGACGAGGAAGAAAATGGGAAAAGGTAAGAACAAGTAGTGAGAAAAATAACAGCAGAGAACTTCCCCAACTCTCTGGAAAGAGGCTTCTGTATAAATCCAAGAAGCAAAAAGTGTCAAACAAAATAGACCCTAACAGAACAACATCAAAACATATAGTAATCCAATGGCAATAAACAGAGAGTTTAAAGCAAGAGTGAGAAAACAATCCATAAGTATAAAAGAAAGAATATGAGAATCAAACCAGATCTCCTATCTGAAATGATCCAGGCAAGAAAAGGAGGAATGACATATTCAAATTACTGACTGAAATAAATTTTCAACCTAGAGACCACTACCCAGCAAAACTCTCATTTATATGGGCGGGAGGGATAACAACATTCTCAGGAAAAAAAGAACTTGTAACATTCACGATAACGAAACAGGACTCCAAATAAACTATTCTATTGGAACACCCTACTTTTTTTTACCCAAAAGAAGGTGTTCCTCTTTCCATTTCACCTATCTGTCTGACATGTAAAAGTCCACCTAGACTCAATTATTTTATAGGTACTTTAATCTCTCACTTGACCCTCCTCCCAGTTAGAATTTGAAATGGTAAATAAAGAGAGGTTTCAGTTTAAAGGGCCTGGAGACCATGACGTGAGAAGTCATGCAACTCTAGGATTTTCTTCCTCATAACTGTCTTAATCTATTAATTCACACAGCAATCCTGCTTTAGACCTGCTCATCAGGACTTGGAAATATGACGCATTGCGTATTTTCACATTACTCAAAGATCAATTATATAATCCAAATAAACAATTGTAAAAGCAACAGCCCTTAGCATAATGGCACAACAGCCTTTTCTGTCAACAGTTTTCTTAAAAGTCAATGGACTAATGTCTCCCATCAAAAGGGATAGAATAGTAGATTGGACCAAGAAAATAAATCCAGCCGTTTGCTCCTTGCAGGAAATGTACTTACAATCTCAGATTGACACAGGCTCAGAGATAGAAAACAATCATAAGCTACTGAAAAAAAAAAATGCTGGGACAGCTTATACATTCAGCCTCATGAAAGTACTTAGAGACAAGGATGGACACTACTTATTGATCAGGGGAACAACAGACCAAGAATTACTAACTCTGATCAACATATATGCACCATATGTAGAGTCAGCAAAATAGGTTAGGCACTTTGCTCACAAATCTAGAGAAAGACATGGCCAGAAATGTGATAGTAATGGTATTTTTCAACACGACACTCTCGCACTGTATAGATGCATTAGGCAGAACATTAGCAAAGACATAAGAGGCCTAAATGAGAAACTAGAAGAACTGGAACTAATGGATTTATACAGGGCCTTCATCCTCAAAAAGATGCATGTACTTTCTTTTCAAGTACACAAAGATCATTTTCTAGGTTAGATCACATTTTAGGACATAATTCTAACTTACGAAAGTTCACAATAAGATTATATCAAGCATCCTATGAGATCACAAGGCCACAGAGATCAAAATTGTAAAAATATGATGTGGAGAAAATCTAATACCTGGACACTAAAAAACATGCTGCTCATCATCAGCTAAATTAAAGAGGAAATTAAGGAAGAAATGAGATTCCTTGATAACAAAAAAAACAAATGACCTAAATTTATGGGACACAGCAAAAACAGTAATTAGGTGGAAATAAACAGCAATACAGGCCTACAGAAGGAAAGAAAAAGTTAAAATCAATAACCTAAAGGCATACCTTTAATATGCAGAAAACCAACAAAAAAGAAACCCAAACACAGCAGAAGAAGTAATAAAAACAGAGCAGAAATCAAAAGTACAGAAACAGAATAGAAAGAATTGATGAAACCAGGATTTAGTTTTATGAATGCATAAACAAGATAGACAAACTATTGACAAAACTCACAAGGAAAAAAGGGTTAAAAGATGCTCAAGGCCACAGAGCAAAGAGGAAGGCCTCATTCCTCTGGCTCCACCTTAGTGGGTGGGGTCAGTTTATCCGGTTTGGGCCCTGGAGATTATGTTCAATGGCGTTTTCTTGGCTATCATGTGCAGAAAAGCAGAAATGGAGCAAGGCAGCGGTTCTTTATAATGAACAACCATACTGTTAAGCTAGAGAACCTAGAAGAAATGGACAAATTTTTGGAAATATATTACCTCCCAAAACTGCATGAGGAGTAATTAGACCAATCACAAGAAAAGGAATTCAAACAGTAATTAAGAATCTCCCCAAGGTAAGACCAACAAGAGTGGAGTAAGTATTGGCCAGAGTAAGGATTAAAATAGTGCTTGGAATCAAATGCCCAGTAAATCAATCCAGACACAAAAGCAGCTGCCTTTCAGTTATGGACAGAGTTTGGGAAAAAAAAAACTTGGTCTGGCTCCATGGCTGCAAATTTCTTCCAGTCAAGGAGCTGCACTACAACATTTAATAACAGTACCATATAACAAAGTTCATGACAGGAAAACTATGCAGAACCCCATCACACTTTGTGACAGAAGATGCCAGTTCTGGAGATTGAACTAACACCTGCCACCTTTATAACATCGCACATCAGGACTTTAGAAAGAAAATATTACTTACGTTCAAAAACTTAAAGATACAATAGAACAGAAAGGCCAGAAGACTCAAGAAGATTTGAGAAAAGAAATAAAAAAATGTCAAATAAAAGTATCAGAGCTGCAAAACATAGTAGGTGATGAAAACTTCACTGGAAGACTCACCAGCAGAGTAACAGCCATTGAGGACAGAATCAGAGATGTAGAAGATAAGCTGCATAATAACGCATACAACAGAAGAAGCTGGAAAAAGCTCTTAAAGAAAGAAAACTAATGACAACAGAATTCTGGGAAAAACTCAATAAAAACAACATAAGAATCACAGTAGTCTCAGAGAACCAAGAAGAAAACCCAGATGAAGAATCAACAGTAAAAAAAAATCAATGCTGAGAAATTCCCAGAAGGAAAAAGAGCATCCACCCATATTCTGGGTGACCAGAAAAACAGCTAAAAGAGATTCAAAAAAAATGTAACAAGGCACATAATAGTCACAATGACAAAAACCACAGATAGGGATAGAATACTGAAAGCAGCATTGTCAAAAAGGGAAATTATTTATAAAGAAGCATTCTTAAGATTTACAGTAGATTTACCAGAAGCAACTCTCAAGGTTTGAAAGCAGTGGTAGAATATAATGACAAAACTCAGTGAAACAAAAGATTGCCAAGGATACTTCACTCAGACAGACTTTCATTCAGGTTACAATATACAGCTTCACAGATAAACAATAGCTTAGACATTTTACAAACTAAAAACCAACCATAAAAGAGCTGAAAGGTCTACTTAAGGGCAACCCAGATCCAACAAATACACCAACTTCTACAATAGGATTACACTTAATCCCATGACAATCATCTCTCTCAATGTCTTGGTAGGTGTGTATGTGTCTAGATGTGTGTGCATATATTATATATGTATATACACAAATGTATATATAAATATATAATATATAACATATATATTATATATAATAAAATATAATATATATTGTAATATATATAAAAATATAGGGTTCTCCATTCTAAAAGCTGAATACACATTTTTCTTCAATGTACCTGCGACATTCTCTAAGATAGACCACATGCTGGGCCACAAAATATACGTCCATAAAATCAAAGAGGATAGAAATTAAAACAACTACCTTTTCAGATCATTATGCACTGAAATTAGAAGTAAATTACAAACAGACACAGAGGAAAACTTTAACACCTGAAAATTAAACAGCTCACTTCTGAACAACCACAGTGGGTCAGAGATGAAATCAAAGAGGAACTTAAAAGATTCCTGGAAACACATGAGAATGAAGACATGAATTATCAGAATTTTCAGGAGACAGAAAAAGAGGTATAAAGGAAAATATATAGCTTTGTAAGTATTCATCATCATCAGATGAGGCTGTAGAAATAACCTAAAGGCACAGTTCAAAAATTTATTAAAAAAGATCAATAAAATGAACCAAAAATAGGCAAAGGAAGAAAATAATGAAGCTTAGAGCAAAAATTAATGAACTGGAAATCCAAAAACAAATTAAAGATCAATGAAACCAAGAGTTAGTTTTGTGAAAAAAATAAACGAATTCGATAAACCACTAATGAGACACACAAAGAGAGAAAACTTAATGAACCAAATTAGGAATAAAAATGAGGAGATTACTACAGATAAACCAAAATTCAAATGATAAGCAGAGATTACTTTGAGAAACTCTATGCCAGAAAACAAGAGAACTTAGAATAAATGGAAAAATTCTTAGACTCATAACTTCCCAAGGTTGAAACAAGATGATATGGTTTATCTGTACAAACCTGTCTTTATTGAGAAAATTATAATGGTAAACAAGTCTTCACAAAAACAAAAACCCACACCCAGATGGATTCAGTAATGAATTCTTTCAAATGTTTCAAGAGGACCTACTGCCAATCTTTGTAGGCTCTTCCAGGAAACTGAAGAAACAGAAACACTCCCAAATAGTTTATACAAAGCTATCACCCTAATACCAAAAGCAGACAGAGAAGCCACCAAAAAAAAAAAAAAAAAAACCAAAAAAACAGACCAATATGCTTGATGAACATAGATGCAAAGATCCTCAACAAAATCTGAGCAAATAGGATCCAGTGGCTCATAAATAAGGTCATATACCATGACCAAGTATGATTAACTGCAGAGATAAAGTATGGCTTAACATATTCAAGTGAATCAAAGTAATACAACTTAGTATTAAAAAAGAAAGAAAAATCATATGAACATATCTAGTGATGCGAGGAAGCTTTTGACAAGGTCCAACAAATATTCATGATAAAAACTTCAACGAGAGAAATTAAAAGAACTTTTCTCAGTATAGTCAAGGCTATATCCCACAAGCCAATGGCAAATATTTATTATACTTAAAGGGGAAAAACTAAAATCCTTTGCTTTAAGATCTGGTCCAAGACAATGTTCTCCCCTGTCACCACTTCTATTCAATATAGTACTGAAAGTACTTACTATAGCAATCAGGCAAGAAAGCGAGATCAAGGGTGTCCAGATAGAAAAAGTCAAGCTCTCATTGTTTTCAGATGAAATGATACTATATTTAGAAAATCCTAAAGATTACCAAAAAGCTTCTAGAAACAATAGATTTGTATAGGAGAGTGGCAGGCAACAAAATAAACACTCAAAAATCCAAGGTGTTTTTATATAAAAATAATGAAAGAAAAGAGACATTACACAAACAATCACATTCATAATTGTGCCTCAGAAAATCAATTACTTGGAGTCAACTTAGAAAAAAGGTGAAAAATCTATACAAAGAAAACTATAAAAGAGAACAGAAAGAAATGAAAATATATATCCTGTTCACGGACTGGGAGGATAAACAACACTGAAATGGCAATACTGCCCAAAGCATTGTATAGATTTAATGCAATTCTTCTAAGGATCCCATGACATTTCTTCAAAGTGGATCAAACACTCCTGAAATTCATTTATAGAACAACAAATGCCCACTTAAATCTACAGTGATACCTGGGGGGAAAACAATGAGAGGTATCACTTTTCCCAACTTTAATTTGTACTATAAAGCATTAGCCATTAAGCAGCATGGTATTGAAAGAAAGGCAGATCCTTAGATCAATGGAACAGAGTTGAGTATTCTGAGAATAACCCCAGATATATATAAAATCAATTAATCTTTGATTCAGGCACAAAAAATACAAGATGGAGCAAGTGGTGAAAATTGGTCAATAACATGCAAAAGGATGAACTCAGACCTCTATTTAACACCATGGGCAAAGATCAAATCAAAATGGATTAAAGACCTAGATATCAGACCTGAAACCATAAGGTACATAGAGGAAAACATAGGAATAACACTCCATAACATTGAGACTAAATGTATTGACAAACAGAAAACACCATTGTCCATGCAAATGGAAGCAGAAATCAACAAGTGAGATTTCATTAAACTGAAAAGCTTCTGCACATCAAAAGGAAATAGTGACTAGGATACAAAGGCCACCCATGGAATGGGAGAAACTATTTTCACCCAATATTCACCTGATAAAGGGTTAATATCTAAAATATACAAGGTACTGACAGAACTTAATAAGAAAAAAAATCTAATCACATCTAAAAATGGTGAGAAGCAATGAACAGACATTTCCTCAAAGAAATAAAGATATCTAAAAAGCACATGGAAATATGCTCTGCATAACTAATCACTAGGCAGATGCAAATCAAAACAGCAAGTATCATCTCACATCACAAAGAACATGAACAACCAGATCAGGTGTGGAGAAAGAGAATCTCATTCACTGCTGGTGGGAATGCCATCTAGTCTAGCCTTTTCAGAAAATAATATGGATATTCCTTAAAAAGCTGGAAATTGAGCTTATGGTCCAGCAATACCACTCCTAGATACAAAAAATTACTTTACAAAAACAACCTCTGCACTCCAATGTTCATCACAGCACTATTTACAATAACCCGAATCTAGAAGCAACTTAGGTACCCGATAAGAGAAGAGTGGCTAAAGAAACTGTGATATATCTATACAATACTACTCAACCCTTAGCAAAAATGAAGTTATGATTTTTGCTTATACATGGATGGACATGAGATTATTGTGATGAATGAATGTGTCAGAGGGAGAAGAATAAACACACTCATCTGTGGTATATAAGGAAAAATAAAAGTGTGGGAATGATAATCAAAGACAATAGAGATGAGAATTAGGAGAACCAGTCCATGGTGGGAAGCTTGTCACAAAGAGCAGAAACTGGAAGGCATCTCATTACTTACCTTGAAACTCTAGTACAAAACCATAATAGCCAAAACAGCATGGTATTGGAACAAAGAAAGACTTTCAGACCAATGGTAAGAATATCAAGTGACAAACACCCAATATGGTCAATTAATCTTTGACAAGGGAGCCAAGAGTTTCAAATGGAATAAAGACAGTCTCTTCCACAAATGACATTGGAACAATTGGATATTCATGTGTAAAAGAAATGAAAGACCGATCCATATCTCACACCTTACACAAAAGTCAATTCAATGTAAATCAAGACCTTGAGAGCAGACCTAAATCCGTCAAGTCTACTGAGAAAAACATAGGCAGAACTTAAACCTCAAGAAAGTCTTTGATGATTTAGGAAGCCATTGGCAAGGACTATAGAATCAAATATGAATGAATGGAACTACATCAAATTAAAATGTTTCTGTATGGCAAAAGAAATATGAGCTAAAATCAAAAGACAGCCGAGTTTGAGAAAATTTCTGCACTTAACACATCAGATAAAGAATTGATATCTACAATATGCAAAGTGATCACAATGTTACCTTCTCAGAACCTAAAAACCTCATCAAAAGAATGCAGTGAGGAAATGAACAAACACTTCTCTGAGGAAGACCAACAGATGGCCAAAAGGCACATGAACAAATGCTCATCATCACTTATCTTTAGGGAAATTCAAATCAAGACAACAATGAGGTATCATCTACGCCAATGATGATAGCACATATCAAAAAAGTTGGGAACAACGAAACAACTAACACAGTTAAATGTTGTGTTGGCTGGTGAGAATGCTGCCTCTATAGAAAACAGTAGAAGAAAATAGAAAACAGTAAACTCAGAATCAAACAACAATGAAATCATGAGACATCAACTTTAACTACCAAACTTAAATAGGTTCCTGTTATGCTGGCAAGCTGGAGTGGAGGGTGATGGCATGGCATGCACTATGAAACACTGGCGGAGGAGATTCATTTTGGTGATGGGATTAGTCCTTAAACATACATATCTAAAACCCAACTATGAATAATTTTGCACATCATGATGGTTTAAAATTTTTTAAAAAATTTTTAAATTTCATGTAGTCTCCAAATTTCTAACTAATCTTACTGAAGAATACATATTCTTTAAAGAATAATTTCAATTATTCTCATTACCCAGGATTGGGCAGATCTATGTTAATATACAACACTGTGCATTATAATTGAGTTTTTAGCACCTATATTTATAAGCCAAAGACTTTTCAGATATGTATACTTAAATTAAGACATGAAAGAGTTTGCTAATGATGTTAATAGGGTAAAGAGAGGTACTGGAGATGAAGAAACTGCTTCTTCTAAAGTCTGAATTGCTGGGTACATATTGAAGGATGTGAAATTAGAGTATTTTAAGAACAGAAAAATTAAAAGTACTAAGATAAGATTGATAGAGATCAGGTCAAGGTGGACTTTGAAAGCCTTTGACTTAAAAATAGACTAGGATTAATTTTTTTCTTTGTTGTAAAAACAATAGTTAACCAAGATTCTTTAAAAAGAGCCCTCGAATCACATAAATTTATTTTCCTATGTGGAATTCATATACTGAATGGAAGAGGTGAGCTGAATTTCTTAATCACTTAATTTGATTTAAGATAAAAATATGTTCCTCATAACATAAAAGATAAAAGCACAATTATCTCTTTGTAAAACTGAAAAAAAGCAACTAAATAATAGTATAATTTTTTCTGGTTACCTAGTTTTTGGCTTATTTATGAATTTCAATGATTTTAACTATATTTAGATACTACTTAATAATTTAGATTAATGTAACTTTGATATACACTTTGTATAAAATATTTAGTAAGATCTTAAAACAGAAAATCAAAATTGCTTACTACTGCCCTCTAGTGCATTATCAGAAAATCAGCAAGACTAAAGAAGCAAGTACAAATGCTTCTGGGTTTGTCTCCAACGTTAATTATTTCAACTTCCAAGAATAAATTACCATTTTTATTTTAAAATATGAAATGTTTGGAATGAACATAAATAAATTAAAAACATTTCTAATAAACCCTTTTACTACTTAATTTAGAACTGCCTGTTTTCCCTGAAAGTAAAAAAGATAACACTTTCTATGGGCACAAGACAAGTAACAACAAAATACAACAAAAACAGCTCAATTTTTATAAAGTAGGTATGTTACCAGTTTTGAAGAAATAGAAGACAAGAGTGAAGCCCTAGGAAAATTTCATTATTAATCTTCTGCTATCATAAAAAAATTTTTATTATAATCATGAACATGTGCTTGCTTCTGTAGCACATATACTAAAATTGGAATGATACAGAGAAGATTACCATGGTCCCTGTGCAACGATGACAAGCAAATTCAATGAAGCATTCCATATTTTAAGAAAAAATATGAACATGAACAGTCATTTAAAAAATAATTCAAGTAGACCCACAACCCAATCACGATTTTTAAAAGCTATCTTTCTAATATTTTCTTTATGAATGCAGAAGCACTCTTCTGCAATTTAAAAAGGGATTTCAATCTAAAAACTTCTTTCACAAATAATTTATAAAGAATAAGCACGACATCTTTTCCTTACCATGATAAATAAAATAAAGGTCCATCTTAAAATCACTGGCAGATTTAGTCAAATATATCCACTGTATATTCAAATATCTATTATATCTGAACATTATTTCTATTACATGAAAATCAGATCTTTGAAAGGTAAATTTTCAAAGACTATTGGGAATACTGCTTTATTTCTAGTTTTAAATTTATAGTGTGTTTATAATATTCTATTAGCTTATATATTAAAACAACTAGGGCTGTAGAGATAGCATGGAGGTAAGGCGTTTGCCTTGCATGCAGAAGGATGGAAATTCAAATCCCGACATCCCATATGGTCTTCCGAGACTGCCAGGAGCGATTTCTGAGCATAGAACCAGGAGTAACCCCTGAGCACTGTCATGTGTGACCCCCAGCCCCCAAAAAACAAAAAAACAAACAATAACAAAACAAAAAGCAACTGTACAATATAGGTAATATTATAAACAAGTCACACTCTAGAAAAAACTTTAACATTTACCAAGTGTGTGTGTACATATATGTGTATATGTATATATATATTTTAAAAGTTCAGTAGTTTCTGACTTCATAGCTACTTCAGTGTTCCCTATTGTAGGGTACCTATCTGAGACCCACCCATTTCTGGGAGGGGTCTTGGGAACCGGATAATAGGTGTGACCTTAGCTGCAAGACCCGGCCCATTCCTGGGAGGGGTCTTGGAATAGGTAGATAAACCTGGAAGCCAGGGGATTAAGGGTCTTTGCCTTTTGGCCCTGCTGGGCTCTCTGAGGAAGATGACTGAATTATAAGATGCAGGGCTACGAATGGCCGAATGCTTGAAAGGTTATGAGATAGGCCACACACCTGTGGTGGCCAGGGCATGAATAAAGATGATGCTTCCTAATGCCTGCATGTAAGTGAGTCTTGATTATGCCGATCACCTGGGCCTGGAACCCGCTGGCTAGATGGGGGTTGCTGAGCCACGTGGCCTGGGATGGCAGAAAGAAATCCTTCACCATCCATCGCCATCCAGCTCCATCGTTAATTATTTAATGCAAGACCCTATGACATAGTTTATATGAAAATACAACTAAACAATAATTTCCCACTAAGTGGCACCAAAATTTAAAACATATATGTATTTTTGTCTATATTTCATTCAAATTTTGTCTTCCTTTTCAATTTACAATAACCACAACAAAACAATACTTTATTCAACATTACCCTCCTAAAATTGAATGCTGCTATGTCAAACATGATACAATGACTAATCTTGGCAAAATTTAAATAATCAATCATTTCACAAATAATAATACAAATTTTAAAAAAATCATTCAACTGAAACATACATTACAAAAACTGTAGTTTCAATACTCAGTCTCAGATTCTGAACCAATACAGTAATTCTATATATTCAGGGTTAATAGCATCCTAAGTATCAACTTTCTGCTTGAGGTATTTTAATCCAGTTATATTAATTCTAAAACTCAAGAATACATACTAATATCCCTTCCCTGTTCCACCACCAAAAAATTGCTATTTTTCAAGCTTTTATGTAGCCAGAATTTTTGTACCCACTTATATGTTCATTAGAACTATCATGACCTGTCAATACTATAACATCTTCCTATATTAAAACAAATGTTCAGTTATTTTTAATACATTTTGAGTAGTATTACTGGTAATTATAATGGAAGGAACTAGAGTTTAAGTATTAGATTATACATAAAACATGCATGACTTTATAGTATGACTGACCAATAAAACATGTTCTCTTTACTCTTTCTTTTTTCACTTAAACTATAGTTAAGAAACAGTCTTCTACTGTTTTGAGCTCTGTTTTAAATTTATTACAATTTAAATGAGGTATAAATGTTCTGCATAACTCAGGATATTGATATAAAACATTTATTATTGGCTTTTCCTCTATAATGTAGATAAAATATTACAGAGATAAAATTAAAGACAATGCATTACTAAGATAAAACATATTGCTTCCTGGAGCCAAAGTAAAGGGGCTAAGGCACACACAAGGCACATTGAACCAGTGTTAGATCCCCAACACAGCAGGATCTACGGAGCATAAAAAGTGTCTTGAAATTTTGAGTTCAACTGTTTATACAATTAGTCGAAAATAGGTAAGAGTAGGACCGGAGAGCTAGCACAGTGGTAGGGCATTTGCCTTGCAAGTGGCCCACTCAGGACCAACAGTGGTTCAAATGTCTACATCCCATATGGTCCCCCGTGCCTGCCAGGTGCAATTTCTGAGCAGAGAGACAGGAGTAACTCCTCAGTGTCGCAGGGTGTGGCCCAAAAAACTAAAAATATAAATAAAATAAAAAAGATACTAAGAGTAATCCCTACGGACCATAAAGAATATTTAGGAAGGAAAAAGAATAGCTTCAAAAATGATTACTTAATTTTAATTAAATTATTACTATTACACTTACTGTGTAAGTTATAGCTGCCAACATTCCAATCAAGGTCAAAGAACTAATGGAAAATGACAATGCAGCTAAACCATCTGCAAAGGAAAAAAAATCTGTAAAAAGTGTACATGATGTTTATATATTTTTATTCAATAAATTAAAAATACTTTTTAATTTATGTATTCTAACAGCAAACCCAACATGTCCTTCAAATGGTAACTTCAGGAAGAAAAACATTTTCAAAGGGCTCTTCATAAATTCATTTCTAAAAGATTTTATAGACTAAGATTCTTTCACTCATCTCAGAATAAAATAGAGGCAATTACTATATATTGCTGACTCTTGACACTTCTAATTTTCTAATCTTGATACTTCCAATTTTGTTGTTTTTAATATTCAAGTGTCCAAATTCTAGTTTATTTCATTCTTTAAGTTGAAAATTAGTTACTCACTTGGTAGAATAAACATAAATTACATGCTATATTTCACAATTTATTTTAAAAAAAATACCAATGAATTAGAAACAAGAGCAACAAAAATAAACCTTCAGGCAATGACTAATGGCCCCATTGTAATATAACAATTTCCTTAAAAATTTTTTTTTTTTTTTTTTTTGGTTTTTGGGCCACATTCGGCAGTGCTCAGGGGTTACTCCTGGCTGTCTGCTCAGAAATAGCTCCTGGCAGGCACGGGGGACCATATGGGACACCAGGATTCGAACCAACCACCTTTGGTCCTGGATCGGCTGCTTGCAAGGCAAACGCCGCTGTGCTATCTCTCCGGGCCCTCCTTAAATATTTTTTAATAATTTCATAACCATTTTGGTATAATAATATAAACAATATAAAGTAAATTATTTCATGACTAGCAAGGGACAGACTTGAAGGGTGGTGGGAAATTGAGGACAATGATGAAAGCATCTTACAGTGATGGTGGCACTGGTATTGGAACACTGAATGCCAGAACAACTATTCTGAGCAACTTTATGAATCACAGTTTTTAATTAAATGATAAAAAAAATTTAATTAAAATATATACCAATATATCTAGCATATGTAAAACATTCTAATATCCTAAGTAAATCAAAGACCATTTAAGACTTACGAAAATATTTTAAAGTTAATTTCCTCAACACATAATAAGTAGCATTAGAAGTGAAGAGATAAACTACATAATAGCTACCAAGAGAATACTCCTAATTTATCAAGAAAATCTATAATCATAAGTTAATAAAATTATGAGATTAAGTTACTAACAATATTAAAAGCATCTCCACAAAAAGTCCTAACAGTCATAAGGTATGAGTTATTATGAATAGATTTAATACTTACGGCTACTTCCAAGCTCTTCAAACAGGAACTTCACTTTTTCCCACTCTGTAGTATTTTTGTTATTGGGAACATTCAAAGGAACAAAAGCACTACAAAGCAGAAAAAAAAAAACAACTAATAATTTAATAAATAATATAGAAAAGAAAATGGTTTGAAATTTAATTTTTTAAGCAACGGTCAACTTCCCTCTCCCCAAAATTAATAAATAAAATCTATATCATGCGCTAACTGTATCACAAGTTGAATACTGTATTACTGGAATAATTCTTTTGTATCTTATATGTATATTTTACATTTACAATTAAAAGAAATCTTGGGGCCGAAGTAGTAGCACAGTGGTAAGACGTTTGCCTTGCACACAGCTAATCCAGAAGGTTTCATTCCCCCAACCGACCCCCACATCCCATACGGTCCCCAGAGCCAGGAGAAATTTCTGATCACACAGCCAGGATAACCCCTGAGCGTCACCAGGTGTGGCCCCCCCCCTCCAAAAAAAAAACAAAAAAAATAAAATAGTAAGAAACCATTGGCTAGAGAGGTCACAGAACAAGAAAGCTTAATAGGGCCAGCTAGATAGTAAAGTATATAAGGCATTATCCTTGCACTTGGCAGATCTGAGTTCAATATCTGGCACCACATAAGGTCCTGCCGCACATACCATTCAGGAGTGAACCCTGAGTAGAGTCAGCCAGGTGTAGCCAAAAACCTCATAAAATATACACATGCATAAAAATAAGTATAAAATAAAATGTAAAAGGTTAACATTTTCAGTGGTAAATCAGAAAGAAACTATGAATATATCATAATATATATTATATATCACAATATATAATGTGTATAAATATGTATATAATCTATTAGAGAGCACCATTAACAAAATATCAGAAATATATAACTGGGACATATCAAACTAAAAAGCCCCCACACTTCTAAAGATAGGATAGCATAAATTATGTGCATAAATAAATAAAAGAAATGCCTCAGAATAAAAAATACTTGGATGTAATACTAATAATTTTTATTTCATTCTTTTTATTTTCATGCCTATCTTTAAGATTCTCTACAATAAACAATAATAAATATAGTTTCTGAGCTGGATATGTGATTCAATAGTAATGGCACGTGTTTTCCATAGTTGAACCTGAGTTCAATCTCCTGCAATGCAGAAATATATATATATATTTATTATTATTATATACATAATATATATTTATTATTAACATTCATCAAACAACAAGCTTGTTAAAACATGTTCCAGACACTTAAGACAGAAAGAAAATGGAAGGCATTCCTGGATGTCTGAATGGATGGATAGGTTGATAAGTAAGAAAGTAGACAAAATATAATAAACAGAAGAGTAAACACTGATTTTATAATCTAACCTTGATCAATTCTTAAAAAAAAAGGTAATCAAGGTAAAGAGCAAGAATTAGATTCCTCTACTCATATCATATACATAGTTTAATTCAAATGTTTTTTAAAAGCCTTGATTTTAAAGCTGAGTCTAGAAGTACAAAGAGAAATAGTCAAACCTCTTCATTATAACCTCAGAGAAATCTTTAATGAGATAGCCAACTAGCAAGGAAACTTAATAAACAAAAAGAAAATACATCAAACTAAAAAATTTGAACACTACAAAAGTTAGGACAGTGTAAATCAAAGCATATTCAAATGAATAGGAGAAAATATTTGTACAACATCTGCAAAAAGGCTAACATCATAAAGGACTCACAAAGTTCAATGACAAGAAAAACAGCTGTACAATATGGAGAGAAGCTGAACAGATATATTTCCAAAGACGGCATATAGCTGATCAACAAATTTATGAAAAAGTGCTCATCCTCACTGATTATCAGGAAAATGAAATTGAGAATCACCTCACACCAGTGAGTAGTCTATATCAAAAAATTAACAAATAGATGTAGAAACTCTCTTTTACTGTTGGTAAAGACAATCATCAGATTTAGCCTTTAAAAAATTAGATGGTGTCTTCTCAAAAAAAGTAAAAATAGAACTTTGATTCAATTATCTCACTGCTAGGTATCTCCCCCAAGAACAAAAACAAAGCAAATTCAAAAATATATATGTACACCTATATACAATGCAGTACTATTTACTATAGCTATGATCTGGAGACAATACAAATTCCAAAAATCAAATGAGAATAGTGTTGTATAAATGCATGTACATATGTACATACACATGTACAATATATATGGTCTCATAATACGTGACAAATGTGTACATACATATACAGTATACTACTCAACTTTAAAAAAAGAATAAATCTTTTTCATTCCAATCTGAATAAAACTGGAAGGTGTCACACTAAATCAGTAGTTCTCATAGGGAGGCAAGCAAGGTTCTGTAAAGGAGGGTATGTTTGACCTCAGCAAACACTGTCAGAACAAGCTAAGCCCTGTGTTTATGTCTCTGTATGTCTCTGGAGCTGAGAGTTGCTGTGTCCTGCTTCAACCCCCGCTTCGAAAAGCTATGCATTGCAAAACGTGCTCATTGTAGCCATTAATCCAGATATCACCTCTGATTAAAAAGTCAGCTCAAATTATTTTATATATTTTGGTTTTGCAGGTTAAAGTTTTTTTTAATAAAGATACGATTTACAGTTGCGTGTGTATATAGTCCCTCATACATTATCCCTCCTTCCCACCTTCAGAAACCTTCTATCCTTTCATCCCCCAATCTTGATCAGATATCCCTTCTTATTTAACCATCTTTACCCTCAGCAGTTCTTAACTCATTCTGTACTGAAACCAACCTCCTGCCCCAATAAGCCTCCACCCAGCTCACAAAGCAAAAGGACACCCTCTCAGCCCCACGTCTCTTGCCCTAGCAAGAAACTACATCCAATATTCCTGCTGACTCATGCCTTATGGCCCTTCTTCTCAGCCTCCTAATCATGGACTGTTGAATGCTACCAATCCAGTCCTAGAAGGGCCCCCAGCCAAAGGGCAGTACCTGATCCCTTATGGCTGTAAATCATTTCTCAAACTCAACAAGATCACAGTGTGATGAAAATGTACCCTAGATTTCACCCCATACACACAAAAATATCTCAAAAGACTTAATGGGGAAGCCTATATTTCCTTTATATGTTCAATAGCTCTATAATATTACTTCTTAGTCTCTTTATTCCCAAATGTAAGATAGCTTCTTACACCACTTTTTAATTTTTATTTTATTTTTATGTATTTATTCTATTTTATTTTTTTTTCTTTAACTTCACCTATTTTGGTTCTGCTGGTATTAAAAAAACTACACACAAAAAAAATGTCTTGCCGGGTTAAAAGCTCAGGTCAAAACCGGGGCACAGAGATAGTGTAGCCTGTCATTCACACCCCCAAATGCACCATTCCTTTTTGCAAAGGCATACTAAAAAAGGGGACATTTTATGCACAGAAACAAGCTCTTATCTATTAGGGATAAGAACTCATACATTTTATAATACAGGGGTGCCTCCCACCCTGAACATGTCATGTGCACCCAATTTAGACTCCATGTGATCAGACAGCAACCATCCAATTCTGAACCTTAGATCCCCCAGACATAGAACTGACAGTTTCCTGAAACAGCACCAGGAACCAAACTCCCCCTGGGGAATTCCTAATACTGCTCTGGGAGCAATTTGTGCTAGTTTTGACATGACATCCTGACAACAAGCAGGTTGCCCTATTTCATCACCTAATGGTAAAATGAAATCAGAAGATACGTCATCCTTTGAGCTGTGTAAAAACCAAGATCGCCAACTACAGAAGACTGACTTTGACAACCATGACTGGGCAGAACTTATCCTGGAATCAATAAGAAAGACTCTAACCTACACTTCAGCCTAGGATTTGTACAATAACCAAGATATCCAATCCCAGAAGTCTGACTCTGACAACCGTGACTGAGCATAACTTCTGGAACCATAATGAAAAACTCTATCCTAGGCTTCATCCTAGGATCTGTGCAAAAACCAAGACTACAAAATACAAAAGACTAATCACAACAGTGAAGGAACAGAATTTCTAGAACCAAAAAGTAAGACTCTATCCTAGGCTTCATCCTATGACCTCTGCAAATACCAAGATCTCCAGCTACAGAGCCCTGATTTTATCATCCACAACTAAGCGAAGTTTTCTGGCACCATAAATAGACCTTGAGGTGTGAAAATGAGCATGAGCATGAGCATGTATGGAGCCTGTAGTAATTCTCACAGCAGTATGCTTCAAGGGAGGAAAAACACTGTATTTCTAGGCCAAGGGAATTCTCTTTCTAATTTCCCCAATAATTTTACTGCCTATGCAAAAAAAAAAAAAAAAAAGAAGAAGAAGAAGAAGAAAGAAGCACAAAACCTTGCCACTCCAGCCCTCCTTCCTTTTTTTTTTGTTCTTATGATTATTATTTGTTGTTGTTTTTTTGTCACTGTTGTACTTTTTTCTAGTAGCTGATTTTGTTTTTTTTTTTGTTTTTTGTTTCTTTTGTTTGGTTTGGTATGTTTTTCTTCTTTTTTCCCTTTCTTCTTTTGAACTGATATTTATAGACAGATTCCTCCCAGTTTTTATTTTTTCTTTTCCTTTTTTCCCCAACAGAACCACATAACTTGAATCATCTTGTTCTGCCTCATAAATTGAAGAAAAATAAAAGGAAGGTACTAGGATCAGTCGTATGAACATTGAGTAGAAATAAAAAATGATCAGACTTAAAAACCAAACCCAAAGTCAATGACAACAGAATTGATACCCAATCTACAACAAGCTATACACAGAGGGGATCAGCTACACTAGCAGTCCAATATGGGATATATCCTAAGAACAGGGGTGGAGGGAGCACAACTCTAGTGGTGGGAATGACCCTGATTCAATGTCACTATGTACCTTTAATATTACTGTGAAAGATTCATAATCTACTTTGTTCACAATAAAAATAAAAATATATATACATATATATAATATATTCTGTAGTTCAATAATAGTAAATCACTAAAAATGTTCTTTCAATGTGTCTTCTTTTCTTATAATACTCCAGATGGGTAAATGAAAATACACTGAAAACAAACAAGCACATTCTGAAAATTTAACTATATAGTCTCTTTGCGGGAGGAGGACAATAACCAGCAATGCTCAGGGCAGACTCCTGGCTCTGTATTCAGGGAGCACTTCTGGTGTGCTTGAAGATAACATGTGGTGCTGAGGACAGAACTCAGGTCAGCTATGTGCAAGGCAATTTCCTGACACTGCACAGAGCCAAGCATCACATTCTATGTCCTCTGCATTGAATTAAGTTGGGTTACTCTCTATACTCCTTCTCTAGTTTTATTTACCAGTCTATATAATAATAACCAGAGTTACTAAACAATTTTAATCCTATAATAAGTTTTTTTTTCATTATAGTACAATTTTTAGTCCTGGGATATGACTCAGAAGTGTTTCATGTGTTGCATATGAAGAAAGAGTCAATCCCCATCACCACACACAAAAATGTCTCAAATTTATTTTATTTTCTGAAACCGAATTATGGTAAAAACTTTAAAAATTAGTATCTAGAATATGTTCTATCATAAAAAATAAAAGAATTAAGACCTACTTTAACAAGGATAAATATATTCCATTGATAATGGTGTGTTGCCTAAAGATAAAAATCTAAAGATAAATTAACAAAGGAACTCACTGAAAACGCATCAAAGGATGTAGTACTGGTGGGTAAAATTTGAAAAAAAAAAATACACAAATAAGAATTTTCATCAATATGTTCTTTACTAAAGAAGAAAACCTGGCAAATATCATAAATGTCCAAGTGGTCATCACTAAATAAAATCACCTAAATATATTAAATTTGCACATTGAATAAAATACAAATCACATTAAATATAATTAGACCTATGTAAAATTACAATTTAGAAAGTTGTACAGGTCAAGGGATATGAATGCATAAAAATACAAATAAAAATGTCAACAGAATGACAGAGACAATATGCTAGTTGTAATTATTTAGAGGTATATTATAAAAGACGATTCAGGGGCTGAAGACAGCAATTATGAGATACACACACACACACACACACACACACACACACACACACGTACGCACCTTTTAGAGCTGGGGCTTCCTGAGCATCTTTTAGAGGACCCAAAACACACACACACACACACACACACACACACACACACACACACTGGGGCTTCCTGAGCACCTTTTAGAGGACCCAACACACACACACAAACACACACACCCCACACACACACACACACACACACACACACTGGGGCTTCCTGAGCACCTTTTAGAGGACCCAACACACACACACAAACACACACACACCACACACACCACACACACACACACACACTCCTACCTTTTAGAGGAACCAACACACACACACACACACACACACAATGACTAGTTCCTTTTATATTTTGGTTCACTCCCCACCTTCTCCCAAAATTTTTACTCTGTCATTAATATTAACATGATAAAACACCATTTCTGGGGTAAAGGGTATGTAATTGGACTTACCCAACTAAAAGAAGAAGTGCACAAATCACAGCAAAACCCAAAGTATACTTGAATGCTGTTTTAATTTGCTAGATATCAAGAGAAAAAAAAAAAAGGATGCCATTTAGCAAGCCCTTTAAAATACACTTATTCACTTAGCAAATGTAATTTAATTCAACACTATAAGCTCTTTGTTCAAAGTATTAAAACTTATAAAAAAGCAATACACATTGAACATGTGGAGTATCTCTGCAAACTACACAAGATTTTACATTTTTTCAGTAATTAGAATTTCTGAAAAATAGCACCCCTAATGCATAATTAATTCTTCAGTGTAATCAGTAAATTTATTAGAATATTTATATATTCCCCCAAATAGGGAGCAAGCAGACTGTAAAATATTTTGTTTCTACGTACCAAAATGGGTTCTTGTTAAGTACTGTGATAATATATGCCTGTTATACATATACAATTTGTCTATTACATATATAGAAATACATGACACATGTGTTTAAACAGATAATATGCCAAGACTGCTCTACTCTATAAGTATCTTTTCTCTCCTGCTGATTATCTCTCAGAATTTTTTATAAAATTGTTGATATACTTAGGCTTCATCTTTACACAAGTACCTTAGAACTTTCAAACAAAATGCCCAGTTTTGACAAATATTTACCAATATAAAACTTCTTCTACACTCTGAAATTAGTATACAAATATGATTCTAAACCACCCATGGAATCTAGAGCAAGAAGTACCCAGAGTAGTGTATTTAAGACATACAGAAAAATTTACTTGCTAATATTTAAGACTTCTAAATAGCAACGCTAGTGACAGTGGTCTGTTCATTGGTTCATTCAACGTATGCTGCATTTGGGGATTAGTAAAATATTCAAGTTGTCTTTCTTTATGTCCTACAGTTTTGCAGTATGTGGGTCACGTATTTTATTAGATCATAAAATGCTCAGTAAGTACTGTCTCTAGCTACTTACACCCTCCAATAACAGAACTGAATAGCTGCGACAGAAACTATGTGTTCTGAAAGTTCTAAAATATTTCCTTTCTGGTCTTTTATAGAAAAACATCTGCCACTCTTATTCTACAATTTTAGTGAATTTCTACAAATCCTTTGAATTTACAGTTGCATAATACCTGAATATGCTAGTTTAAACTGGAATGCTTTTTAATTATAATACATATTCTAAACTTCTAAAGGTAGAAAAAATTCTTGTCTCAACTTTTGACTATTTGAAATACTTAGAATATATCACATAAAATACAATCACTTAAAATAATGTTACAGTTTCTTCTTAGTTATTTCAATATGGCTATAGGAAAATTTAACATTTCACATGTGGCTCACAATGTATTGAAATTAAACGACATTGTTCCAGAATAAACTTAAACAAGTCATACGGTTCCCTGAAAATGGAGGAAAGAATCATTTATTCTTAAATTGAGACCAAAAAATAAAAATACTTACAGTGCATTTATTGCTATCATCATCATCCTTTTCTTCAAAGTAGAAGTAAACAAAAGGGATCCAGAAGAAAACACAGAATAGTATAACAGAATATAAAGCTGTGGAAATAAATACTAAAATGAGCTCTAATAAAATTATATGTAAACAATGTATTTATACATAACTATATTTATGCATGCACATAAATATGTATATATAATTTGCTTCACACAGCAATTCATTCCCCCATCTGATTCCTTATATCAATAGCTGTTTATGCAAAAATTTGTGGGGGAAGTTTGGGCCACACTCATTGACGCTCAGGGGTTACTCCTGGCTATGCACTCAGGAATTGCTCCTGCCTTGGGGACCATATGGGAGGCCAGGGATCAAACCATGGTCTGTCCTAGGCTAGCACGGGCAAGGCAGACACCTTACCGCTTGCACCACCACTCCGGCCCCAGTTTATGTGAAATTTAAACCAGCCTTTTCTATTTCTAAAAAAAAAAAAAAAAAAATCTATCCCATAAGTATATTAAAAGGTACTTTTAATGATAATAGTCATACCAATTACCAATGAGTATAGTAGCACAGCAATTATTTGAGCTCTTACTATATATATAAACCATTGTGCTAAAAGCATTCTTTAAACCATCTTATTTAAAAACTCTAACATTATAATTTACAACTGTCCTTAAAATATGGAATAACTGAAATATCTAAGTACTAGAAGTTAGAGAAATTGCTAAAATTGATGTTTCCCTCTTGATACAAAATAACTTGCCCAATATAAATTTATGATACAAATTTTATAAAATTTGATATGGTGTTGAAAAATTGTACATGTGAAATGAAACTATAAATAATTCTTCAACTCAGAATAGCCCAATAAAAAATAAAAATTAATTTACAATGTGCTAAATAAAAAGTAATTTCATTTCTACCATATATCCAAAAAATCAGGCATACCTGGGACAGAATTTTGACTCACACTAAATACCATTAAAATTACAGATTTAAATAATCCACCAGAAACTAGAGAGATAGGACAGAGCTTAAGGTGCTTGTCACATATGCAGCATATCCCAATTCAATCTCTAGCACTGCTTATGGTATCTAGCTCAATATCAAAAATAATACCTGAGCAAGGAGCTCCTAAGCACAAGGTATGATCTACAACTATCCTTTTGCCCATAAAAGGGAATCCAATAAATTGCATAAAAAGATGTTAAATTAGCACAAGGAAGTGAGCTAAAAATCAAGTGAGAAAATCTGAGAAACTGACAAATGCAGAAAGGTATGGTTTCAGTCTCACTGTGTCACTTATCAATTTCATGGTCTTGTCCTTTAAAAAGCGAAACTGCCTAATGGTTACATCATAAACTGATATTTGTGCAATCAATGTTATTTATAACTGTATGTTTTCATCATGTTCCAAACTGTAGGATAACTATTCACTGTCTTACCAAACTTGGATAGACTTTCTCCAAATTTATTTTAAGTGACATATTAAAAAAATACTATGACATTGAACTTTATCTCTTAGCCAGAGAAATAGCATGGAGGTATGGTGTTTGCCTTGCATTCAGAAGGACAGTGGTTCAAATCCCGACATCCCATATGGTCCCGTGAGCTTGCCAGGAGCGATTTCTGAGTGTAGAGCCAGGAGTAACCCCTGAGTGCTGCCAGGTGTGACCTCCCACAAAAACAAACAAACAAACAAAAAACATGTATCTATCTCCAAAATATTAAAAATGTCCAGGCCGGAGCAGTGGCACAGCATAGGGCATTTGCCTTGCACATGGCTGACCTGGAACGGACCTCGGTTTGATCCCCTGGTGTCCCATATGTTTCCCCAAGCCAGGAGCAATTTCTGAGCACAGAGCCAGGAGTATTTCCTGAGCTTCATCAAGTGTGGCCCAAAAAACAAACAAAAAAAAGTCAGGCTAAATTCCTGAAAACAGAATTTGTTACCAGAAATGGAAAGACCCAAATATTAAATTTGAGTGTCCTAAACTACTAAATTACTGGAAACTTTGTCCTAGACATGAAGGTAACAGGCATCAAATTTTGCCACTAAATATGGCATCATCAGGAGGAATCACAGAATCAACTATGTTCAAGGTATCTTTTCTTTATCTTCACTGCATACGCGGGTCCCCATTCCCTTAAAAATCAAGATCAATCATTTGGAAAAATTTTTAACTGACGTTATTGCCTGTTCATTCAATGGAATAAGGCCAAAATTGCCAGGTTAAAAGAAATTAGTTCCTAACTAAATAAAATTACTATTTTAATATTTCCAGAAATACTTCCGTTTTTCTAATAAAAATAACAATATAGTGTTATAACTGAAAACAAATAGTCACAAAAAGTGAAAAGTGAAACCTTATGTAAAAGAAAAAAAACAACAAAAGAAAGCCAAAGTTAGTAGAAGTAAATATTGGAATTTATAGATTTACAATATGTATAAACAAAACAGAAAACAGAAATAGAACACAAAAGATTAATGAAACCAAGAGCTGAATCTTAGCATAATTAGAAAATACTGTTAAACCCTAAGCTAAGCTCATTAAAAAAAAGAGATAGAAATGAGAAGTTACAACATATACCAAAACAAATCAAAATAAAAGCACAACAAATAGGGCTGGGATTCACGGGACCTAAGGGACTTCAAACTCGTAAGGCATACAAGTGGCTCCTTACCCCGCCACCAGCCATTGCTGGGCGGAGGCTCGGTTCCTCCACTACCAGTAAGGTGGACAGGGAGCGAATCATTTCCCCACCCCCCAAGTCACCTTCAACCCAACTTTGCTGAAACAGCTGCCATCCTCTCGAAAGTCCATCCTTCCTCTGATCAGGAGAAATTAGTGGGATATGTACATGCACACTCTGGCTATAATCTTGCTGCCCTACAAACATTGCTGACACTTCAGTCTATAACCAGACAGTCCTACACAGGCGAGGCCCACTTAACTTCTGTCTCCCATAGAAAATATGGAGACTCAAAACCAAAAGAAAAAACTAACTAGACTGCAATATCTCTACCATACTTGGGTAAACTCAAGTACCTAGAATAAATAAACCCTAAAATAGACCATTAGGGAAATCTAAATCAAAGGAACAAAACAATGGGAACAATCTCTGGTGGCAAAGATGCAGTAAGAAAGGAATTCTCATGCACTGATAGTGGGAATGCTGCCTCGTCCAACTCTTATGGAAAACAGGATCAAAGGTTCGCAGTAAGCTCAAAATAGAGCTATCATATGACCCTGCAATCCCCCTTTTGGGTATCTATCCCCAGGACAGAAAAACACTCATCCAAAAGAATGTATTCACACTTTTGTTCATTGCAGCACTCAGTACAATAGCCAAGACTTGAAATCAACCTAGATGCCCAACAACAGATGAGTGGATCATGAAGATATGGTGCATATACACAATGGGATACTACATAGCAGAAAGAAACGATACAATCATTCAAGTTGCAGCAACATGGAAGAAACTAGAAAATATTATGTTAATGAAGTCAGAAGAAGGAGGATAAATACAGAATAAAATCACTAATATGTGCATTTAGAACAATTCCATGAAGAAACACAATGGTCTAAATGGTAGATACTCCAAACACTGTAGGTGCCAGGGTACAGTGAGAAGTGATCAAATCAAGTGGAAGAGAAACACAAGGCCTTTACTCTTTTATACCACAAAGAAACCTGCAACAACAGAAATAGCAGTTTAAACTGCACAGGTGTTCAATCCTCACACTACAAATGCCTATGATAATGTTCTAATATTTTTATCCACAGAATCATGTGCAGAACATGATTGGAAGCCAGAGACTCCCACTACAGTGCTTTCTATCAGTATGCTTAAATGCCTTAATATTATTAAAACAACTCTTCAACTTCTTTGTCCACAGAGGTTCTTGGAGATATAAACTGAACACCTAATTTTGCAATATGGTACTCTATCATATTAGACTCCATATACAGCGCTCATTATGACAATGTCTTGATAAGTACTTCAATTTACACATTTCCTTTTGATTATGTCCTTCTACTGTGAACTAAAACTTGTAACATTTGAGACCACTGAAATAGACAACTGCACACCAGAGAATTATACTATAGGACCCACTCAGTGAGTATGTTTTTGCAAATTAATATTATCCCTTTTCTTTGTTTTCCCTTTTTCGTTTTTTCCTTATCTAATTTCTTCTTGTACAATTCAAGACATGGTACCATTATATCAGAATGCCTATGTTGTCAGTTTCTATCCATGAAAGGAACCTCAGTGCACACAGTGGATGATAATACATAGGGTAGAATACTCTTAGTGCTCACTAATATATTGCATAGTACTCTAGTCATAAAAATTATGTTTTATCCTGAAATGCTCCATGCACAATCTAACCCTGCAAGCCTCATTTACCCAAGTTCACCCCTGCCATTGATGAAGTGCTAAGAAATTAGAAAACCTTTCCATTCCAAGGTACCAAGGGGATTTATTTGTTTGTATCATTATTTTTCTTTCCTAAGCGATTTTATTCCTTTTTTCTTTTTTAATTAATATTTTTATTTAAATACCTTTATTACAAACGTGATTGTGGTTGGGATTCAGCATGTAAAAAACACCCCCCCTTCACCAGTGCAGCAGTCCCATCCCCAATGTCCCAAATCTACCTCCTCTCCAACCCATGCCTGCCTGTACTCTAGACAGGCTCTCTACTTCCCTCATTCATTCACAATGTTATGATCAATGTACTTATTTCTCTAACTGCACTCATCACTCTCCATGGTGAGCTTCATGTAGTGAGAGGAAAGTTCCAGGATTCCTCTCTTTTGTCTCTGAAAATTATTTCAAAAATGTCTTTTGTTTTTCTTAAAACCCATAGATGAGTGAAACTATTCTGTGTCTATTTCTCTCCCTCTGACTTATTTCACTCAGCATAATAGATTTCATGTACAACAATGAATAAGTAAATTTCATGACTTCATCTCTCCTGACAGTGGCATGATATTCCATTGTATTTTTTATGCATGGTGTTTGCCTGCGAGTTTTCCCCATTGTCACACTTATAGTGTAATTTTTTCCTTCATGTTGTGGTGGAGTTCATTAGTTAGAAAGAGTGTGCGGCCTCAAACCAAAACGGTGTGGCCATGCTCTACTGGGGCCTCCAGGAGAGTTTTTTGGGGGTCTTTCCTACCCCTCTGAGGAGAGCTTCAGGAGACCAGAAAAGAGAAACATGCAAAGCCAACCCTTCAGTTTCTCCCAATGTTTATTTTTTCTTAATTCAATTATTTCTTAAGTGCCCTGACAGGTCAGACCTCCAACCATAACCTATGAATAGATTTCTATTTGTCTATAAAGTGGGCATGAGTTTGTATGCAGTGGACTCCTCTATGCTTGCCCAATCTATACTGTACACAAGTCATGCCTATATTGCATATAGCCCCTCTTACATACTATCTCTCCTCACCCCCTTCAGAACTTCTTCTATCCTCTCAAGCCCTCAATCCTGATCCATTATCTCTCCCTATTTAACCCTCAGTTCTTAACTCAATAGGAATCAAGACCAAAGCCCTTATACCAACAAGCAGCCATCCAGCTCCCAAAGTGAAAAGACATCCTCTCAGGACCACATTCCTTGCCTAGCAAGAAGCTGCAACCACCACTTCTGTTGACTCATTCTATGTGGCTCTTTTTCCTCACACGCGTGCACACGCACACACACATACACACACATACACACACACACACACACACACACACACACACACACACACACCATGAACCAGTGCATGCAACCAGGTTCAGCTCCAGAAGGACCCCAAACTTGAGAACACTACCCGACCCCCTATTGCTGTAGTGTAAACCATTTCTTAGTCTGATTAAGACCATGATGCAGAATGAAAAATTGCCATGAATTTCATTCCCGCCCGCCCAAGACTATCTCAAAAGACTTAATGGGGATATTTATATTTTCTATGTATGTTTAACTCTAACAATTATTCTTCTTAGTGTGTCTACTTACAAATGTAAAAGTAGCCTACTCCATCCCCCTCCATTTTTTTTCATTTTTACTCATTTATATATTTATTTTTCTTTGCTTGCTCTGGTTCTGCTGCATATTTTTTTTTGTTTTGTTTTTCAGGCCACATCCGTTTGATGCTCAGAGGTTACTCCTAGATAAGCGCTCAGAAATTTCCCCTGGCTTGGGCGGACCATATGGGATGCCAGGGGATCGAACCGCGGTCCTTCCTTGGCTAGCGCTTACGAGGCAGACACCTTACCTCTAGCACCACCTCGCCGGCCCCGGGTCTGCTGTATATTAATTAAAGAAGAAAAGTCTTGCTTGGAATGAAAGCTCAGGTCAAAACCAGGGCAAAGAAATTGTATAGTCTGACAGTTGTACACCCTAATGCACAACCAATAATATGACATCGTTCCTTTTTGCATAGGCACACTAAAATGGGGAAATAGTATGTATAGAAACAAGCTCTTACCTACTAAGAATAAGAACCCATAAAGTGGGGCCAGCGAGGTGGTGCTAGAGGTAAGGTATCTGCCTTGCAAGCGCTAGCCAAGGAAGGATCGACCCCTGAGCATCAAATGAGTGTGGCCTGAAAAACAAACAAACAAACAAACAAACAAAAAAAAAGAACCCATAAAGTACATAATACAGGGGAACCTCTCACCCTGAACATTTGTCATGGGAACTTGACTTAGAACTCACGTGATCACACATTGACCTCTAAATCCAAACCCACAAACTTAAAGCTGACATAGTTTCTCACAACAGCACCAGAAATTAAACTACACCCCCCCCCCCCCCCGCAGGAGTCTCTATTACCAACTTGCACCAGTGTGGACGCTTCTTCCCCTGTGTGAAGAGTTGAGAAATTCCCAAAAGAGATATTTTTAAAATTTATGCCATTGTATCAACATTACATTTTCTGTCATATTTGGCTATCTCTTCCTTGTAAAATCACAAGCCAAAATATGACCTCAATCGAATACATTTCTTCAATAATTACAGCACCAAAGATTACTTGAGAACCCCTTTCTGGATAATATTTAGCACCAAATCAAAGAAAATATTTTTTTTTTCTTTTTCAAATTATGTCCTTGCAGCCTCAGTTTCTGGTAATCAAAGGCGTAGTTAGAATGCAGATCATGGGCTATTGACTTTTCCCAGAAAATAGGAACTACACCTTAGTGGATTTAGCTCTTTCTTTCACTTGACCTCTAAAATAATAGAGCCCATCCCAGTGAAGATTGTGTTCCTAGTTTTTTTTTTTTTTTTTTTTTACTTCTGAATAATCCCTTATTTTGCACCTGAAATTAGTTGCTAGAGCTGCCTTGAGTTATGGCCTTCTCCTTTGTAACTCAGAATTCTTAAGGCTCACACCCATAGCTTAATTTATTGTTTACTGTTTAACTCTGCTTTCTAATTGTAAACCTTCTCAATACCTATAAGTGTCTTTATCCCTTATAAAAACTCCCTACTTAAAAATTAAACTTGTCGCATGCCTGCCAGATGTGTTGACCCACCATACTTGTGTGTGGTTTCATTATTTCATATTTCATATTCTGCCCAGCCGCTCGAGATCACACACTTTCCTCTCATGAAGACTATTTCCCCACTAGAGCTGCTGAGACGCAAGACACCTGCAGCATGCCAGGGTATGTTCATCGACATCCTGACGATGAGGAAATAGCAACAACTTGATCTAAAGGCAGATTCTGCCTCATCACCTAACGGTGAGATGAAATCAGAATACACTCCATCCTTTGTCTATGGCCATACCACCCTGAATTTATCCGATTTCATCTGATCTCGGAAGCTAAGCAGGGTCAGTCCTGGTTAGTACTTGAATAGGAGAAGATACTCCATCCTTTGATCTTTGTGAAAACCAAGATCACTAATTACAACAAGATCACTAATTACAGAAAATGCAACAACCAGGACTTAGAAGAACTTCTGGAACCATAAAGAAAGACTCTATCCTAGACTTTGTCCTAGGATCTGTGCAAAAACCAAGATTTATAATTACAGAAGACTGATTTTCACAACCACAATCCCCTTTCCTTTTTTTTTTTTTGTTTTGCTATGTTCAGTTTGCTTTTTATTTTCCTTTCGTCTTTTAAACTTATATTCATTGTTTCTTGACAGGGGCTCCTCCCACTTTATTTTCAACAGAACTATAGAACATGAATCATCATGCTCTGCCTCATAAATTAAGAAAACAAAGTGGACAGTAGGTACCAGGGGCAAGCAGTCCTAGGAATAGTGAGTGGAAATAAAAAATGATCAGTCCTAAATACCCAACCCAAAATCAATGACAATAGAAACAAAGAGACTCGAACTACAGCAAGCTACACCGAAAAGGGACCTGTTACACTAGCAGTCCAGGGGGATAAGGGTGGAGGTATGGGGCGGATGCTAGGAACAGGGGCGGAGGGAGGTCAACACTGGTGGTGGGAATTGCAATAATTTATTGTCCCTATGTACCTTAAACATAATTGTGAAAGATTGTAATTCACATTGGTCTCAATAAAAATAAAAAAATATACACAACAGATAAGACTAGTTTGAACAACTTTATGCCATCAAGGTGTAAGAGACAGAAAAAAGTTTAGAATAACAGAAGCTCTCAAAATTGCATCAGGAGGAAAGATAAAACATGACTAATTACAAACAAGAAAATTATAAAATGTCTCCACAGAACAAAAGTATAGGTCTGATGGTTTTACTAGTGAGTTCACTCAAGTTTGAAAAATAACCGTTACCCATTCTTCTTAAGAAGCTCATCCAAGAAGTTGAAAAGGTAATTAATTCAAACAATTTACTGTCCTAAAATAAAAGCAGTTGAAATATTTCAGAAAAAGGAAATCTCAGTTAAATATCCCTGATGAAAAAAAAAATAAAATAAAAATAAATCACAATGAACCACCCAAGTTCAACAATATATTACTAGAAAAATAGATTACCCTTTTAATATAAGGAAAGAATGATCTGAGATACAAAAGTGGCTCAAAAAATCTGACTCAATGTGCACTATGTCAACAAAAGGAAAGTAAAAATTATGATCATATCAATAATGCAGAGAAAAGCTTTTTCATTTACAATAAAAATTATCAGCATAGGGGCCGGCGAGGTGGCACTAGAGGTAAGGTGTCTGACTTACAAGCACTAGCCAAGAAAGGACCGTGGTTCGATCCCCCAGCGTCCTATATGGTCCCCCAAGCCAGGGGCAATTTCTGAGTGCTTAGCCAGGAGTAACCCCTGAGCATCAAACTGGTGTGGCCCAAAAAACCAAAAAAAAAAAAAAAAAAAAAATTGACAGCATAGGAATGTGAAAGAACATAATCCAACAAACAGTAAAAGACAATCTACAACAAACTTGCCCCTAATATTTTTTTTTTGAAAACTCTTAACAAGTCTTTCTAAACTTTAACTCATTATGGTTGATTTTAGTACTGTTTATATAGGAATTGATTTTTATGAATACAGGGGAAACTGGTATATTTTGATACAATTTATTGTTGGTGAGCTGTAGTTTCTTTTTTTATTATCTTTTATTTAAACACCGTGATTACAAACATGATTATAGTTTTATGATTACAATCATGTAAAGAACAACCCCCTTCACCAGTGCAACATTCCCACCACCAATTTCCCAGATCTCCCTCCTCCCCACCTGTACTCGAGACAGGCTTTCTACTTCCCTCATTCATTCACATTGTTATGATAGTTTTCAGTGTAGTCATCTCTCCAACTGCACTCATCACTCTATGTGATGAGATTCATGTCATGAGCTGCACCTACCAGCCCTCATCTCTCTTGTCTCTGAGATACTGTTAAAAATGTCTTTCATTTTCCTTAAAGCCCATAGATGAGTGAAACCATTCTGCATCTTAAATGATGAAAAACAAAAGTTTTATTCTCCCCTCTATTAGTCACCACAGTCTCAGAAGTTAGTCAGAGAAATTAAAACAGGAAAAGGAAATTCAAATCGGATTAAGTAAAATGAGCAAAGAGTTAAGAGTAGGACCTACCAGGTATGACCACCCAACCAAAATTTTTTGTACAGTTACAAAACCAATATACAAAAATCTGTTGCATTTCAATATGCAAATAACTGAAAGACAAACAAATCAAGAAATAACCCCATTTACATTGTGATCTAAAAGAATTAGTTCACTAGGAATAATGTTAATAAAAGATTTGAACATAAAATCTATAAATCACTGGTAAAAGAAATAATATTAGGAAATTAGAAACATCTTATACATGGATGAATGTGGAAAGCATTATGCTAACTGAAATGAGTCAGAGAAAAAGGAATAGACACAGAATAATCTCATTCACTTGTGCGACATAAGAAAAATAAAAGCATTGTAATAATATCCAGATACAATAGAGATGAAGGCCAGGAGGACCAGTGAATGGTAGGAAGCTTGCCACAAATAGTGAAGAGTGTTGTTATGGTAGAGTGTGGGGTAACTTTTATAAATAAAATCCATATTTCTGGCTCTAACAATAGCCTGACATTTCCAGAGATGGGCCCCTGGTAAGCTCACCCCGCCCTGCTTCCAGTTATTGCTTGCTGCCAAGTCCTGTGGCAGTCAGCAGGGGACCTATATCTAATGCAAACACCTGGTATTCAAAGAAATGACTTTGCATACTGACTATGGCTGAAACCCTATATAATGGCATGTAAAACCACCAATAAAAGGACTTTGCTGCCCAACAGCATATTCCCCAATTGAGTGAGTGAGTGTATTTGAAGTTGTGTCTCCTATTCCCCCAGTTTGCCCTCAAGCCAGGATGGGGTGACAGACAGAGGCTTCCCTTAAGGGAAAGCTCTCCTATGCTGCCTTTTGTGAGTCACAGGAACCTCTGTACAGGCAAAACAGATCTAACTTTTTTGTCTAGTGAGTCACAGAACTTGTTCAGAGGACAATGGGGCCAAAGGACTAGAGAGGGAGGGAGCTGAACCCTGCTGTTCTGGACCACAAGCAGCAGACTATTATTTCAATGATAGTTCGAAATGATTACTCTGGACAATAACTGAGTGTTGATCTGAGATAAAGTGACATGCTTGGTCTCCCCTTCATTAACAATAATGCAAACCACAGTGTCAAAAAGGAAGAGAGAGAAGTAAAATGCCTGCCCCAGAGACTTGGGCGGGGAGGGGTGAGTGGGTGGAGGGGAACTGAGGACACTAGTGGTATAAAATGTGCACTGGTGAAAGGTAGTGTATATTCTATGACTGAAACTCAACCATGAACAATTTTTCAAAAATGTCCAACCTACATATATAAACTAAGTAATCCCTATAATAATTCGAATAGAATTCTTCAGAGAAACAAGTAAACATTACTAAAATAAACAAGAGACCACACCCAAAGCAATACAAAGAAAAAGAAAGGAATGGGGGAGGAGGAGGGACACTGGTGGTGGGAATGTTGCACTAATGAAGAGGGGTATTCTGTTTATGACTGAACCCAACTACAAACATGCTTGTAACATGGTACTTAAATAAAGATTTATTAATTAAAAAAAAGAAAGGAATGATCATGTTCCCTAACTAAACTACAGAAATCAAAATTTGTAAGGTATCCCTCTCCCATTGCCCAAAGCTTTCTGTTGAAACATTAATGACACCTGATTATTGGGCCATTCCCAACCCTGGTGGGTGGGCATCTAGAGGATAAAGAAAAGGGTCTGGCTAGGGGAAGAAAGAAAAAAGAGGCAGAGAACCAGAGAAGCAGCATAGAAGAAGCTGCTTGGAATAAACTGAGCACAGCAATAAGCTGAGAATGCAAATGGCAGATTGGACCATAGAATAAACAGAGCTGTCTCTAATGGAACTTTAACTGGCTGCTTGCGATTATTTCCCCGCAGTTATCCTGCATCTTCAGACCCACCAGCCTAACTGGCTAAAGGTGCCAGTCCTGCGGGGCTGAAAAAGGCCTCACACAGACATGTGGACATTAGACATTATATTTTATTTTAAATCAACAAAAATTGTTTGGCATTATGGGGAAGAATAGCCACTCGAGTCAATGGAATATAATTCAAAACTGAGTAATAACCCCCCCAAAATATAAAAATTTAAATTATAACAAAGGATCCAAGAACCTAAAATAGATTTTTAAAAAGTCTTTTTGAGGACCAAAACAATAGTACAGTGGGGAAGGCATTTGCCTTGCATGTGCCAGACCCAAGTTGGATCCCTGGCATCCAGTATGGTCTCCCAAGCCTTCTACACATTATTTCTGAACACAGAGCCAGGAATAACCTGAGCACCACCAGGTGTGACCCCCCCCCCATTCTTTTTGATAAGTGGTGCAGGAAAAACTAGATAGTGACAAGTAAAAAAAAAATGAAACTTGACCCTGTGTCGTATACTAAGTTAACTAAAAAACAAAGTAAAGACTTAGATGCAGGGCCAAATCCATAAAATAATGCACCATAGAAAATATAGGCAAGAGACCAAGAGATAGCACAATGGTGTTTGCCTTGCAAGCAGCTGACTCAGGACCTAAGGTGGTTGGTTCGAGTTCCGGCGTCCCATATGGTCTCCCGTGCCTGCCAGGAGCTATTTCTGAGCAGTTAGCCAGGAGTAACCCCTGAGCACCACTGGGTGTGGCCCAAAAACAAAACAAACAAAAACAAACAAACAACAACAACAAAAAGAAAATATAGGCAAAATGGTCATTATATTGCTTCAATGTCCAAGGACAATGAACCCTAACAATCTAATCATAAACCTAAAGTTACCAAAAGGAATAGTAAGAAATAGTACAAAACAGCATATCAGTCGAGGGCAGAGTCTGGAAATATGGTACTCTACTAGAAAAGCATTTACCCCCAGGTAAATCAATGCTACACTTATACAAGGAAAAATAAAAACAGCAAGGCTTAGTAACAAGGCAAATAATAATTCTATAAGAATTATAATGCAAACTATCATGCTTATTTCTAACCTTAGTTATAGGTAACATATATATATATTTTTGGTAGAAATAGACTATACTGTATTAGACTATATATACTATGTTAACTTATCTCCAGCATTCTCTAAAATACAAAGAATCTACTGCTCAATTCATATTATGAAGAAAGAAGAATCTTGATACTCAAGTCTAGTATAAAAAAAAATTTAAGACTAGTCTCATCTCTTAGTCAATCTTTAAGAGAATTCTAAACAAGATTGCATCAAAGCAATTCAGTAACAGATTTAATAAGTCAAAACCAAAAACAAATACAAATTGAGTATTAGGATCAATCTGGGTTTAGAGATAAATTAGCTTAATAATAAGATATGAAGGGACTAAGGAGCTATAGTTCAAATAGTAGCACTACATGCCTACAGAAGCACTGTGGATAAGGCCTGGAGGCCCCTGAGCACTGTGGCACTATGAGGTACACTAATAGATAGTATATGGTTCTCAGCACTGCAGGGCCTAAGCAGCATCTAATCCTCAGGCTCTAGCATTGAATCCTGGTTGACTATCACTAGAAGAGACTCCCTAACACCTTAAGCACTGCGTGGAAACCATGCAACCCCCTCACCTCCACAAAGAATAAACTATGAACTTGAATGATTAAAAAAACTTCCATGTTTGATGCCAGAGAGATAGCTCACACGACTACAGTGCATGATTTGCAACCCCTACATTATAACCCAAGCACCAAAGGGCCACTTGTGTCCAAGTATCACTGGTGTGGTCAAAATACAAGTAACTAAATAAATGATTACCTCTAAAAAAAAAAAAAAAAACTACACACACACATTTAGGGCCACAATTACCTACTAATTCAGATATCTTTCTAGGGTTTCTAAAATATAGGAGTGAACCATTTCCAGTGGTACTCTGGAGTCCAGGTATGCCTTGTACCAAAGATAGGAACTGGGATCTGTGGGGTATAAAGCAAGCAACTTAACACCCGTACTATATATTTAGGGGAGGGGTGGCATGGCTGTGATCAGGACTTGTTCCTGGCACTGTGCTTAGGCATAAATACTGCTAGTCAAATAATTATAAGTAGTGCCAAGATTTAAACTAGTCATCTGAATACAAAGCAAATGCTTCACACACTGTATTATTGTTCCATCCTTAGCCCTATACGATTGACTTATATTCCCAACTTTTTTTTTTTTTAGTTTTTGGGCCACACCCGATGATGCTCAAGGGGTACTCCTGGCTATGAGCTCAGAAATCGATTCTGGTTTGGGGGACCATATGGGACTATGGGAATTGAATCCAGATCCATCCTGGGTCAGCCACGTGCAAGGCAAATATTTGCCCTATCGCTGCACTATTGCTCCGGCCCCTATATTCCCAACTTTGAAATATAATTTATATATTACACAATGAAAAATTTCTAGTGAATTTAATAATTATTTTTAGTGGATTTATAACCCTAGCTGGCTATTATCATTATCCATTTATAGATTATTTCCATCATTCTAAACAATTAACTTTGTGCCAATTTACAATTAACCTTCAATTTTTAGTTTGAGGTAACCATTGATCTGCAATTGTCTCTAGTGATTTGCTTTTTCTGGACATATATAAAAATTTATACTAGATGTAGTCCTTTGTATCTGGGTTCTTTCACTAAGAACAGCAATGGGGTTTCCTTTTTATCAAGGATCAAATAACAGATATTTTAAACCTTGCAAACTGATCTGTCAAAATACTCAACTTTATTGTTCATAGAATGAAAGTAGCCACAGACAAAAGATTTAGATTCTGTGCATGGCATGTGACATAATTTACCAGCTCCTGACTTAAACTGCTGAATAAGCATTCCATTTATAAATAGATGTTTTATTCAAATATTTACCACTTATTGGACATTTGGATTTATGCCAGTGTAGAGCTATTATTTCAAAAAAATAAAAAACATTGACATACATCTTTGTAAGTCATTATATTCTTTTATTTATTTGTTTGTTTGTTTATTTTGGCACATAAAACTAGAACTGCTGGGCCACCTAAGTACTTAAAAAATACTAATTGGGGCCGGAGCAATAGCACCTGGCCAACCCAGGACAGATCTTGATTCAATCCCTGGCATCCCATGTGATCTCCAAAATCAGGAGCGATTTCTGAGCACATAGCCAGGAGTAAACCCCTGAACGTCACAGGGTGTGGCCCAAAAAGCAAAAAAAAGAAAAAGAAAAAAATACTTATTAAGAGGGAAGCAGACAATACCTGGCAGTGTTCAGGGATCATTACTGAGTCTGTGCACAAGTAGCACTCTTGGCCGGGCTCTAGATACCATGTGTCGTGCCACTGAACAAACCCATGTCGGCTGCAAGCAAAGTAGCACCTTGCTCTCTGTACCTGCCCAAGCTTAAAAATTCTTTGTAATGGGGACCAAATGCAGCAGCTCTGGTGAGGTGCATGAGATGCCAGCATGCCAGAGACCAAACACTAATATGGAATTCTGCAGGACAAACCAGTCTTGTGTGGCCAGAGTACATAACCTAAGGCATTGGCTAGCCCCAGAGCCCAAAGAAATACCACAGTGTCCTATCAGGCATACATTCCAGGAAGCTTGTGAACTCCTTGAAACTTCACTAAACTTGAGGTGTTCCTGTGCTCCTTACGTAAAAATGGCATGTAAAGATTACCTCTGTAATGCAGGCTGTTCCATCCTGCTCTCTCTCCACCCCCTGTATAATTGTGCTTAAAAAGAGCCTGAATCGATCAATAAACCGGAGCCTTGACAAGCCTCGTGTTGCTTGGCCCCCTTCTTTCTCCCCATTCTCTTTTCAGGCTGGGACCCCTCTATACCCGCGAATAACCTGTCCTGCAGGCCAGGACACCAGCAGCTATAGTTCCAGGTTGTAATCAGGAGAAAAAGTCAAACCTAGGTTTTCTAATCCAGACCTTTACTCCTTTCCCCAGAAGGGCAGGGAAACTGAACAGACACTTATATCCTAATGGTCACTCTGCCCAGTTGACCTTCAAAGGATTAGACACTAAAGACATATCAAGTACAGTGGATAGGGTGCTTGCTTGATCTGTGGCCTACCAGATTCAATCCCCACACAATATGTTGTCTCACAAGCACTACAAGGAACACTCAATCCCTTCCAGGACTGTGCTTAATCCCGGAGCACAGGGCCAGAAGTAAGTCCTAGCACAGCTGACAATAGCAAAAATAAATAAAATAAAATATAAAAATAAACCTCCAAAACAAAAAGGGCACCAGTTATAAGGTGACTGGAAACCCCATTGCTGTTCTTAGTGAAAGAACCCAGATACAAAGGACTACATCTAGTATAAATTTTTATATATGTCCAGAAAAAGCAAATCACTAGAGACAATTGCAGATCAATGGTTACCTCAAACTAAAAATTGAAGGTTAATTGTAAATTGGCACAAAGTTAATTGTTTAGAATGATGGAAATAATCTATATTTTCTTGAGAGCCATGGAAAGCCTGACTCCAGATATCAGCCAAGTATAAAAGCCTGACATTCTGAGAACACTGACTTGCTTCTTTCTAGATGGGTCCTAAGTTTCTCTCACTAGAGTTTGTTTCATTCTTGCCTTAGAGAAATAAACCAGACACAGCTGGATTTCAAGGCCATAGCTCTGAAGGTTAATTCTTTTCACATAACAGTGCAAGAGACCACCAGCCATGGGAATTTTACCACTAATAGTTACATTCCTTTCTCTACATAGCACTTAAGCATTTTTATAAAATCACAAGTTAAATGTTTACTCAGTAATACAATTTTAGAAACATTTAAGTTGTATTATAATGCTTTTATAATCCAAGATTAGAAAAAAGGAAGAGGGGAAACAAGGGTCCACTCAGCCACAATCCGAGTAATAATGGCTCTACAGCAAATTAGATTACACTTGATACAAACTCTCCAGAGAGGGCTCTCTACTAGAATCATAATTTAGAGGAAAATTCTAGAAAACTGAGACCTAAATCAAAAGCACAAGTGAAAAAAAAGTCATAATAACAAAGGAAAAGATCTAAGATTTGACTGAATCACAATGGAATGCTAGTGAGTTTAAATAAAACCAAGTAAGGTAAAGATCTTTCAGAATTATGATAATAAATGTATCTGTATTCCTGGTGACGAAATCTGTCACCTAAAATGTGATCAAATTTAAGTTCATCTATAGCTTTATTCTACGTTTTGGGTGACAACTCAGAAAAATAAAAATTGATTAAAATACTTACTATAGTAGCCATATAATACTGTATCCTCAATCTGTCTGCTGACATTAGCATTAGCCCAGGCCTAGGATTAAAAAAAGGAAAGAGCAGATATATTAATGAAGCATCCATTTTCTTAATAATGTGAGCTTATCATAACTTAGACTCACTTAAAAACTTATCAATTCAACTACCGTATCTATTCAAGTATAACGTGTACCCATGTATAACACACACCCCTAATTTTCGATTAAACATTGGTATAAAATTTTGTTTCACACCAAGCATTTTAATTGACAAAAAAAGTTGTTGAACACGTGCGGCCATGATAAAAATCATTTATTGACAACGTAAACTGGTGTAAACACAATACCGAAATAAAATTACCAGTAACAATATTTATTTAAAATGCTTCCGAGTCAGATTCATCATCAGATACACTAAAGAGTTGTTCCCATTCTTTTCGAGTTAATTTTTCATCAGTGTCCCAATTGGCAGGAATATCTGTTTCTCCAGTTTCTTCGCTTTCTTCTGAGTCTGAATTTCACAGCAGGTCATCTTCTGTACTGTCCATTTGACTGCTGATGCCTGTCTTCAAAAAACTCTTGATGATCATTTCTTTTGGTATGTCTTCCCATGATATTTTAACCCAGGATGCCACGAGAGATAGGCCAGGTTTCTTGAAGGTTTTTTTTTTATTCACCGTCGCAGACAGTGCGCAGCTACAGCCCGGAAAAGGCGCAGTGTGAACTCACAATTCGCCTGCGCCCTCATTGGACTGGCTGCCACTGCCAAACCACCCAGCCCTCATTTATAACTCACACCCAAACTTTGATTTCTTTTTTTGGTAGAAAATTTTGAGCGTTGTACTCGAATAAATACGGTAGGTGCGGTCTGTGATTCAAAAAGTGAGAATCAGGATGGAGAGATAATAAGATATGGTGCTTGCCTTGCACACAGTGACAACCAGGTTTGATCCCTGCACCCTGGTCCACTGAGCCTGCCAGGGGTGATTCCTGAAGAAGAGACAAGGGTTGGAAGGACCAGTCATTGGTAAGATGTTTGCCACAATAGTGGAGTAGTGTAGTTAGGATATAGAATTATAATAACAATGACAGTTGAAACTTATCACTCTATATAAGGACTGGGTACAGAAAGGAGAAAAAGTGATCTGCATGGGAACCTCTTCATTAACAGTAATGCAAACCACTGTCAGAAAGGAAAAAAGGAAGAAAAGAGAGAGAAGTAAAATGTGTGTTCTAGAGGGGGACAGGGGAGAGGGCGGGAAGGAAAATGGGGACATTGGCGGTGGGAAATGGGCATTATTGAAGCGGGTGTACATCATATGACAGAAACTTAATCATGAACATCTTTGTAATGACAGTGTTTAAAGTAATTTAATTACTTAATTAAATTACTTTAATTAAAGAAAATAAAAAAAGGGGCCAGAACCATAGCACAGGGGTTGGGCATTTGCCTTGCACACAGAGGACCTGGGACGAACACAGGTTCAATCACTGGCATCCCATATGGTCCCCTGAGCCAGCCAGGACCAATTTCTGATCACAGAGCCAGGAATAACCTGAGTGCCGCCAGGTATGCCCCCCCCCCCAAAAAAAATTAAGATAAATATAGACCACTATAACTTGTAGAAAAAGGTAAAAGAATATAGGAAGGGGCTTGTGAGTCACCCAAAGTATTCTGGATTTTGTCCAAAGAACAGTAGTAAACAATGATAAATTTGTATTAGAAAATAACAAACAACTTTTATTTTAGTAAGAATTCGAGTATAACATGCATTTTAGTACTTAAAATAATCAGCATAAATTATTTATACAAGTAAAATAAATGTTTAAATGCTTAAATTACACACAAGTGTTTAAATTGCCAAACTTCAGAAACATTAAAGAATTTTATAAAGTGAAGCCAAACTGATACATAATGGTAACTTTTTGCTGAATATTCTAAATGTTCATCATACATAAAATTAAACCTGGAGCGTCTAAATGACTGATCACTTTTATTAAGTAGCAAGGATCTAACTAATCCAGGTAAGTCTTCTACAAACACATTAAGAGCTCAAGTCAGACTCCTGGGAAAATTTCAGCATTTAATTTTGTTTAGTTTGGGGGCCTCACTTGGCAGTGATCAGAACTCACTCCTGGAGGAAATTTAGGAACCAAATGAGGTGCTAGGGATGTGACCTGAGTTAGACACATAAAATGAATGAGCCTTACCTAATCTGTACTATCTCTTTGGTCCCAAATATAAAATAAAAAGTCTAAAATAGTTTTATAAAAATAAATCACTCCTTTAAAAATAAATAAACAAATACTGATGTGACCGGAGTGGTGGCAGAGTGGTAAGGCATCTGCCTTGCTGGTGCTAGCCTAGGACGGACCACAGTTGGATCCCAGGCATCCCATATGGTCCCCCAAGCCAGGAGCGATTTCCGAGCACATAATCAGGAGTAATCCCTGAGCATCATGGGTGTGGCCCAAAAACAAACAAAAAAAATAAATCTCTGACACAAAATGCACAATAAAATAGTATTTCTCTAATAGCAATAATCAAAGCCATAGAAACCAAAGAAGACTAAATTAGATTTTTAAGCATCTAAATAAATGCAGTTAAATATTGTCACCTGAAAATATTAAATACCAAACATTCCCTAATTAATCTGTATAAGTTCACACACACCCAGACTTGTCCATATCTATTTCTATATATGTGGACAGATATAGATGCCAATCAAAACCTCAATATTCTATGAGGTAGAGCATGTTTACATACTGATTCCTAGTGTCATCTAAAAGAAAAGAGAGGCAAAAAAGGCAGGAAATTTTCAAAGCACAAAATTTTATCTAATTGTGCCCTTTACCAATAAAATAATCATAAATAAGTTATTACAGTAGCCATTACTTAAATAAATGGAAAATTAAATAGTTTTGAGCAGGTTGCCTAACAACTATCTACCTATCCCAAATGAGACCTCTCCACCACTCAGTATGGAATGTTATCTAATTGCAATTACACATGAGATCAAGGAGTCCAAAGTCTCTCTGTTCAGCAATTGGAATATCCTAGCACCTCTTGAGTAGCTGTATTATGAACTGATACAACTTGGTTTAGTAGTAACCTACTTGCAAGCTATTCTCTCCTATATAACTAGAAAACAAAAAGAGAAAGTACTTCTATATATAAAAAAAATTCTACCTCTAGGAAAGCTCACCACTTTGCAGAATATCCTGTAAAAAACAACCTCAGACTAATATTCATTGCTTTTTTTCCCCCAAAAAAGCATATAATCCAATAATACTCACTCTTGAGCTACTTACAGAATTAAAAACTGGGACCACAGATAAGGATTCAAGTCAGTAGAGCAAATTCTTAGCATGCTCTCGTCCTGTTTATGGCACTGCAGAATTCTTTAAATACTGTTAGGTTCTGCACTCCAAGACTTACACCTCAAAAAAAAATCTTTGATAATAGGATGCCAATGGCAAGAGTCATAGAATCAAATCTACATAAATGCGACTACATCAAACTTAAAAGTTTCTGTATGGCAAAAGAAACACAGGCTAAAATTAAAAGAAAACTAACTGATTGGGAAAAAAAATTTTCACACAACACATCAGATAAAAGTTTGATATCTAGGATATACAAACACAAAGGTTAGCTCCAAAAATAAATAAATAAATAAACTAACAAAAAGTGAGGAGAAGAAATGAACAGACATTTCTCTAAATACCAAATGATAGCCAACAAACAAATGAAAACATGTCCATCATCACTTATCACTAGGGGAATCTAAATCAAGACAATAATATGGTACCATCTTATACCAGTGAGGATGGCACATATCAAAAACAATGGGGACAATCTCTGTTGGTGTGAATGTGATAAAAAGGAACTCTCATATCCATTGCTGATAGTAATGCTGTCTGTTCAACTCCTGTGGAAAACAGTATGGAGGGTTCTCAGTAAACTCAAAATTGAGCTACCTTATGACCCAGTGATCCCTCTCTTGGGATAAAAAGGATAGAAAGACATTTATCCAAAAGTTTGTATACACACCACTATTCATAGCAGCAATCAGTATAATTGCTAAGACTTGGAATCAACCTAGATGTCCGACAACAGATGAGGGAATCATAAAGATGTGGTACAAATAAACAATGGAATACTACACAATTGTAAGAAATGATACAATCGTGCAATTTGCAGCAACATGGATAGAACTAGAAAATATTATGTTAAACAAAGTAAGCCAGAAGAAGAAGATACAGAATGATATCACTTATTGGTGGTATTTAGAATAATTCCATGGAGAAACATAATAGACTAAATGGTAAATAGCCTGAACATCATAACTGCCAGGTTATAGTGAGGAGAAGGAAACAAATCAACTTGAAGAGGAGAAACACAAAGCCTTGACTCTCTTTTATACTACAAAGAAACCTGCAACAACAGAATCAGCTGTTGATCAGATGTCAACAGAATGTTGACAGATGAACAGGTGTCCAATCAACTTCTCACCATAAAGGCCTATAATAATGTTCTAATGATTTTATCCACAGAAACAGGTGCTGAATACATTTGGAAGCTAGAGAATCCCACTGAGGTGCTCACTATCAGTATGCCTTAGTGCCTTTTTTTTTCTTTTTGGGTCACACCCTGGTGATGCTCAGGAGTGACTCCTGGCCCTGTGCTCAGAAATCGACTCTGGCAGGCTCATGGGACCATAGGGATGCTGAGATTCAACCACTGTTGGTCCTGAATCAACTACTTGCAAGGCAAACACCCTACTGCTATGCTATCTCTCTGGCCCTGCTTAAATTTTTTTAATTTTTTTTGTTTGCTTGTTTGTTTTAGGGGCAACACCTTGTAACACTCAGGGGTTACCCTTGGCTATGCGATCAGAAATCATTCCTGGCTTGGCTTGGGGGACCAGAAGGGACGCCAGGGGATTGAACCAAAGTCCATCCTAGGCTAGCGCGGGCAAGGCAGACACCTTCAGGCTTGCGTCACTGCTCCGGCCCCCACAGTGGTTCTTGCAGATATGGGTTGACACCCTAACTTCACAAGTTAGTGCTCTATCATATTAAACTCCAAATACAGTGCTCAATAGGACAATGTCTTGACAAAATATTCCAAATTATCCATTTCTCTTCTGATTATATCTGCAACTAGCACATATGCTTAGACCCACAGAGACCACTGAAATAGGCAAATGCACACTAGACTTTTGTTACACCCATTCATCAGGTACAGTTTTGCAAATTACTATTTCTTTTTTTTTTTATTTTGTTTGGTTTGGTTTTGGTTTTTGGGTCACACCCAGCAGCACTCAGAGGTTCCCCTGGCTCTACGCTCAGAAATCACTCCTGGCAGGCTCGGGGGACCACACGGGATGCTGGGTTTCGAACCACCGACCTTCTGCATGCAAGGCAAATACCTTACTTCCATGCTATCTCTCCGGCCCCACTATTAAGTTTTTTCCTTTCTTTTCTTTCTCAACTCAATGTCATAATGTACAAGGTCCTTTTTAGAGAATGTATCCTGAACCAGAAACTGCAAAGGGTATTTTAAAGACAAAGAAAAAAAAAGTTGTTTCTAAGTGTCTTTAATTTGGTGCTAAAATTTTCCAGGTAAAGGGAAATTTAATCAAGTATCTATTTGCCTGTAATATACACAGCAGAAGAAAGAACAATTAGATGTTAGTTGTGAACAAAGCATTATGTCAGTACCATAACACAAATTTCAAAAATATCTCTAAGGAATTGACCAGTCATCCACACAGGGAAGAGGCTTCCCAGAAGGCCTTCTGGTGAAATATTCCTTGGGAGTATTCAAAACAGCAATCTGCACTAAGAATAGAGTATATCAGTGGACTTTCTGTCTGTCCTCCTTTTAGAAAAATAGAAATTCCTATTAATGGCACAACAGTTACTCCTGGCTCTGTGCTCAAAAATAGTGTCTGGCATGCTCAGGGGACCACATGGAATGCCAGGGATTGAAGCCGGGCCTGTCAGTGTTAGCTGCATGCACAGCAAATGCCCATCACTGTTATCACTCCAGCACTTTTTTTAAAAGAACATTTCGGAAGGATACAAATTTAATAGAAAAACAATGTGGACAGCCTTCCATGTCCACTCATCCGCCAGCTCCATAGACTCATTTTATTTTCAAGAGATTTAAACCAATCAGTAAAAAATCATGGGCACACCAACCTCACAGCTGAGAACAGGACATTCTTGGGAGAAGGAAGCAGAAAACTACCCAGTTTACCAAAGCTTCAGCAGTTGTACCCACAACCCACAACTGCAGTCACAACAATGGACCAACTGTGGTTTATAAGAGTATTATGCATTATGCCACAGAAAGGCAGAAAAACAGAGAACACACATAGAGCAGAATATACCCAATGGCCTTTCTCTGGTTCAGAATCCAGGGCAACCAACTCAGGTTCCTTTTGTTAGTTCTGGCTCTGCTCTCAAGAACTACTTCTAGAGGTACTGAGGACCTTATGGGATGCTGAGGATCCAACCGCATAAGCCATATGCAAAGCAAATGCCCTACCTGCTGTGCTCTGACTCCAGTCTACTATTTATTGCCAACCTTTTTGTTTGTTATTTTGGTTTTGGTCACAGCCAGCAACTCTCAAGGATTATACCTGGTCTACACTCAGTAATTACTCCTAGTGGTGCTTAGGGGACCATAAAGGTTGCTAGGGATCATAGCCAGGTCAGGCACATGAAAGGCAAATGCCTTACCCACTGCATTATCATTCCAGTCTCAATTTTTATTTTTATTTTTGCAAGCCCAACCTGTTCACCTGTTCAAGGTGATAACACCTGCAATGCTCCTTCTGCTCTCAAAACAATCCAAGAAATAGCACTGAGTGCCAGAATAACAGTATAGTGGGTTTAACATCTGCCTTGCATGCTGCCAAATCTGATATCCCATATGGTCCACCAATCTTGTCAGGAGTGATACCTGAGCACCGATCCAGGAGTAATTCATAAATACAGCAGGATGTGCCTCTGCCCCCCACACACACACAAAAAGAGAGATAGGATAAAACCTAGATGGTGAACCTATGGCATGCATGCCAGAGGTGGCAGGCACGCGGGAAGGGGTCCGCAATTAAAATATGCAGCGCAGCAGGAAGCGAGTGTGCTTTGCAGCTCACTTGGCAACAGGGCCGAACTGGCCATTGGGAGGACCGGGCATTGTGAATTAGTTTGGGCACTCAGGCTCAAAAGGTTAGCCATCACTGGGATAAGGGTTAAAGTGCATACCTTGCATGCAGCCAACCTGGTTCAATCCCTAGCACCACAAACAGTCCATTGAGCACAAACCCAAGAATAACCCCTGAACAGTACTGTGTATGACTCCAAGGTTAAAAAAAGAAAACGAAAAAAATTCTTTCTCCCACACAACTGATTGCTAGAATAAAACATATTTTACTAACTTTCAAATCATAGAATACTTCATCATCACAAATAAAAATACCTCTCTAGGACTGGAGCAGTGGCGCAAGCAGTAGGGAATTTGCCTTGCACACGCTGACCTAGGACAGACTGCATTTCGATCCATCGGCGTCCTATATGGTTTTCCAAGCCAGAAGTGATTTCTGAGAGAATAGCCAGGAGTAATCCCCAAGAATCATGGGGCGTGGCCCAAAAACCTCCAATAAAAAATGTCTCTCTACACCCTATACATTCTGCTCTCCTAAAGGTCAAAACTTGAAAAGCTGTAAGCATTAGCAACTGGTAATTTCTAATCTCGCTGTTTACACTTTACTAGGTTTTGCTTCAGTTTTCGCTTTTATTGGGATCATTAAACCTATAAAGTCAGAAAATCTAAAAAAATTTTCCACCAAAAGAAAGAGGAAAGAGGAAGGGAAGAAGGGGAGGGAAGGAAAAGCAAAAACAAAAAATGCTTTAAGATACTGAAATATTGCTTTAAAGTATCAAATTACAGAGAAAAATAATACTTTATGTAAGTTTTCATTTAAATGAAAACAGAAGTAAACAAATGTTAACTATATATCACTTAAGAATACTATCATTAAAATGAGAAAGAATTTTTGTTTTAATGAAGACAAAAGAATCTTAAGAATTCTTCCCTTCCAATTATTGGCATCATATTTCAAGTGACTACTGTTTTTATAGGTAAACTTGCTTCTGTAGGTAGGTTAATTCAAATGGTCTTCCATAAATTCACCCTGCTTGTCCTATCTCCAACCTCAGGTGAACAGTCTGAATCAGGGTCATGCATAAACTAATCCAAACAAGGCTGAGGTGAAACACCGTCTGGCAGTCTTCTACCTCATATGGAAAGCCAGCTGCCTGCCGAACTGACATTTTTATTAAGTACAGAGACCACCCTGGGTGGGGCAGTAAGGATAGATAGCTCAGGATATCCTGAGCCAGTCCCACCCAGGTTTACAAGGAAGACAATCTCTGTTTTGGGGTAAATGCAAGTTGTAAACAAACATACAAAGGAACCAGGGATGATCTTTGTTTTAGTAAAATAAGATGTAATCTAACAGCCTTCCTCTAGTAACAGATTTTGGTTTTGTTTCTGTTTTTTGGGGGGCCACAACCAGTGATGCTCAAGGCCTTATTGCTGCACCACCACTGCAAAGATCTCACAGATTTTAAAACAAAGAGGACAAAATGTGGCACAGTAAATCACATAGCTTTGCACATGTAAGGCCCTGAGTTTACCTGTTACCAAAAAGGGGAAAAAAAGAAAAGAAAAAACTCTAATACCAAAATACTACAGATTTAAGTTTGATCTTAAAACAAGTACATAATCTAAGAGGATAACTAGAAGTTCACGAGAAACTAAATTTTTTCAAATTTTGTGAGCATGTAAAAATACATGCCCACTGTTATCATATACATGTAAAATCACTTTACTTTTTCCTTTCATCTTTTGTGAGATAATTAGCACAAATGCCATTAATTATGTCAACCCTGACCCTCAGGTTATTTATGTTAAACTCTGGATAATAAAAGTGGCAGGGAAGCAAACAGAAAAAAAGCTTGGCTGATTCACTAAGATCCAAGAAGGCAGCTCAACATCCCTGGCTAAAAAAAATGCACTTTTAACTCTGACTTCTTGTGTGAAACTGCAATCTGAAACCCCACAGAATTATAGCCACAGCCCACAAAATATAAGTATTCTAACTTAAACACTCTTCTATTCAGATAAATATAATAATCATAGTACTCATAATGCTACTTCTCTATATGTAAAGATTTGTGTTTGTCTGTCTGAACCTTGTTTTTATGCCTTTTAAAATCACGATTAATGCTTACCTACTTCACAGGAGAATTAGCAAAATACCTTCGTAAAAGGGATTTAAAGTATGTAAAATACTAAGGGCAGAGTATGATACATAGTTAAGTATTCAACAAATGTTCCTTTACTATCTTCATACAATTTCACACATATTAAGAATTCCATTGGGCCCGGAGAGATAGCACAGCAGCATTTGCCTTGCAAGCAGCCGATCCAGGACCAAAGGTGGTTGGTTTGAATCCCGGTGTCCCATATGGTCCCCCATGCCTGCCAGGAGCTATTTCTGAGCAGACAGCCAGGAGTAGCCCCTGAGCACCGCCGGGTGTGGCCCAAAAACCAAAAAAAAAAAAAAAAAAAATTCCATTAATGCATGCAAAATAAACATATTACCAATATATTTAAAGCTAACTATAAGAATATTCTCAAATTATTTATGCCCACTTGACCCAATTCAGGACCTTATTTGAAACCTCACATTACTGAGATAAATGACAGAATTTTATTCAAAGTTTTAAGTACCTACTATGAATTGCACACTGGAGAAACAAGAACAACAAACAGCTCTTCCCTAATTGGAACTTTGCTAATAATAAATCTAAAATTCATTTCTATAAACAAACACTAACTCATAAATCTTCAAGTCCAATAGCTTAATTTTAAACAAGAGGCACTGGAGCTATGAACCTGACTTTAGTGATAGATAATGCCTAGCATGTAAGAAGCTTTAGGTTTCATCCCTAGTACCAGATGACCTAAATATTAAATATTAACACAAATAAAATTAAGTAAATAAAAATAAGAAACCTAAAGTCCAGAAAAGTTACATTTGGTCAAATATCTATGTTAGACAGTTAAGAGTCACACAAACTCAGATTATATACATCCCATTTATGTGTATTTTTCCCCTGCTGTATCATATTAACTGAAAATACTAAATATGATATAAATTAAAATTCTATCTGTGGGGGCCAATGAGGTGGCGCTAGAGGTAAGTGTCTGCCTTGCAAGCGCTAGCCAAGGAAGGACTGCGGTTCGATCCCCTGACATCCCATTTGGTCCCCGCAAGCCAGGGGCAATTTCTGAGTGCTTAGCCAGGAGTAACCCCTGAGCATCAAACGGGTGTGGCCTGAAAAACAAAAACAAACAAACAAACAAAAATTCTATCTGTGGTTAACAAAATATCTTATTTTGGTTTTGTTTTGGAACCACATCCAGTCATGCTCAGAGGTTACTTCTGGCTCTGCATTCAGGAACTAAATCTTGAATATAATCCTGGCAGGATTCAGGGGATCATATGGTATGGCAGGTATCGAATTAAGGTTGGTTGAATGCAAAATAGGTGCCCAATTCGTTGTATTATTTCTCTCTGGCCCTTAACCAAAGCTCTTCTAAGTAAATTATTTATTTATTAAATTAATGAAAATCAGGTAAAACTGGAAAAAATAACCTATTGAAGGTACAAAAATAAAATGTATGGTGATTAGTACATTCATCATCCTTGCACAGAGGCCATGCTAATTTTCTCTATATTGTTCCAAATTTCAGAAATATGTGCTAATAACATTATTGCTAATAATAAACTAAGTCAGAAATCTTTAAGTCCAATAGCTTAATTTTAAACAAGAGGCACTGGAGGAGGAGCAAGCACTGGGGATTAGTACATTCAGATTAATAAGCAGTATTTAACATATCTGGAGAAATGTCAGATTAATAGCCATATCAACGAAGAGTCTGTTTCTACTTTATGTGTTAACTGTCATATACTCAATCTCTTTGTTCATTTCCATTCTCTTCCTAAGAAACAAAACAAAGATGACATATAATAAACTTAGCTACCTAGCCAAAGAATTAGACAGTACAGTAGTTAAAGAGCATACCTTACCTGCAACTGAACAGACTTAATCCCTAGCACCATACATCACTGGTATATCAAAAGGGATAGCCCTACAGGTTGCTAGGCATAGTACAGAACAAGCAGATGGTCCACAAAGTATCTTGAATTTGAACCATGGGTCAGTCAGCCAACAATTTCCAAGAGGAATCCTTGTTCCTCCTGAACACTATTTAGGAATCACCACCCCCAAAAAATTACAAAACTTTTAAAAGAAAAAATATCATATAATATGACAATAATCAATAATTACCTTAAATGTACCATTTTGATTTTTCATGTAAGACACCAAAAAAATATCCACTGGTAGAAGTGCTGATGTAATAAGTGCAATAGCCAAAGAAAAAATTGCTGTTATGGTGGAGACAACTTCACTTTCCCGCTGACTTTGGTATTTACGAACATAAATCCAGCAGAATGCCAAAATAGCCTGAAATGACATATAAGAAATATTCTGTTACTGTTCTGCAGGTATCCTTTGAAACCAACTATAATATGGATTTCAAAAAGAAAGGTTGAGGAGAGAGAAAAAGAAAAAAGAAAGTAAAGATCGAATATCTCAAGAAGCCACCATTCCTGTAACTTTAAGAATTTTTAGTTTGTTTCAAAACCTTTTTCATAAATTCAATAAACATACACACAAATAAATATTATTAATAACACTGTAGTTTGTAGTTTCCAGATAATGTTCACCAAATATAGTATAAACATTGATTTCAACATATCCTAACTACAAATTAGTTGAATACTTTTCTAATATAGATCTGTATCTGTCCAATCTAAACTAGTTGTTCTCTCCTATATTTATTATTGAAGTACAGGATTGATACAACTTGAAATTTAACTTCTACACATCATGACAGTTCAAGAGTAAGTTGCATTCAGCTAAAGATTAACTACCAATAATCATTAGGTAACTGACATATTAAAATTCAAATTTTATATAGAATTAAAGAAACACAAACACTAGAAATGATACATGTGCATTGTGAGGAACTTTCAAGTAGAAATAAGTTGACATTTTGAATAATCTTTAGGCATTTTTGTTAGCGTATATCTTCTTACTATACACTATGACTTTATTTTCTGATCATCAGGAAGATGATCTTACGTGAGATTGCAACTGCTCTAGGAATTACATTTTGAGAACCTCTGTGTAGTAGACTGCACAGATATTATTAAATCAGACACTGCCAATTTTGGCTGTGTTCAAATTTATGGAAATGCTTTTTAAATACAGAAAGCAGATCCCCAAATAAGATCATTTAGTACTGGTCAGTATTTTTCCTTATCAGTATCATAATGAAATAACAATACTACTGTCCTGACATGGAAATGCTTTTTAAATACAGAAAGCAGATCCCCAAATAAGATCATTTAGTACTGGTCAGTATTTTTCCTTATCAGTATCATAATGAAATAACAATACTACTGTCCTGACATGTAACCTGATTCTTTTGTGAATGATTCCCAGCATTTCTTCAATATGAAGTACTCTGACCCTTTCTCGGGACTGGTAAATTGAAATGACACTAATTGTCAAAATAAACAAAAGGAAACTATCTTTTCAAGAAAAGGCAACTGACCATATGCATCCTCAATGATAAAAGCCAAGCTTTCAAGTAAAAACTGAAAATTTGGAAAATTTGACAATTTCTCAAATCTTATTTATCAAACTTTTCTTCTGACAAAATCAGTGGTGATACTAAAGAATGTCAAACTTTCAAGTAAAAACTAAAACTTTGGAAAAATCCAACTATTTGACAATTTCTCAGATCTTATTTCTCAAACTTCCTCCTGGTAAAATCAGTGGTGATACTAATGAGTGTGTTACTTTGGTGATGTGATAAAATGTATCATATTGGGGAGATTTACAGTACTCAGGAAACCAGCATTTTCTTTTTTTTTTTAATATAATTTTTATTTTGATCATAGTGTCTTACATATTGTTGACAATAACATTTTAGGTACATATTTACATAAAATCAGGGGGGATTCCCATCCCCAAATTGCCCTCCCTACCCCTCCATTTTTGTCCTACCTCCCATTTCCTCTTTCCTCACCCCCAGGGCGGCTAGAATATGTGGTCCCCTCTGTATCCAACCCACTACTTAGTAGTCTTGCACCTGTTTGGTCTTGATGCCTCCCTTATCTCCCCCTCTAACTGTAGGCAGGACTAGCTAGTAGTTCAAGTTGCGTGGTTTTGCCTGAAAAGGAGGAGATAAATAAACTGGGGTAAGAGTCTAATACTCCTAAAATGGGTGGAATCCTTCTAGAGGCTCTCATCATCAATTTGGGAGATGAAGGAGAGAAAGAAGGTGAAACACTCCACCAGTACCAAAAAAAGTGTCAATTATCCAGTGAGGACTCCAGCTATATCGATAAGCACCACAAAAAACAGACAAAAAACAAAGCAAAACAAACAAACAAAAAACAAAACAAAAACAAACAAACAAACCAAAAGCACGCCATGGTCTTGAAATAAGAAACATGGCATAGCACATAACGAAGGAAAAGAAAAGAATAGAAAAAAAATAAGTATAATTGGGGACAACGATTTCAATAATCACACCCAAACAGAAAAATTGACCAAAATAGATAGGTAAATAAAAATAATAATAACAATAATAAATGAAGGTAAAAGATATATATATGTATATATATACAGCATTTTCTAAAAGGAGCAATGAATGTATTATGAAACCATGTATGAGCGGGGCTGGAGCCTTAGCACAGTGGGGAGGACATTTGCCTTGGACACAGCTGACACAGGTTAGATCCCTGGCAACCCATATAGTCTCCCAGCACTGCCAGGAGTGATTTCTGAGTGCAGAGCCAGAACAAGGAGTAATCCTGAGCTCCAACAGGTGTGGCCCAAAAATAACAAGGACAAATATATAACCTATATGTTGTAGGGGTGCTGAAGAGATAGTGAAGGGTAAAGGTAAAGTCAGCCCTGGTTTGATTCCCAGCATCACCAAATTTTCCTCTCCAGTCCCTCACCCCCACCACCCATTCCACCATATTGCTAGGTGGGGTTCTGAGAGCCCTGAGAAGCAAAAGAATGCAGAGATAATCTCCTGCACCTTTGAATGGCTAAGAGGATGTAGAATCCCTTGGCATGACCCACAACTCCTTAGTATCGCTTGGGGCACAGACACACAAAAACTTGGCATGACCACCCAGAACTCCATATCGCTTGGGACATATACGAGTGCACGCAAACAGGAAAATCCATTTAAAGTATAGTATATAACAAGGAATTTAATATGAAGACAAAAAAAAACTCATTGATAAATTTTAGGTTCCATATTGCAAGTAACAGTGAAGATTCTATCTTAGTTTGGATCTGACATCAAAAAGCATCCAAAATTATCTTAAGCAGTGCTTTCCAAGTATGTCAACAGTCTTCCCGTCCCAGATTCTGAAATGAGGTTGGTGGAGGGAAGGAGAGGTAATAATAACTTAGGTGCACTAAAGGGGGCTTTCCAACAATTATCACTGAAAAATTATCTTCACATATTTCAAAGCAATTTAACACATCTCAAAAGATTGAATATAGAATCATATAACAATCTTCTAATGAAAAAACCTAAACACTCACCCTTGGTCTGCTTTCTAGTCTAACGTCCAGTCTCAAGTTATTACATTCCTTCTCTTTTGATTTTACTACAATATAGCCAATCAAATTAGTAACCTTAACTGTGTTCCTTTCTTTTTGTTCCTCTATTTAAAGGCTACCACAATTCCACTTTCTCCCAACATTATTTTCTATTCTCACCTCTTAATAAAATTAATTTTGGTTTCCAGTACTTAAAATATGGATTCTATAAACTTTATGTATGGCCCTTTATTCTTCAAAAACAAATGGAATTGGCCTAGAAAAATTAGGATCACTCCAAAGACAGGACTGGATAGCTTTGGAGATTTGAGTCAAACTTCAATGTTACCATTCTCTACCAGCATGTTCCAAAGTTAAGGAAATATTATCTTCTAGGAGAAAGAACATACTTTCCTTTGTTTATAATTGACCTATTATAAAATTCTGGTTTAGCCTCAGATCTATATGCAATTTAAGTGCCACCACTCTCCAATCCCAAAGGACCCTGGCTCCCCATCTCTCCCAATATCCTATCCTTCTCTGGGATCACCTTAAATCTAAGAATCAATTTTGTGTTGAACTCTTCCTATACTTTAATAATTCCTATTTCACATATAAATAAAACCATCCCATAACTTCCAGTTTTTCTTTCACTTCCTTATTTCACTTAGCATAATCCCTTCCAGGCCTACCATTTTACATTTTACCCCACAGGTCCATTTCAGCTTTTCTTAAGTAGCCACTTCTTTTATTACTCTGCTCTGAAAACGAACAAATTGCATCTATCTGTAGTGACCTAAGTAAACATCAAGTAATTTTGGATTCCCGAACTGAGGGAGATTCAGAAATCTTTGTTTGCTTTCGTGATGCCAAAAAATTCCCATTGGGACAGGAAGAAATGGGATGCAATGACAAGAGTTGGGGGTGAGGGGAGCAAATAAGGAAACGAACTCATAAATAAACCTAAGGATTGTAAGATGGTCTAGGGAACTTGAAAAAAAAAGGCGGCCAGGTTTTGCTCTCAAACAAACAGGCAAAGGAGGCACCGGAGAAGGGACAGGTAAAAGAATCCCCTGACGAGTGAGGTTGAGCCATAGAAGACTGGAGGGAGAAAGAAACCTGGACCAGTGGGCGTCCGCTGGCCCTGCCACCACCAAAGCCGGCCAGGCGGGTGTCCTCCGCCTACGAGGCCCCAGGAGCAGCGCAGGCTCGCGGGCTAAACACCCCGCAGCTCCACTCCCCCAAGGTCAGTCCCTGCCCGAACCCAGCCACCCGCTCACCCGCGCCGACCCCCTGGCCCGGGAGCACCGGAAGGAGCCTCCCGCAGACAGGCGAGGACGGGGCGGAGCGAGGAGCGTCTCCCACCGTCTCCCCTACCCAGGGAAACCTCGTCCAAGCGCCTCCCCTACCAGCAGTAAAAGGCCGAATATGCACCAGCCGATCACCAGATCCGCCGAAGCCGCGCCAGCAGCCGCGGCCGCCATCTTCGCTTCCGGCCCCACACGCAGCGCGAAGGGGGAAGGGAACTGGAGGGAGGGGGGAAGAGGCGAGCGAGTGGGACGCGCCGGCCGCGCACCCTAAAGGTTAAAGGGCCGACGGGCGGAGCTAATGGTTGCCTAGGAGATGGGCCGCCGGCGTCGCCAGGCGCAGGACCTTCTGGGTAGTACGGACGTGCCCGGACGCCGTGACGTCATTTCCGGTCTCGTCTCGCGTGGAGACCCTGCGTCGCGTCGTCTCTCAGCCACCCGGGCCTCATCGGGATCTGGGATGCGGCCTCCACTGGAGAGGCCACCTCGATCGCTGAGGAACCTGGGGGGAATCTATTTCTCAGTTCCAAGGCGTCCTCACTTCTTTCGGGAAGGAAGTTTGTCCTTACTAGACAAGGCCAAATGGGCCATGGAATGAGCAGAACGACTGTGGACTGCTAGAAAGAAGGAGGATTGATGGGGAAGAAAAGGCTTACCAGTTTGTTGACCGATGGCACACTTAGTGATTGGGACCTCGCTTCCCAGGTCGCTGCATATCTTCAGGTTAAGGCCTTCTATATAAAATCTGTGCAGGCCTGTGGTTTTTTTCCACACTCACTTTACACCTCATCTTTGGGTTTGTAAACATGACCATAGTGATGTTGCACCCCCTGTGATAATTCTGCAGTGGCCAAACAAATACTGCAATACCTCCTGAGTGGAGCCGAAAGAATTCCTGGTATAACTGTGTCTAAGTGACCTGTGAAGAATGAAGTAAACTAATACAACACAGAACAACTGCAACAAACTCCATTTTATTATGCGATGAAAAGGTATTCCATATGTTCCCTACTAAACAGACTTCAGGCTGAAATCCTGCAGTGAGAGAAGTGTCCCTAACAAGACAGAATCAAGAAGCGAAATTTGAATTGTGATGTGTATCTGCAAATGTTTCACAGAAATATGTCTATTATATATAGGCAGTCGCTTAAATTTCAGCTTTAAATCATTTCATTGTACTATTCCATATCTTCTCGCTAAATTCTCCTGATGATCTGGCTTGGAAGAAAGGTCTAATTACCATAGGTCATTTTTCTTTCACTTGATTTAAATCCACACTTAGAAAACGATAGTACCCAACTAGAAAAACAATGTAGTGAGTAGGGTCGTTGCTTTAATGCAGTGAACACGACTTTGATTCTCATTATCCACACAGTCCCCTGAGCAACGCAGAGCCAGGAATAAGCCTAGATCACTACTGGATGTCACCCAGAAACCAAAATAAATAAAGTACACACACCAAAAGTATTTGGAAGTGAGTCTCTGCGAATGCAGCATTCTAACACTACCATCAAAATAATCAGACCTTTTTGGATCTCTAGAGAGGACGATTTTCAGCCTCAACTACAGTTAAGTACAGTTCATTAAATTGACCTGAACCAAGAACCTTACCATAAGGTGATATGAGATATTCTTTACTAGATTCACATCCCACCCAAAGATTCCCCACACATATGCCAGTTTTAAGGTTAAAGATGTTGATTCGTAGACCAATTTTCAGAAAAATCTCTTCAATCTATCATTGCCCCACTCCATTTATAGAAATTTTATGACTCGAAATCTAAGATTTATAGAATAAATTTCTACACTCTGTGTGTGTGTGTGTGTTGTTGTTGTTGTTGTTGTTGTTTTAGGGACATTCCTAGCAAAGCTTAGGTGACTTGCCTCAGAGCTCAGGATTCACTTCTAGTGGACTCAGGATTGTATAGGATGCTAAGGATTGAATCAGATCAGGAACAAGCAACACAAGTTCCCTTCTCTGTAGTATCATTGCAGATTTTCTTTTTTAAATTCTGCCTGTAAAGGAAAGAGGCAGAATATGAAATACTATATTCTTCTCTATCACTTAAAATTTTATTGAAATTTGAGCTGGATTGGTGGTGCAAGCGATAGGGCATTTGCCTTGCAGGCACTAACCTAAGACAGAGCAACCATGGTTCAATCCCCCGGCATCCCATATGGTCCCCCAAGTCAGAAGCAATTTCTGAGCGCATAGCCAGGAGTTAACCCTTCAGCATCACTGGGTGTGGCCCAAAAAGCAAAAAAATTAACAAATGTATGGGAAATTTGAGTTATACTAAACTGAACTCAGTATAAAGTTTTTTTTCTTTAAATTGTTTTTATTAAAATATTATCTTTAAGAACTTTGCTCACAAACATAATTACAGTTGGGTTCAGTCACAAAAAAGAACACCCCTCTTCACCAGTGTAACATTCCCATCACCTATGTCCCCAATTAAGTAGTTCTTTATTTACCCAGAAAGCTACAAGGTTGACACACTTCACTGTAGAATTTGTAATGTTCTCTTGTGGGCTTCAGGAGTGTTACTTTACTATCAAATTTTAAAGCATCCTGACATTTGCATACTCAAAACATTTGAATAAGTTTAAAAAGAGATGATAGAATTTTGCAATTGGTTTCCCTTTAATCTGAAAGGAATTTCAATTATTGTCTTGCATACAGGAGCTGTGTTATGGGCCAATTCTATTTTATATTTCAGTTCTTCTATAAAATTAAGTTTGCTTATTCTTTTATAAGGTAGCATCCTTCCCCCCAAACTTTATTCATGGGCAGTCTTTATTAAACAATTAGGAACCATTTTAACAGTGAGTCTTCAGATTATATTTAAATATATTTTAACAGTACTTGACAGTCTTATTGTGTTTTATGTGGCATATATAATAGAACTTCAGAGCATAATGACTTTTTTAAAGGCCTAGCAGAAGGTTTAATAAGCTTTTCTTCTTCTTCTTCTTCTTCTTCTTCTTCTTCTTCTTCTTCTTCTTCTTCTTCTTCTTCTTCTTCTTCTTCTTCTTCTCTCTCACTCTCTCTTTTTTTAAGGATAGGAGTTAAAGAAATACAGTAAAAATGATGTTAGAGTGGCAACTATTGTTTGCATAGGCCCAGAAAAATATGGGAGACATGGAAAGGAAAAGCCTTGGTCTAAATACAAGGAGACCTAACCCCTAAAGTTTTCTGGCATAAGACCAACTCTAGGCTCCAGGCATACTAGGTTGCCCAACCCAAGTTATTGTCTGTAATGCCAATAAACATTTTATTTCTGTATAGTCTCTGTTGTTGGTGTCAGGTTTCTGTAGTTAAAGATCCTGTGCATATCCTACATCGAAGTCAGGATGATGTGGAGTATCCTCTAGTTCCACCTCACAATTAGAAGACAATGCGGAGAGCCCTGCCCTAAAAGCAGGTTGTTGTTGTTGTTGATAATTCTTCTGGGTGTTAAAGGAGCCCTCTTTGGAGTAGGTTGATGTCAGGGCAGTGGTAGGGTCTTCCCTGATAGAGGATTGCTTCCAGGTAATGTTATTGACAACCGTGGTTGTTTCAAAGATGGATTCCCTGGTTCAGTGGTAAATGGACAATGCCTGTTCTTCTGTGGTCTGAGTCAGGTCATTATGACAATGTTCAGGGTGTAAGGTCCCACTGCATTACAAGATATGTGTGTGCCTATCTCTATTAGGTAAAAACTTGTTTTTATGTATAGTATTTTCTAATTTTAATGTGCCTATGCAAATGAGGAACAATGCCACGTAGCATTATTGGTGCATAAGGAGGCCGCTGGAACAAGTCCAACAATCCCTGTAATTTGGTTTTAACATAAGCTCTGAACTGAGGGACTCTTCTATCAGAATTTCTTATTGAACAGATCACAAAGAGAAGAACAGGCAAAACATTTGAGAAAATTGTCACTGTATAAGTGAATATTCAGTAAGAGTTATAGCTGTTAAGGGAATACATATAAGATATTCAAAAGATATATATGTGCCCCTTTTATGTCTTTTAAAGAGTTGGGGGGAGGTGGTAATTCAGTGCACAACTTCAGTCTGTGATTTGGCTTGTGTGGTCTGATAACCAGATGATGATAGTCCCATATCAGGAAAAATCCTTGAGCCGTGTCTTCTCAGAAACCAAGTCTCTTAGCAAGCAAAGGTCCACAATGAAGGAAGGAGGAGTAAAGAGGGCCTTTCAGAGTAGATCAATAGCAACAATGTATTGGGATCTTCTCAGGCCAACACTTAGGGTGTTGTTTGGCAGCTGGCTTTGTGTGGGGATAATGATCTGCTTATGAGGAGCCAGGAACGGAAGGTAAATGGGTTAAATGTGGGGTAATAATGTTTGGGAGTGAGGGGGTAAAGACTAGAAATGAGTTTGTATAGTGGTGGGCAAGGGCAGAATATAAGATGCACATTCTGTGTATGCAAAAGATACATCAACCATAGGAAATCCTATTAATTTATATTATACGCACAGGGTATAACTAGCGCCCCCACGAGGTTTTGAAAATGAGTCTGGTGAGAAAAAAAGTTGCAAATGACAGCCCCCAGCCCTAACCCCTGGACATGCACCCAGGCTGACCCTAGAGTCTGGGAGGAAGAAGAGGGAGATGACTGGGAGCCTCCCTGGCCTCCTAGCATCCCTAAGCTAGGGAGAAGGCCTTCAGCCTGGGGCTTCCCCAAACCCCATGCCAGTGAAAGTTAGCCTCCAGAACAGAAAAGGATTTAGTATAGAACCAAAAGCCAGAAATTCTCCCTCCTCCTCCTCACCTTCTCCCCTCCTTTCTGGTACTGGGTGGGGTTGGGAAGGGCTGGGGACCCCTTTAGAGTCCTCCTGGCACCCACCTTTCTGGCCCCCTGGGCAGGAACTCAGGATGACCCTGAAGTCTGGGAGGAAGAAGACGGGAGATGGCTGGGAGCCTCCCTGGCTGCCCAATACACTCTAAGCTAGGGAGAAGGCCTTCAGCCTGGGAGTTCCCCAAACCCCATGTTGGCAAAAGCTAGCCTCCAGAAGGGAAAAGGATTTGGCATAGCTAAAGTCCTTATTACTTCCAACATTTTTGTCATATTGGGAATTTGCTTTATTTTTCAGTCTAGAAAAGCCATATAAACTGATGTTGCCAAAGGAATATCTAGTTAAAATATTATCTTGAGTCAGAAAAAATGGGAGAGAAAGGAATGAAAAAGTTAGGTCTAAGGAGGTAGAGATATACATAATCAATGTACTTTTTTAATTTCAGGATGTACTATACATCTAATAGCTATGCAAGAACAGGACACATTGTCCTTAAGGATATTCTTGAATATGAAGATGATTACATATCAAATTTATTTAAAAATCATGAAAATCTGGACAGAAAGATAGCACAGTGGGTAGCATGTTTGCCTTGAATGCGGCCAACTCGGGTTTGTTCCCTGACATCCTTTGTGGTCCTCTAAGTATTGCAGGAGCTATTTCTGAGCACAGAGCCAGGAGTAAATCCTAGGCACTGCTGTGTGTGGCACCAAAACAAAATTAAATAAATAAATAAATAATGTACCATAATGTGAATTATAAAATTAATTCACATTTCAACATTTCTGCATTATAAGTTTTAATGGATACCTTTTATATACTTTTCCTAATAGCACACACATTACTATATGAACTAGTGATATATATTAGTTTCCTTCTTAAGATTTCACTTCTAAGAAAGAATTAATGGTCAAGACATGTTAAAATTTGACTTAATGTCTCCAAATGGTTTTCATAGTCTACTTCTAAACCTATCATATATGTAATTTATAGTATAAAAATAAAGTGTCCTATAAAACTCAAACACATGGTAATGTTAAGTAAGTTAATAATATGGGTAGGCATTGCACTTAAAGTAGATATTAAGGGCCAAGAATATGACTCAAGTGGAAAAGCCTTAAGTTCAATTTCTGGCACCAATCTGCTTCCCAAGCATGCAAATTTGACCTTCTATCACCCCAGTTCTTCTACTCCAGCCTTACATTGCTTGACCCAGGATTTCTGTGAATGGTCCCTGATCCTCTAAGTACTTTTGGAAGTGTCCCAAGTAAAAAATAAGATTTTTAAAAGTATGAGTCAAAAAAATATTCCACAGTAACATTTTTTTGTTGTTTCTTTTGGGGGGGCCACACCCAGTGATGCTCAGGGGTTACTCCAGGCTATTCGCTCAGAAATCACTCTTGGCTTGGGGAACCATATGGTATGTAGGAGGATCAAACCTTGTTCTGTCCTAGTCTAGTACCAGCCAGGCAGATGCCTTACCGCTCCACACCACTGCTCTGGCCGCTTACAGTAACAATTTTAACAATGATTTTAAATTTTTGTGACAAAATTTTATTGTGTAGAAACAATAAAATTGTTTTCTCCTAAACATACTCTGTTTCCCCCAAAATAAGACAGTGTCTTATTTAATATAATATCCAAAGATAAACTAAGTCTTTTTTTTTATGCTTGGCTTGTTTTATTTTTTCAAATAAATGTCATAGAATCCACGGGAGCTTAGCAACATCTGGCCTGTTGATTTTTTACATTTTTCCCAAAGACAAAATTCTATTTTCAAAATCTCTGACCCTAGGGCCTTTTCCTCTCAGAATACTTGGGGTCCATCTAAAATTCTGCTTTCAATGCAGTCAAGAGCACACTCATTTCACAGCACCTTTCCCTGCTCATGAAGATCCTAAAGGTGACTGATGGACCAAGCCCCATGAGAGGGAAACTAGGACCGTATGGGCCTGTACTAATGGGCCATGCATGGAGTATGACTAATGCCAACTAAGTGCTCTGTATCAAAAGTTCCACAAGTTCAACATTTCTTAGGTCAGAAGATTAGCTGTAGATTCATGCAAGGGATTCATGAGGAAATTCAAGGGATTCAGAAAGAAACTCCCAACTGAGCACACCTTTCTCTAGTGCTGACTATTTCCATGTACAGACTAGGGTTCCTACTGCAGCTCATCCACAGAGTCCAAAGTTTCAGTGCTCCGGGAAACCCATACCCAGAGACAAAAATGCAATACAAACATCAGGTGTCATTCATAGTGAGGTGAGCACCCTGCCCAGAGTCCCCAGAGTCTGTGTGCAAGTGGCTTTTTTGCTCAGGCCCAACTCTCCTGCCTCCAGGACCACACATGCCAGGACGCCTTTATCTGCATGGGAAGAAAGCTCAGGTATTTAGAACAGTGGCTGACAAGCATTTCCTGGTCGACCTTCAGACTTTCCAGTCTTAAATCTTTCTAAGTTTCTCCCAGTGGAATTTTCTTTTTCCCTGCCTGGGGTATTGAGAAATGCTTAAGCATACCTGGATCAGGGAAAAACACCTCAGATAAGAGGGACTAAAGGGAAGCAGTAGGATATTTTGGGGAGAGTCTAAGTTGATCATTCATGCTGCTATTTTAATTAAAGTCTCAGAGAAATAATACTTTGGGGAGGGGAGATTTACAGTGAAGAAGCCCCTGCTCTATATTACTCTCAGGGTTCTTATTTAAGTTAAGTATGATATGGTTCATTTCTGAGAGATCTTTTTTGTCTTTACCCAGGAATGATGTCATTGTATGTACAACTTGTACATATTGTCCTATAGAGAAAATTTAGATGAGAAAAAACTCTTTGGTTTGTTTAGGAAGAGAGGAGGTCACATCTGGTGGTGCTCAGATTTTATTTCTGGCTTTGTACTTAGGATCAGTCCTGTAGGACCTTAGAAGACCATATGAGGTTCTAGGGATCAAACCAGGAATGACTGCATTTTGCCCTCCAGCCTTTCTCTTCAGCCCTGAGAAAAAATTTATTTTAGCTTTATTGCTATTGCATTTTCTTTTTTCGGAAATGCTCATTAAAATTTCAAACTAGTTTTATTTTCTCTTTCTCATATGAAACGAAACAGTACAAATATCAGCTAAATACATACCAACACTTATAGAAAGTGAAAAACATCGTATCAGGGGATGGAGCAATAGTATTGCTGGTAAAAGGCTTATCTTGCATGTGGATGACCCAGGTTCAATCCAAGGGACCCCATATAGTCCCCCAAAGACCCATTGGGAGTAATTCCTGAGAACTGAATGGGGAATAGCTAAAAAAAAAATACAACAAATTTTTTTATTTGTTTATAAGTTAACAAGCATTTTCCCCCCTTTATTCACCTGGATGTTTCAAAAGCTGCTCTGTTTTTTGTTTTTTTTTTTGGTTTTTGGGCCACACCCGGCAGTGCTCAGGGGTTGTTCCTGGCTGTCTGCTCAGAAATAGCTCCTGGCAGGCACAGGGGACCATATGGGACACCGGGATTCGAACCAATCACCTTTGGTCCTGGTTTGGCTGCTTGCAAGGCAAACGCCGCTGTGCTATCTCTCCGGGCCCCTGCTCTGTATTTTTTATATAAAAAAATCTTCACCAGTGCAACATTCCCATCACCAATGTCCCAAGTGTCCCTCCTCCCCAACCCACACCAACCTGTATTTTAGACAGGCTTTCTACTTCCCTCATTCAGTCATATTTTGTTATGATGGTTCTCAGTGTAATTATTTCTGTGACTGCACCCATCTCTGTGGTGAGCTTCATGTCATGAGTTGGACCTTCCAGTCCTCCTCTATTTTGTCTCTGAGAATCATTACACAAATATCTTTTATTTTCCTCAAAACTCATAGATGAGTGAGACCATTATGTGTTTATCTCTCTTCCTCTGACTTATTTCACTCAACATAATAGATTGCGTATACATCCATGTTAAGAAAATTTCATGACTTCATCTCTTCTGACAGCTGCATAATATTCCATTGTATATATGAACCATAGTTTTTTTTAGCCATTCATCTATTGAGAGGCATCTAGGCTGTTTCCAGTGTCTGGCTATTATAAACAGCACTGCAATGAATATAGGTGTGAGGAAGGGATTTTTGTATTGTATTTTTGTGTTCCTAGGGTATATCCCTAGGAGTAGTATAGCTGGATAATATGGGAGCTCAACTTTTAGCTTTTGGAGGAATCTTCATATCGCTTTCCATAAAGATTGAACTAGATGGCATTCCCACCAGCAGTGAATAAGAGTTCCTTTCTCTCCATATCCCCAAAGATGCACTAAGTCTTATTTTCAGGGGATGTCTTATTTTTCCATGAAGAGTTTGATACACATTTATTGTTAAGTAAAAAGAAGAAATTTATTACTTGTGTATGAGATGGTAGTATAGTAGTTATCAACACAAACCAGACTAACTGAATTTTACAGTAGTCAGTCAGGGTGGCCCTAGCAACAAGTTTATGATTAATTCATTTTCATTCCAAGAAATATCCTCAGGGGGTCTTATTTTCAGGGAGATGCCTCATATTTTACCCAGAAGGAAACCTCTAAGTAAATCTTATTTTTGGAGGATGTTCTATTTTCAGGGAAACAAGGTAAAATTTCTTTCCACTGATGTTCTTTTCCACTGACTCAAATGGCTATTCTTTTTCATAAAAGGATTCTGTTTACTTTATTTCTAAGCAAAGTTCCTCACTTCTAGTTTAAATAAAAATTGTTTTGGAAAGGGAGAGGTTGGGGCCATTGATCAGCAGCTATCTTGGGTTTGTCCTGGGATGTGATGATGATACTATTATGTGGTGCTGGGATGGCTGTGAACAAGGCAAATACCTTTAACCAGTACTAGCTTTCTTGCCTATAAAAGTAGCAGTCCAAGGTTAATTCCATCAATAATTTACTGTGAAACTAGCCCACGAGCTGTATTTCCAACCCCAGGTGAATTGGTCTCAAGCAAAGTAGTCATGAAGAAATAATAAGCCAAGTCAGTCAGGAGAGAATCATGGAGTTGGTTTGATTCTTGTCTCTTGGTTGCACTCCATGCACCAAGTCAAATCGAAATCTCTATTTACCAAGAGGAGGGGGAGGATTGAGCTAGTGACTAAAGTTCCTATATCAATCTACATGGTTCACTAGTTCTAGGTGTACATTTACATATCAAAGTGATAGATGAAAGGAAAGACCAAGTTGGGAGAATGACTTGATCTAACAATTTACAAGTCATAAAACTTCCTTATATCAGTTAGTCATACTTGAGTCAATGGACTAAAATAATTTAAGCACAATATGAAAATTAATTAGATGCTTAAATTGTTAAAAAAAATTGGTAGACTATAAGCATTTATATATTTTTATTTTGTTGCTAAATATATACAGTAGTTTTCTCTATTATTTTGAAATATATGTAAAGGAGAAATCACAACCATTGTATCCAAATTCTATTTATATATACTGTAATATATAATATACATGATATAATATATGTATCACACAAATGTAAGTATAATGTATATATACTATATATGTACATATATATTGGTTTTCACCTGATGGTACTCAGCAACAGCTCCTGGTTCAGTGCTCAGCAGTTTCTTCCAGTGGTGCTAAGAAACTATGTCATGCCAGAACTTGAATATCCTGAAAGCAAAGCATGCTCTCAGTTTAACTATATATTCAGCCCAAGGTGTTTTTTTTAATATATTTAAACATGACCCTCTCAAAAGGACAACACAGCAACCAGACTGCTTGAGTGACCAGCAGATAAATGCTCCTCCCCTGCCCAAAAGGCCAAAACAGTATAGAAACCAGGATTCTCCCACTGAACGGACATCTGAACTCAACATCTGACTCTTTGAGTGATAAGCAAATAAACATTGTTCCTTCACCTAAAAAGACATAAACTGTGGAGACCCAACTCATTTCAATTGCAACCAGAGCTGGTGAGTAACACCTGCCCCAAAAGACAACTTGGCAGCCAGATCCCTTGAGTGACCAGCAGGGGGTGCCCCACTCCTCCTAGGTGGAAGTCCTATTCCCATTGAGGCAGCCAGAGCTAGCAAAAGTCACCTTCCAATAAGAAAAAAATTACAAAGGACCAGGGCACCTCTACTTCACTCATGAACATACTTATTCTCTATTCAATGCACACAGTACAGCAAGTTGAAAACACCAGATTTCAAAGGTCACACTGAAAACAATGAAAAACAACACCATATTTACAGAATGATGATAGCTCTGAATGCACAACAAATAAAAACCACCTATATAGCCCATCTGAGAATGACTTCAGATTGTAAATTTGGAGGATAGTCAAAGGACTCAAAGTATCCATAGAACAAACCAAATGAACCACAAATAAGAACCAAGAGGATTCTTGAAAGTAGAAATAAGAAAACTTCAAGTTGAAATATATGGATTGAAAAACATGGTAGGCAAAATGAAACCTCACTGAAAATCCTCTCTAGCAGATTAAGAACTACTGAGGTCAGAATTAGTGAGCTGGAAACAAGATGCATAACAACCCCATACAATACAGCAGGTTGGAAAAGAGCCATAAAACAAATGATCAGAAAATAGGAAAAAATTCTCAAAGAATATTAACATCTAAAAATAGAAGTTTGGTATAAATTCAATAGAAACAACATAAGAATCATTAGAGTCTCACTGGCCCAAGAAGAAATTCCACATGAAGAATCAGCAGTCAAAGACATCACTGCAGAGAAACTCCCAGAGCTAAAGAGTGTGTGCAACCAAATCCAGTATGCCCAAAGATGGCCAGTTAAAAGAGATATAAAAAAAAAAAACCCAAGACACAACCTAGACAGAATAATGAATACCACATATATGGATAGAATACCAATGGCAACAAATCTAAAAGGGTAATTATGGGGCTTGAGCAATAGTCTAAAATGTAGGGTGTTTGCATTGCATGTGGTCAACCTAGGTTCTATTCCCAGCATCTTATATGTCCCCCAAGCCTGCCAGGATTGATTTCTAAGTGCAGAGCCAAGAGTAATCCCTGGAACATCACCAAGTGTGGCCCAAAACCGAGAGAGAGAGAGAGAGAGAGAGAGAGAGAGAGAGAGAGAGAGAGGCGAAGAATTACATATAAAGGAACATACTTAAAATGTTGCACTGGTGAATGGGGTGTTCTTTACATGACTGAAACCTAATCACAATCATTTATGTAATCAAGATGTTCAAATAAAGAAGAAAAAAATTTACAGCATGTAAGACACAAGCAACCCTCAAGGCCAGAAGACAGGATTTAATGAAAAAAAAAAAATACTCAATTTCGCTCAGCCAGACATCCTTTCATATTTGAAGAAAAGAGACATGCTTCATGGATAAACAACAGCTCAGGAACTTAGAGATTCAAAACCAGCATAAAAAGAACTGAAAGGTTATTCTAAGGCAAGACAGACCCAACAAAAATACATAAAAATCCTACAAAATATTAGACTAATACCATGACAACCATCCATGACAATGTAAATGGACTAAATACACCAGTTAAGATACATAGAGTGGCAAAATGGAACAAAAAGCTGAATCCAACAATTGCTGCCTACAAAAAAAACACATTTGAATAGTCAGAACAAACATAGCCTCAAAGTCAAAGGTTGAAGGACAATTGTTCAAGCAAAAATTTCCATTAAAAAGGCTGGAGTGGCCATACTATATGAGATGACAAAGACTCTAAAATTTAGTAAGTTAAAAAGGACAATTATGGACATTTTTAATTATCAAGGGAGATGTACAAAGGACGAAATTATGTTCCTGAACGTAAACACTTCCAATGATGAACAAGCAAAATATTTAAAACAACTGTGGAAAATATGAAGGAAGACATCAATAGCAAAATCATAATAGTAGGAGTCTTTAAAACTGCCCTTGATAGGTCAACCAGGCTAAAACCTAACACAAATATATTAGCTCTGAGGGAAGAAAAAGAAGACAGTAGCTTAGTAGATATATATAGGGCACTCACACCACAAAAACTGGATAAACATTCTTCTACAATGCACATGGGACATTCTACAGGATAGAACACAAGCTGGACCACAAAATATACATCCACAGAATCAAGATAATAGAACTTGTAAGAAATACTTTCTCAGATCATGATCACTGAAATTAAAAGTGAATCACAAATAGACACAGTGAAAAAACTTTAACATCTGTAAGTATACAGTCTATGGACAATTTGTTTATCAAAGAGAAAATCAAAATATTCCTGTAAACAAAAGTAAAAACAAATTATCAGAATTTGTGGGTCACAGGAAAAGTGGCATTAAAAGGAAAATTTATAGTTTTGCAAGCATTTATCAGGAAGGAAAAAAGGGCCTACATAAATTATTTAATGGCCACAACTTAAAAAAGTGGGAAAAGATCAACATAATGAACCAAAAGTAGGCACCAAAGAAATAATAGAGCTTGAGCAGAAATTAATGAATTGGAAACACCAAAAGATAATCCAAAAGATCAATGAAATTGAGGCTTGGTTCTTTGAAACAATAAACAAGATTAATAAACTATTAGCAAGACTCATAAAGAAAGGGAGAGATAAACTTAATAAACAGAATTAGAAATGAAAAAGAGGAGGTTACTACAGATACTATAGAAATTGAAATGGTAATCAGAGATTATTTTGAGAAACTATGACATAAAACAAAAGCAATATCCTGGAAGCTATAGGTAAATTCTTAAGCTTATACAACATCCAAAGGATGATTCCCAGATAATCTGGTATATCTGAATAGATATATCAATACTGAGGAAATTAAAATGGTAATCAAAAGTCTTTACAAAAAAATGCCCAAGTCCATTTGGAATCATTAGTGTATTTTTTCAAACCTTTCAACGGACCTACTATCAATCCTTTTCAGGTTCTTCCTGGAAATTGAAGAAACAGAAACATTTCCAAATAGTTTTTACAATGCTAACATCACCCTGATATCAAAAGAAGACAGAAATGCCACCAAAAAAGAGAACTACAAACAATATCCCTGATAAAAACGAATGCAAACATTCTCAACAAAATCCTAATAATATGATGAGATGGTCATCAATATTTGATGACCAAATTGGATTCATTCCAGTGATGCAAGATTGGTTTATCATATGCAGTCAATCAACATAATAAACCTTATCAACAAAAATGAAAATGTATTAATAGATGAGAGAAAGCATTTGATATGGTCCAATACCTGTTCATGATAAAAATAAATCAACAAAATTGTAATGGAAGGAACTTCTTTCCCATATATTCAAGGCCATTTATCAAAAGCTCATGGCAAATATTATGTTCAATGGGGAAAAACTGAAAGCCTTTCCTCTAATATTTGGCATAAGACAAGGTTGCCCCTTTCAACACTCCTATTCAACATAGTACTAGAAGAACTTGCCATTGCAATCAGGCAAAAAAAGATATCAAAAACTACCAGATAGGAAAAGAAGAAGTCAATCTCTCACTGTTTTTAAGTGACATTATACAACATTTAGAAAATCCTGGAGACAACCTAATAGCTTCTAGAAACTATAGGTTTGTATTGCTATACAATTGCAATTGTACAAAATACAAAGGCTATAAAAGTAAAAGACAAAAATTCATGGTCTTCTTATATACAAATAAAGATAGAGAAGAAATAGACATTATTAAACAATCCCATTCACAATATTTTCACAGAAATTCAATTTGGAGGCTACAAAACAAAGTATCTGAAAGACCTATACAAAGAAAACTACAAAACAATCCCGTCCAGAGTGGTGGTGCAGCGGTAGAGTGTTTGCCTTGCACGCGGCTGACCTAGAAAGGACCACAGTTCGATCCCCTAGCATCCCCTATTTCTCTAGAGCCAGGAGTGATTTCTGACTCCAGAGCCAAAAGTAACCCCTGACCATTACCAGGCATGGCCCAAAAACAAAACAAAACAAAAAATAACCTACAGTTTCAAGAAATAAAATAGATCAAAAGGATACGGAGACCTATACCCTGCTCATAGATATGGAGAATAGACATCATTAAAATGGCAATATTCCCCCAAAGCATAGTGTATATTTAATGTAATCCCTCTAAAGATACCCATGACATTTTTCAAAGCAGTGAATCAAACACTCCTGAATATCATTTGGAATAATAAATGCTAGGCAGTGCTAAAAGCTAAATGCTAAAGCAATTCATAGAGAAAAGATGGGAGGCAAAACTTTCCCCAACTTTAAATTGTACTACAAAGCATTAGTCACTAAAATAACGTAGTGCTGGAATAAAGACAGGCCCTTACATTAATGGAAAACACTTGAGTATTCAAGATTGACTCCAAGACATACAATTAATTAATCTTTGTTAAAGGGTCAAGAAACACAATATGGAGCAAGAAAAGCCTCTTTTCTTGTTCGGGCAAGTGATCAGTCACATGCAAAAAAAGCTTACTCAGACCTCTCATTAAACCATGTTCAAAGGTCAAATTAAAATGGATTAAAGACCTTGATAGCAGACCTGAAAGTATAAGTGATATAGAAGAAAACATGGGCAAAACACTCCATGACATTGAAACTAAAGTAATCATCAAGGAGGAAACTCCACTGTCCAAGTAATTAGAAGCAAAGATAAACAAATGGAACTACATTAAACTGAGAAGCTGTTGCACTTCAAAGTGACCAAGATACAAAGGCTACACACAGAACAGGAGAAACTATTCACCCAATACCAATCTGATAAGTGGCTAATATCTCAGATATACAAGGAATTGGCAGAATTCAACCAGAAAAAAAATATTTAACCTTGTCCAAAAATGGGAGAAAAAAATGAAGACATATCCTCAAAGAAGAAAAGGCATTATAAAAAGTACTTCACATCACTAATCATCAGGGAGATGCAAAGCAATACAATGAGTTATGATCTCACACCACAGAGACTGGTACATATCACAAACGAAAAGAAGAAGCGGTGCCGGTATGGATGTGGAGAGAAAGAAACTCTCATTCACTGCTGGTGGGAATGCTGTCTAGTTCAGCCTTTTTGGAAAACATCACAGATATACCTCAAATAACTGAAAATTGAGCACCCATATGATCTATCTATACAACTTCTAGTAATATAGGCTAGGAACACAGACACACACAAATACAAATACAGACACACACACATAGAAACACAATACAAGAATGCCCTCTGCAACCCTATGTTTCTCGCAGTACTATTTACAATAGCCAGAATCAGGAAACATGTCAGATGATTGATGAATGGCTAAAGAAAAATGGTACATCTACACAATGGAATACTATGTAGCTGTTAGGAAAACTGAAGTCATGAAATTTACTTATACATGAATGAACATAGAGATTATTGTGCTGATTGAAATTAGTCATAGGAAGAGATATAGACATAGAATGGTTTTTACTCATTTTGGAATATAAAAAGAATAAAATATAGTATGGCAATAGTATCCAGACACAATAGTGATGAGTCAAGAAGATCAACCCTTGATATGAAACTTGTCACAAAGAGCAGTGAGTGCAATTAGAACACTAACAAAGAGTGGTGAATGTAGTTAAAGAAATTACTACACTAAGAACTATCATGACAATAGTAGTGAGGAAAAATAGAATGCCTGTCTCAAATTCAGGCAGGGAGTGGGGGAGGAGGGATGAGGGGGCCTTGGTGGTTGGGAAGGTTGCACTGGTGAAGGGGTATTCTTTTCTTATGACTGAAACCAACTATAAACATGTTTGCAATCATGGTGCTTAAATAAAAATATTATTAAAAAAAAAAGAACACTAACTGCACTGATAACTACCTTGACAATGATAGTGATAAAGAGAAGCAGAATGCCAGAGACAAGAACAGGATATGATTGCAAAGGAGAAATGGGGCACATTGGTGGCAATAAAATTGCACTGGAGAATATACATATTTTCTATATATAATATATACTACATAATACATAATATATATTTATCATATATATAAGTATGACTATTCTTCCAGGAAGTAACCTGGCAAGATTTTTAAAAGATACAATTTTTCCAAAGAAAAAGATAAAATACATTCATAAAAGAATACCATACATGCATAGAACTTTTTTCTTACTTTTTGTTTTGTTTTGTTTGTTTTTGAGCCACACCTGGTGATGCTCAGGGGTTACTCCTGGCTATGCTCTTATAAATCGCTCCTGGCTTGGGAGACCATATGGGACACCAGGGATCCTACCGACTTCCATCCTGGATAAGTAGCTTGAAAAAAAAAATGCCCTACCGCTGGGCTATCATTCCAGCGCCAGAACTTGAGGTTTTATATTCAATATTATTTGAGCAATCAGTGTGAAAATAGGAGTAATTCACCTTATAAAATTGGGTCATAAAAGGATATGCCATTTCCACTTACAAATTCAGAGGTCCATCCATTGAAATGAGAATCAGGGAATTCCTCTTAACATTAAAATATAATAAAAATGCAACTCTGAAATTTCTCCTTAGGACATTCTGAATGCTTATTTGCAAATAGAAAAGACTTAAAAATATATAGATTATTACAGTTATAATATTCTTGCTAAGGTCAAGGAAAGATGATACAAAGTTAAAGTAAGCTGTTATTGCAGATCATGAATGTAAAGTGGGAAAAGTAGAATTTGTCTCAAAAAGATCTATGGCTTTCCTTTATATAGCAATGGTCATCTGGGAAGATCCTGGGAAAGTTAGAACTGAGCTAATAAAACTTAATACAAGTACATCTTCAGTAGACTTTGTGTCTCATCAAATCTACACCATAACCATCAAACTATACCCGAGTCCCACTTGATCTGTATCCCTGACCTCAGACTCGGGAGAGGAATTTGCTCTTTGCATAATACAAAAATCAGTCCTATTTCTGTCCAGCATTTTTTCCTCAAACTTTTGCCTACCCTCACAGAAAAGAATTTTAATAAAGTAAGGAGTAGTGAAATAAAATAAGTTTATTTGAGAAATATGAAGGTATATAAAGGGAGTTTCATGCTCAAGAGAGAATACAGGCTTCTCCAGAGAAGAGAAAGTGAAATCCAAATAAAACTGCAATGATGCTCAAAAATTGAGATATGCAGTAAGAGAATTCATCTCAGATAGAGATGTGAACAATTCCTAGAATGGGGAACTGCATCATAAAGCAAAGAAAGAAATTACACTTTTGCCAGAGATGAAGGCAAACTCAGATTGGGGAAATGCATTTCCTTATCTCTAAAGCATTAAACTTTATATATTTTTTCCAAACTACTCACCCAAAGATTGGTACTAGGGTATTGCTAGGGAGGAAAGCATGGTCTTCTATTATATTCATAGGTAGCATGTTCTCTGTTTCTGCATCGGAGCAGCTCCTTTCTGGGGGTCCTGTCAGTACTCTGGACCTAGAACTTTGAATTCCAAAAGTTTGCAGCTTTTCACATAGTCTTCAGAATACCTTCATACCTTTAAGTTGGCTTTTCTCAATCCACATGATCAGAACCCCTACCCACCAACCTGTCTGCTCATACACTGTAAATGTAAGAAGTTAAATGTATCAGATTCGACAAATTCTATTTTTTAAATATTCTACATGGGTGGAAATGGAGAAAGACATCGAGACAAATAGAGTTATTTATTGCAAGTAATTGCTTTTTGCAATCATGGAAGACGACTTGGGAAATCTGTATGGATATACAGAAGGCTATCAGCAAGAAGAATAGGAAACTTACAAGTAGGAAATAAAAATAACAACCCACAGGAAATTTTTTTCTCAGTTCTGTTCTTAAGGCCTCTCAATTGATTGCTTATAACCATACAGATAATCCAAAGTAATCTTCTTTGAGTTGATAAATAATATAATGGATAGAGCCTATGTTTAGCTTACATTTGCCCCAGGTTTGACCCCTGGCACCAAGTCTTCTGAGTATCTATGAGTAAAATGCTAAAGACCCCCAAGTATCATTGAGCATTAACCTGTAGTCCCCCAGAACCACCACTGGTGTTGCCATGGTATTTTCTAGCACCAAAAGATCTCAGTAGCACTGTATCCTCAGACCTTGTCTTTAACCTGCAGTAAACCTTAAGTCCCTTGTGTACTACCTGGAAAGGTCACCCCACCAGATTATTTCATTTTTTTAGTTAACTTATTATAGATGTTAAACATATCTACAAAATAATTAAGTACTATAACCTGGATAACCAAGTAAATAAATAAAACAGACCTTTAGAGACTCTTCTTAGGATTCTGAATTAAGACAATGAACAGTGACTTTAAGACACAGAAAACATGAAGATTTTGTTGTAGTTAGAAATGACAGAAGAATTTACTAATGCTCATAGATTCTAAGCTGTGATTTTTTTTACACTTAATACCTCAAGGTATATATCATATTAATAAGATCTTACCATTATGATTATATTTTTTCTTAGTTTCTTGGAAAATGATGTTGTGGTTCATAAAATGATTATGTGTTTTATAATTGCAACTTTGATTGGAAGAAATAAAAGTGTTTTTTAATTTGGGTAATTTGAATGTTGGTAACTGAGAGATATGGATCCCTCTAATTTATTAAACAATCTACTAAAAAACTTAATGAAATTAATTAAAGAGACATGCCATGAAGATCAGACACTTAAAAACATCAACATTAAGTGAAATTAGAAGAAATGGAAATGAAAAAATTCCATTTTACCTTTCCAAATGAAAAACAGGCAGAGTGAGACTACTAGTCAGCTGAACTAACAATCCAATTAAACACTAAACTTTAAAAGAGAAACAAAAAGAAAGTAGTGGATAGATAAATGAAAATCAGAAAGTTTCATAGAAGTAAAGAGAGAAGAAAATGTTAGTAGTTATTAATATCAAATGCAATTAGAATACTAGTAGGTTGTTACTGAATATCACAATAAATGGTTATTGATTATTTCAAAGATGAACTACATGTTTTCACTAGGCCAGATTCATAGACTCACTTTTTTCTCAAAAGATATATATATATATATATAAAGCAGTGAAAAATCATGGGTACACCTGCCACTCAGCTGAAGCTGGCCATCTCTGGAGTAGAAGGCTGGCTAAACCCCCCCCCACCCTTATGAAGCCACACCTGCTGCATCCATCACCCATATTGCTGCTTGGCTTTGCCTATGTACCTGTTTCACCACTCCTTTACAATCCTCTGCAGAGACATCATGCCACTTATCCTGGCATTTGAGTTGGTATTACCAGGGATTTTTTGGAGTGAGTGCAGGCACCCTACCATTCCCCCCTGCCCTGCAATCTCCTACTTCCATGCCCACAGAAGCCACAGTTATAGTCTTTGAATTCCTAGACAACTCCATTTGTTTGATGCTTCCTATAGGAACATACAAATTTAGAGGCCAATGAGTAGCTACGGTCACTTAACATTTGGAAACAACTGAAATAACAAAATGTTCAGCTAGCAACAAGAGCTAAACCTTCTGCAGTGTCTTAATGGCCTCATTGGATATACAAATTTTTTTTACAAATTTGCTTGTCACTATATGTTGGGTTAACAGGCTTTCAGTTTAAACGAAGATGGCTTCCTGTTTACATGTCAAAGACCACCTAGGTAGGAAGAGTTTCTAGCTAGGTCCTTTGCCTTTGTTTCCCCATACCTGGGGGTGGTCTTAATCTCCCAATAAATACTGTAGTCCTGGCTCAGCCTCTTCCTCTTCCTCCACAATGTGGGAAGGTCCCTGGACATGTGTTTCACTCTCATAAACCTGGTTTGGACTATTTCCTGTGGCAGCCCCTGTTTCAGACCGGCTTCCTGGAGGTGGATTATGGCATGTGGAAACCTTACTTCTTTTTTTCCTTTTCTTTTAATTTTATTCCTTCTCTTCCTTTTTTATTTCTATTCTTTTTAAAATAACTTTGCTCTCAGTTATTTGGGAGCAAATGTATTGCAGTCAACTTTGTGATAAAGTAAATAAATTATTTAAAAAATAAACTGCGTGGAGTGTTAAGGCAGAAAATTAATGTATTGAAATGAGGGAATAAGATGTGTAACAGAGGAGCTGAAGTGATAGCAGAGTGGTAGGGTATTTTCTTTGCACCTGGCAGACCTGGGACAGACCCAGTTAGATGCCTGGCATCCCATAGGGTCCCCCTGAGCCTGTGAGGAGTGATTTCTGAACCCAGACCCAGAGTAATCCTGAGCAGCACTTGGTGTGGCCCCAAAAGATCCCCAAAATCAAGGAATTCCAATTAAATGTTCTTTTTATGTTTTTATTTAAATACCTAAAGATACAGGTACAGCCAATAGAGTGAGTACTTATCCTTGCACATAGCGACTTGAGTTGAATCCCCAGCATTTCATTTGATTCCCCTGAGCCTACCAAGAGTTAATTCCTGAGTGCAGAGCCAAAAGTAACCCCTGAGGGGCTGGAGCAATAGCAGAGCGGACAGGGTGTTTGCCTTGCACATATCCAATCCGGGTTCAATTTTCGGCATCCCATAGGGTCCCTGCGCTTGCCAGGAGTAAGTCCTCAGCGCTGCTAGTTATGACCCAAAAACTAGAAGAGAAAAAAAAAAGAGAACCCATATTGCGTGGTGTGGCCCTCAAACAAAACAAAACAAAACAAAAATACATAAAGATATAAAAAGTATGTATGAAGAACTTCTGCATATATAGTCCTTCTACAACTTTAAAAGAAAATTTAAGGACCCGGAGAGATAGCACAGCGGCTTTTGCCTTGCAAGCAGCCAAACCAGGACCAAAGGTGGTTGGTTCGAATCCCGGTGTCCCATATGTTCCCCGTACCTGCCAGGAGCTATTTCTGAGCAGACAGCCAGGAGTAACCCCTGAGCACCACCGAGCGTGACCCAAAAACAAAAAACAAAAAAACAAAAAAAAAAAAGAGAAAATTTAAAAGGAATCCCAGGCAAAATTAAAAAGGTGAAAAATATATGTTAATAGCATTTAATGTTAAATGTGATTTTTTTTTGCTGAGACAGAATTGCCCAATTCTGAGTTTAATAGTAGAAGATGCAAGCTTATGTCTAGTTATGTAACTAATCTCTTTTGAGAATTTGATTACAGTAATATAGATCTTAAAATAGTTTGTTGTTATACAGCTGGATCAAAGAACAACTCAAAGAAGAAATAAAAAGATTCTTTTTTTTTTTTTTTTTTTTGGTTTTTGGGCCACACCCGTTTGACGCTCAGGGGTTACTCCTGGCTATGAGCTCAGAAATCGCCTCTGGCTTGGGGGGACCATATGGGACGCCGGGGGATCGAACCGCGGTCCGTCCTACGTTAGCGCTTGCAAGGCAGGCACCTTACCTCTAGCGCCACCTTCCCGGCCCCATAAAAAGATTCTTGAAACAAATGACAATGGAGAGACAACATGTCAAAATTTATGGGACACAGCAAAAGCAGTAATTAGGGGGAAACTCATAGCAATACAGACCTATGTCAAGAAACAGGAAAATAACAAAACCAATAGCTTAAAAGATCACCTCAAAGAATTGGAACAACAGCAACAGAGAAATCCAACCACAACCAGAAGACAAGAAATAATAAAAACCAGAGCAGAAATAAACAACATAGAAACTAAGAAAACAATACAAAAAAATCAATGAGACCAGGAGTTGGTTTTTCGAAAAAAATAAACAAGATAGACAAACCATTGGCAAAACTCACCAAAAAAAAAAAAAGAGGGAAAACACCCAAATCAGTAGGATCACAAATGAAAGGGGAGAGATTACAACAGAACCCCAAGAAATACAACATATTATGAGATCATATTATGAACAACTATACTCAACTAGGCTAGAGAACCCAGTAGAAATCGACAGATTCTTAGACAAACACCCTCTTCCAAGACTGGAAAAGGAAGATCTAGAAAGCCTAAACAGACCAATCACCTCAGAGGAAATTGAAGATGTAATTAAAAAACTTCTAAGAACAAAAGCCCAGGCCCAGATGGATTTACAGGTGAATTCTATCAAGCATTTCAAGAAGACTTACTACCACTTTTCCATAGGCTTTTCCAACCCATAGAAAAAACAGGAATCCTCCCCAACTCCTTTTATGAGGCTAATATCACACTCATTCCCAAAGAAGGCAAAGACACCACCAAAAAAGAAAACTATAGACCAATCTCACTAATGAACATAGATGCAAAGATACTCAACAAAATCTTAGCAAACCAAATCCAGCACTTCATCAAAAAGATCATACATCACGACCAAGTGGGATTCATACCAGGAATGCAAGGTTGGTTCAACATACGCAAATCAATCAACATTATACATCACATCAACAACAGGAAAGACAAAAACCACATGATCATATCAATCGATGCAGAGAAGGCATTTGACAAAATCCAACATCCTTTCATGTTAAAAACACTCAGCAAAATAGGGTTAGAAGGAACCTTCCTCAAGATAGTTACAGCTATCTATGAAAAGCCTACAGCCAACATTATATTTAATGGCGAGAAACTAGAAGCATTCCCTCTAAGGTCAGGAACTAGGCAAGGCTGTCCACTCTCTCCACTCTTATTCAATATAACCTTAGAAGTCCTAGCAATAGCAATCTGACAAGAGAAGGGAATCAAAGGAATTCAAATAGGGAAAGAGGAACACAAGCTATCTCTATTTGCTGATGATATGATGATATACATCAAAAAACCTAAAGAATCCACAGTAAAACTCCTAGAAACAATCAACCAATACAGCAAAGTGGCTGGATACAAAGTCAATACACAAAAGACAGTAGCGTTTCTATATACAAACAATGAAGTTGAGGAAAGAGAGATTAAAAATACAATTCCATTTAAGATAGTATCAAAAAATATCAAGTATCTAGGAATCAACCATACAAGAGAAGTGAAAGACCTATACCAGGGAAACTTCAAAACACTTCAGAAAGAAATTGAAGAGGATCTAAAGAAATGGAAGAACATCCCATGCTCATGGACAGGTATAATTAACATAGTCAAAATGACTATCCTACCCAAACTTCTATATAGATTTAATGCAATTCCTATCCAAATCCAAGAAATAGAACAATCAATCACAAAATTCATCTGGAACCACAAAAGACCCAGGATAGCCAAACACATACTGAAAAACAAGAAGCTGGGTGGCATCTCCTTACCTAATTTGAAACTATACTATAAAGCCATAGTAATCAAAACAGCATGGTACTGGAACAGAGACAGGACCTCAGACCAGTGGGTCAGAACAGAATTCCCAGACATAAACCCCCAGATATACAGCCAACTAATATTTGATATTATTTAGCAAGAATCTGAAATGGAACAAAGAAAGCCTATTCAACAAATGGTGTTGGTACAACTGGAAAACCACATGTATGAAAGTGAAGATCGACCCATACCTCACTCCTTATACAAAAGTCAACTCAAAATGTATCAAAGACCTTGAAATCAGACCCGAATCTATAAAACTTATCGAGAATAAAATAGGCAGAACACTTGAAGACCTATATATCAAAAAGGTCTTTGAGAATGGAGCACCAATGGCAAGAACCTTAGCAACAAACATAAACAAATGGGACTACATCAAACTAAAAAGCTTCTGCATGGCGAAAGAAACCTTACTTAATGCAAGAAGACAGTTAACAGAATGGGAAAAAATCTTTTCACTAGACATATCAGATAAAGGGCTGATATCTAGAACTTACAAAGCACTCAGAAAACTGAGCCCCTCAAAACCAAATAAAGCCATAAAAAGTGGGAAGAAGAAATGAATAGACACTTCTCTGAGGAAGACAGAAGGATGGCCAACAAACACATGAAAACATGCTCACCTTCACTCATCATCAGAGAGATCCAAATCAAGACAACAATGAGATACCAACTTACACCAGTGAGGATGGCTCACATCAAAAATACTGAGAATAATCTTTGTTGGTGGGGATGCGGTATGAAGGGAACTCTCATCTACTGCTGGTGGGAATGCCCCCTAGTCCAACACCTATGGAGAACAATCTGGAGAGTGCTCAAAGCACTCAGAATGAGCTCCCATTTGACCCAGCAATTACACTCCTAGGTATATACCCCCAAGTTGGAAGAACATTTATTCCAAAATACGTGTGCACCCCACTATTTATCGCAGCACTCAGTATAATAGCCAAATCTTGGAACCAACCGCGATGTCCAACAACAGATGAATGGATCATTAAGATGTGGTATCTATACACAATGGAATATTACATGGCAGTCAGAAACTATACAATCACAGTTTTTGCAGCAACGTGGATGGACCTAGATCATATTATGTTAAATGAAGTAAGTCAGAAGACAAAAGATAAACACAGAATGGTAGTACTATTCTGAAGCACATAGAACATACATCTCAAACACAACTAATACTTAACAATCAAATAACAGGGTCTAAGAGGGTAGAAACTCCAAACACTGGAATAGTCAACATATACCTGGGAACAGTCCCCAAAATACATGAAAAAGGATCAATGCAAGCTCTTGACTACACATTATACCACAAAGAAAACAGCAACACCAGAAACAGCAGCATAGAAAGAAAGGTATGTAACCAACCTTCTACAACTATGGCCCACAATAATCCCTTAGAGATCGAATACAGGAACACAGGTAAAGAATATCACGGCAAACCACTGACTCCAATGGAAACATCCCATAACACTACGTATTAATGCCTCTATCTTACTATATTTAAATTAACCTCTCAGCTTTTCTGTCCACAGGTGTTCTTGGATACAAAGGGCGGACAAGCTAAGATGGCAGCTCGAGATACCACACGAGATACCATCCCTAGTTTGCACTACGAGATGGCCCCGAGAAAACTCTTTAACATACACTTTATCTCTAGGTTATACCTTCTTTTAGGATTGAAGCACGTGACCAGTCAGACCACCGAAGCAGTAACAGCAACGTACAGACTCAAACTACATGCTCTATTCATCGAACACATTCAAGCAAACTAGCATTCCCTTGCTATTCTCTCCTCTCTTCTCACCACTTTCTTTTTTATTTTCTTCTTTTCTATTCTTTTCTTTACTTTCTATCTTTTCTCTTCTCCCTTTCTTTCTAATGCATTTTCTCTTTTCTCCCTTCCTACCCCTTCCATATACCTTACCCTTTCCCCCCTCTGGAAATCCAACTATCCCTCCACCCCTCAATCCCATCCAGACCTCCCACCATATTAAAACTCTTCACCCTCAGTCCTTAATCTATTAGGCAACAAGATCGACCTCCTACCCCAACGACCCAGTACCCAGCACCCAAGCGAAGGGACACCCAGACAAACCCACACCTCGTCTCCTACAAGAAAAGGCAGCCAACTCCCCTGCAGATGCATGCTGCGCGGCCCTCTCTATCAACTCCCCCTAACATGGACTGTTAATTAAAACTGGTCTTACTCCCAAAATAGCCCCAATGCAAGATTTCTTCCAGGACCTCCCTGCCGCAAACTTTTGCCAATCTGAAGAAGGTCAGGGGGCATGATGGAAAGGTGCTTGGGAACTCACACACCACAAGAAAAACCCAAAAGACAATGGGAAAAACTGTACTTCCAACATAAGCATAAGACCTGTATTACACCACCTCTTTACTTGCTTTTCCCCAAATGTAAAGTATTCTATTGCATCATTTTGGTCCTTTAAATACTTCTTTATTTAGTTCTTTTTTGTTGTTGTTGTTTGTTTGTTTGTTTTGTTTTCTACTATATATTTTAAATGTGTCTGTCCTACATATACATATGTGAACACAGATATTTTTATTCCTATATATACATACATATATACATATATATATATATATATATATATATTTTTTTTTACCTTCTCTGGGTATGTGACTTGTTTTTTTTTTTTTAAATATAATTTTTATTTTGATCATAGTGGCTTACATATTGTTGACAATAATATTTTAGGTACATATTTACATAAAATCAGGGGGGATTCCCATCCCCAAATTGTCCTCCCTACACCCCCGTTTCTGTCTTACCTCCCATTTCCTCTTCCCTCACCCCCAGGGCGGCTAGAATATGTGGTCCCCTCTGTCTCTAACCAACTACTTAGTAGTCTTGCATCAGTTTGGTCTTGATGCCTCCCTTATTTCCCCCTCTAAGTAGGGGCAGGGGTAGCTAGTTCAAGTTGCGTGGTTTTGCCTGAAAAAGAGAAAATAAATAAACCGGGGTAAGAGTTTAATACCCCGAAAATGGGCAGAATCCTTCTAGAGGTTCTCATCATCGATTTGGGAAATGAAGGAGAAAAAGAAGTTGAAACACTCCACCAGTACCAAAAGAAGTGTCAAATATCCAGTGAGGACTCCAGCTATAACGATAAGCACCACAAAAAAAAACAGATAAAAAACAAACCAAAACAAACTAAAAACAAACACAAACAAACAAAAAACACGCCGTGGCCTTGAAATAAGAAACATGGCGTAGCACATAGCGAAAGAAAAGAAAGGAAGAGAAAGAAAAGAAAAAAAAAAAAAAAGAATAATTGGGGCCAACAATTTCAATAATCACATCCAAACTGAGGAATCGACCAAAATAGCTAGGTAAATAAAAAATAATAATAACAATAATAAATGAAGGTAAGATATATATATACATAACCAAGGTTTTGTGTTTTTTGTATTTTTTTTTTCCCTCCTGCCCTGGCACAGTAAATATTGGGGTCATTCGAAAAGGAATTCACTTGCCCTATAAGATATGGGGTTTCTCCGTCCTTGGAGTATACTGTCATGGAATCAGCTCTAGTCTTTGCTCAGGATCATTACTCTCCAGGTTCTGGGTTTTTTTTTTTTTGTTTGTTTGTTTGTTTGTTTGTTTTGGTGTGTGGAAGGCTTCTGCTCTGTCCAGTGTGATACCGTCAGAGCTCTGTGTTTAGCAGTCCCAGTATCTGTACATATCCTGAGGTGGGACTTATGGTGAAGTCAGACTTTGTGAATCTAGAGGTTCTGTTACCTCAGTGCCATTTTAATCCATCTTCTGTGGTTGGTGATCTTGGTCTTTGCGCTGAACCTAGGAAGGCATCTAGGATAGCGTCTTTCTTTGTTCTTCCAGAAGCCCCTTTCCGTTACAATTGTCTCTGCCGGACCTTTGGGACTGGGGATCATGCTTATTGTGCAGGTCTTAGTTCAAACCCTAGACTAGGGCTTTTTTATTGGTCCCAAGATGTATACAGTCTGGTCGTGGTTCTAGTATCCAGTCATCTGTAAATCACGATCTTGGCTTTTGGACCTACCAAAGGGTGCCGCGTCTTCTGGTTTTGTCTTGTCGTTAGCTGGTGAGGTAGGCTAAACTGCTCTAAGGTCAAGTTGTTCACATTTTCCTCATTGTCGAGATATCATGTTAGAGCTGGCCCTTGTTGTTGACCCTGCAGTAATAAGGCTGTCCCAGATGGAGATTGTTTCTTACAGCTGTTGTGAGGAGCTGTGCCGTTTCTATGTCTGGGATCCAGGGTTCAAGGCTGGTTGAATGGTATCTAATCACCTGAGGTCTAAGTTGATTCCACTTGACATATTTTCAAGGTAGGAGATAACCCTGTATTGTAAACAACTATGAGTTCCTATCTCTAGTAGATAAGAGCTCTTTTTTTTTAAATATGTAAGATTTCCCCTTTATTTAGTGTGCCTTTGCAGGGGGAAGTGGTACTCCATTATATGTCGGAGTATTTGGGGTGGACAGAGTGGGTAACAGAGATAGGTCACATACCCAAAGACGATTAAAAAAAAAAAAAAAAAAAGGAAATAAAAGTGTATGTGCCCACAAATGTATATGTAAGGCAAACATTTAAATAAATAAGTTAATTAAAAAAAAATAAAAAAAATAAAATGAGTTAGCGAAGTTTTTAAAGGACCAACGTGGTGCAAAAGACTACTTTGCATTTGGGAGAGAACAGGTAAAGAGTTGGTGTATTACAGGTCTTATGCCTATGTTGGAAGTACAGTTTTCCCATTGTCTTTTGGATTTTTCTTGTGGTGTGTGGGTTCCCAGGCATCTTCCAATCACACACCCTGCCCCCCTTCAGATTGGTAAAAATTTGCAGCTGGGAGGTCTTGGAAGAGTTCTTGCATTGGGGATACTATTGGACCAAAGTCCGGTTTCAAGAAACAGTCCATGTTAGGGGGAGTTGGTAGGGAGGGTCTCGCAGCATGTGTCCACAGGGGAGTTGGCTGTCTTTTCTTGCAGGAGACGATGTGTGGGTTCGGTTGGTTGTCCCCTCGCCTGGGTGCTGGGTAATGGTTCATTGGGTAGGAGGTCGATCTTGATGCCTAAAAGATTAAGGACTGAGGGTGGAGAGTTTTAATATGGTGGGAGATCTGGATGGGATTGAGGGGTGAAGGGATAGTTGGATTTCTGGGGGGGAGAAAGGGGAAGGTATATGGGAGGGGTATGAAGGAATAGAAAAGAGAAAATACCGTAGAAAGGGAGAAGAGAAAGGGAAAAAAGTAAAGAGAAGAGTAGAAGAGAAAAAGAGAAGAGAAGAGAAAAAAAATAGAGAGAAGAAAGGAGAGAATAGCAAGGGAATGCTGGTTTGGTTGAATGTGTTCGATGACTAGAGCCTGTAGTTTAGGTCTGTACATCGCAGGTACTGCTTTGGTGGTCTGACTGGTCACGTGCTTCGATTCCTAAAAGAAGGTTTAACCTAGAGATAAAGTGTATGTTAAAGAGTTTTCTCGTGGCCGTCTCATAGTGCAAGCAAGGTATGGTATCTCGTGTGGTATCCCGAATTGCCATCTTAGTTTGTCCGCCCTTTGTATCTAAGGGCGCCTGTGGAAAGAAAAGCTGAGAGGTTATTTTTAAAATATAGTAAGGTAAAGGGATTAAAACGTAGTGTTATGGTATGTTGCCATTGCATTACGTGATTTCCCGCGGTGTTCTATACTTGTGTTCCTGTTTACGATCTCTAAGGGATTATTGTGGGCCTTTGTTGTAGGAGTCTGGTTACATACCTGTTCTCTCCATGTTGCTGTTTCTGTTGTTGCTGTTTTCCTTGTGGTATAATGTGCAGTCAAGAGTTTGCATTGTTCCTTTTTCATGTATTTTGGACACTGCTCCCACGTATATGTTGACTATTACAGTGATCGGAGTTTCTACCCTGTTAAACCCTGTTATATGATTGTTAGGTATTAGTTGTGTATAAAATATATGTTCTAGGTGTTTCAGAATAGTGCTACCATTCTGTGTTTATCTTTTGTCTTCTGGCTTACTTCGTTTAACATAACATGATCTAGGTCCATCCACGTTGCTGCAAAGTCTGTGATTGTATCATTTCTAACTGCCATGTAATATTCCATTGTGTATATGTACCACATCTTAATGATCCATTCATCCGTTGTTGGACACCTAGGTTGGTTCCAAGATTTGGCTATTATACTGAGTGCTGCGATAAATAGTGGGGTGCATACGTATTTTGGAATGAATGTCCTTCCATCTTGTGGGTATATGCCTAGGAGGGCAATTGCTGGGTCAAATGGCAGCTCAATTCTGAGTTCTTTGAGCACTCTCCAGACTTTCCTCCATAGGTGTTGGACTAGGGGACATTCCCACCAGCAGTGGATGAGAGTTCCTTTCATACCGCATCCCCGCCAACAAAGGTTGTTTCCATTATTTTTGATGTGGGCCATCCTCACTGGTATAAGGTGGTATCTCATTGTTGTCTTGATTTGGATCTCCCTGATGATGAGTGAAGGTGAGCATGTTTTCATGTGTTTGTTGGCCGTCCTTCTGTCTTCCTCAGAGAAGTGTCTATTCATTTCGTCTCCCCATTTTTTTATAGCTTTGTTTGGTTTTGGGGGGCTCAGCTTTCTGAGTGCTTTGTATGTTCTAGATATCAGCCCTTTATCTGATATGTCGAGTGAAAAGATTTTTTCCCATTCTGTTAGCTGTCTTCTTGCGTTAAGCAGGGTTTCTTTTGCCATGCAGAAGCTTTTTAGTTTGATGTAGTCCCATTTGTTTATATTTGATGCTAACGTTCTTGCCATTGGTGCTCCATTCTCAAAGACCTTTTTGATATATAGGTCTTCGAGTGTTCTGCCTATTTTATTCTCAATAAACTTTATGGATTCGGGTCTGATTTCAAGGTCTTTGATCCACTTTGAGTTGATTTTTGTATAAGGAGTAAGGTATGGGTTGATTTTCACTTTCGTACATGTGGTTTTCCAGTTGTACCAACACCATTTGTTGAATAGGCTTTCTTTGTTCCATTTCAGATTCTTGCCTCTTTTATCAAATATTAGTTGGCTATATACCTGGGGGTTTATGTCTGGGAATTCTGTTCTGACCCACTGGTCTGATGTCCTGTCTCTGTTCCAGTACCATGCTGTTTTGATTACTATGGCTTTATAGTATAGTTTCAAGTTAGGTAAGGAGATGCCTCCCAGCTTCTTGTTTTTCAGTATTTGTTTGGCTATCCTGGGTCTTTTGTGGTTCCAGATGAATTTTGTGAATGCTTGTTCTAATTCTTTAAAGAATTGTGTCTGGATTTGGATAGGGATTGCATTAAATCTATATAGGAGTTTGGGTAGGATAGTCATTTTGATTATGTTAATTCTACCTATCCATGAGCATGGGATGTTCTTCCATTTCTTTAGATCATCTTCAATTTCTTTCTGGAGTGTTTTGAAGTTTCCCTGGTATAGGTCTTTCACTTCTCTTGTAAGGTTGATTCCTAGATACTTGATATTTTTTGATACTATCTTAAATGGAATTGTATTTTTAATCTCTCTCTCCTCAACTTCATTGTTTGTATATAGAAACGCTACTGTCTTTTGTGTATTGACTTTGTAACCAGCCACTTTGCTGTATTGGTTAATTGTTTCTAGGAGTTTTACTGTGGACTCTTTAGGGTTTTCGATGTATATCATCATATCGTCGGCAAAGAGAGATAGCTTGTGTTCCTCTTTCCCAATTTGAATTCCTTTGATTTCCTTCTCTTGTCGGATTGCTATTGCTAGGACTTCTAAGGTTATATTGAATAAGAGTGGAGAGAGTGGACAGCCTTGCCTAGTTCCTGATCTTAGTGGGAATGCTTCTAGTTTCTCACCATTGAGTATAATGTTGGCTGTAGGCTTTTCATAGATAGCTGTAACTATCTTGAGGAAGGTTCCTTCTAACCCTATTTTGCTGAGTGTCTTTAACATGAAAGGATGTTGGATTTTGTCAAATGCCTTCTCTGCATCGATTGATATGATCATGTGGTTTTTGTCTTTCATGTTGTTGACGTGGTGTATAATGTTGATTGATTTGCGTATGTTGAACCAACCTTGCATTCCTGGGATGAATCCCACTTGATCGTGATGTATGATCTTTTTGATGAAGTGCTGGATTCGGTTTGCTAATATTTTATTGAGTATCTTTGCATCTATGTTCATTAGTGAGATTGGTCTGTAGTTTTCTTTTTTGGTAGTGTCTTTGCCTTCTTTGGGAATGAGTGTGATATTAGCCTCATAAAAGGAGTTGGGGAGGATTCCTGTTTTTTCTATGGTTTGGAAGAGCCTATGGAAAAGTGGTAGTAAGTCTTCTTGAAATGTTTGATAGAATTCACCTGTAAATCCATCTGGGCCTGGGCTTTTGTTCTTAGGGAGTTTTTTTAATTACATCTTCAATTTCCTCTGAGGTGATTGGTCTGTTTAGGATTTCTAGATCTTCCTTTTCCAGTCTTGGAAGAGGGTGTTTTTCCAAGAATCTATCGATTTCTACTGGGTTCTCTAGCCTAGTTGAGTATAGTTGCTCATAATATGATCTCATGATATGTTGTATTTCTTGGGGTTCTGTTGTAATCTCTCCCCTTTCATTTGTGATCCTACTGATTTGGGTGTTTTCTCTCTTTTTTTTTGGTGAGTTTTGCCAGTGGTTTGTCTATCTTGTTTATTTTTTCGAAAAACCAACTCCTGGTCTCATAGATTTTTTGTATTGTTTTCTTGGTTTCTATGTTGTTTATTTCTGCTCTGGTTTTTATTATTTCTTGCCTTCTGGATGTGGTTGGACTTCTCTGTTGCTGATGTTCCAATTCTTTGAGGTGATCTTTTAAACTGTTGGTTTTGTTATTTTCCTGATTCTTGACATAGGCCTGTATTGCTATGAGTTTCCCCCTAATTACTGCTTTTGCTGTGTCCCATAAATTTTGACATGTTGTCTCTTCATTGTCATTTGTCTCAAGGAATCTTTTTATTTCTTCCTTGAGTTGTTCTTTGATCCAGCTGTTGTTGAGCAGCATGTTGTTTAATCTCCAGGTATTAGTTTTTCTCCATTGATTCTTCTTGACCTCAATTTAGAGCTCTGTGGCATAGTGATCTGAGAGGGTACTTCTAATGATCCTTACCTTTGTGGTCTTATATAGGTTGGCTTTGTATCCTAATATATGGTCTATTCTGGAGAAGGTTCCATGTGGGCTTGAGAAGAATGTGTATTCTGCTTTCTGGGGGTGGAGGGCTCTATATAAGTCTATTAGCCCTAAATCTTCTAATTTTTCATTCAGAGCTCTTATTTCTTTGCTATTTTTCTGTTTGGTGGATCTGTCCAGTGGTGATAGTGGAGTATTGAGGTCCCCTGCTATTATCACATTTCCCTTCATGTGTTTCTCCAGGTTTGCCAGTAGTTGCCTCACATATTTTGCTGGCTCTACATTAGGTGCATAGATATTGACCAGGGTTAGTGTTTCTTGCTCTAATGTTCCCCTGATCAGTAAGTAGTGACCCTCTTTGTCTCTGATCACTTTCTTGAGGTTGAATGCAATTTGGTCTGATATAAGAATTGCTGTCCCTGCTCTTTTTTGTTTTCCATTGGCCTGAATAATTACTTTCCATCCTTTTATTCTAAGCCTGTGCTTATCCTGCATCTGTAGGTGTGTTTCTTGCAGACAGCAGAAGTCCGGTTTATTTTTCCTAATCCAGTTCTCTACTATGTGTCTTTTAATTGGAGAGTTTAGTCCGTTAACATTTAGGGAGATTATTGAGAGAGAGGATTGTTGTGTAGTTGTGTTGTGTAGGGTGGTTTTTGTTACAATCGGGGGTTTGGATTGTGTAATTCGTCTTTGAGTAAGTCGTTTAGGATCGGTTTTGTTTGCACAAATAGTTCAAATTCGTTCTTGTTTGAGAATGTTTTTAGTCTATCCTCCCATATGAATGTAAGTTTTGCTGGGTATTGGACCCTAGGTTGGAAATTTCTTTCATTCAGTCGTTTAAATATGTCATTCCATTGTCTTCTTGCTTGAATAATTTAAATGGGAGATCTGGTTTGATTCTTATGTCCCTACCTTGGTACTTGAGGTTTCTTTTCTTCCTTATTGCTTTAAGGAGTTCTTCTTTCTCTTTGTTTTTTGCCAATTGGATTACCATGTGTCTTGGTGTTTGTTTATTGGGGTCTATCTTATTGGGAACTCTTTTTATTTCCTGTATTGGCATTGCAGTATCCTTCCAGAGGGTGGGGAAGTTCTCCGCTATTATCTCTCTGACTACTTGTTCTTCCCCTTTCCCTACTTCCTCCCCTTCTGGTATACCCACAATTCTTAGGTTGTTTCTTTTGTCCTTGTTCATTAGATACTGGACCTTTCCTTCCAGTGCTTTGCCTTTTATTTCTTTGTTGGTTTCTTGATCATTTTTTGTTTGCAGTTTTCCTTCGAGTTCTTCAATGTGTTTCTCCAATTCTGTGTTTCTGCTTGTAAGGCTTGTTACTTTGTCTGTTAATTCCTTCACTTCTTTTTGTATGGAATCTCTCATGTTCTTTAACATTTCTTCTTTAATTTGGCTGATTTGTTCATCCATAGATTTCTTATACTTGATAGCTAGGGTTTCTCTCATTCCTTTTATTAATTCTTGCATTTCCTTCCTCATGGCTGCTTTTAGGTCTTCATCGCGTGTATCTGTGCGTTTTGGTGGACTTGGAAGCTTGCAAGAGTTTGTCACCATATCTCCAGATATTAGTGATCTCCTTGATTTACGCATACTTCTTTGTATTTAATGGTGTGTTTTAGAGTGCTGTGCTTCTAATTTTCACCTGTTTTGATCCCCTGTGGTGTGGGAGTTGGTTCCCTCCCTGAGGGTGGTTCTAGAGGGACTTTTGGGTGAACTCGCTGAGGTTTTGATCCTCCTGTACTCTTTATGTGGCCTGGTTAGTTGTTTTCCCCTTTTGTTGGCAGCTAGTACTGGCCCTTTCCTGACCACAGTGGTGGGGGGCACTGTTTCTCCTCTCCTTTTTCTCCTCTCCTCTACTACTTGGAAGTCAGTCTTCCTCTTAATTTCTGTCAGCAGGTGTAGTTCCGCTTCTGGCCACACTGGTTGCGGGCGCTGTTGAGCCTGACTCTCTGTTCCCTCCCTTATCTGGGGGTCAATGAAGCTCTGCTCCTCCGAGTTACCGCGGAAGAAATTCCCCCAGTCAAGCCCTCCCGGTAGCTGCTCTCAGCCCTAGGGGGGGTCTCCGGTCCACTCTGGGGCTCGGGGCTAGGTTGCTCTAGGTTACCTAAAGGTCCAGGGGGCAGGCCCAAGCTCACCTAGTCTATTCGTCCCACCTGTCCCAGCTGGGCAGGTGACTCCGGCCCACTAGGTACTAGGGAATGTCCTCCCCAGTCTACGCTCGGGTCAGGTGGGATGAACTCTGGGGCCTGGAAGTTGAGGCAACAGGTGGTGTGGTCTCTGTGCCAACCAGCTGGCCTCTGCAGTCTATGGGGGGGGGGGGGTCGCGCGCAGGGTGGCTGGCGGCTGCGGGTCGTCCACCTGTGAGCGCCCTAAAAGAGTGCACTCACCCTGGACGCCTGGGGTCCCTACTCCCCGGTTGGCGCGGCTGGCCTCTGCAGTATATGGGGGGGGGGGGGTCGCACGCAGGGTGGCTGGCGGCTGCGGGTTGTCCACGTGTGAGCGCCCTAAAAGAGTGCACTCACCATGGACGCCGGGGGTCCCTACTCCCCGTTGGCGCGGCTGGCCTCTGCAGTCTATGGGGGGGGGGGGTCGCGCGCAGGGTGGCTGGCGGCTGCGGGTCGTCCACGTGTGAGCGCCCTAAAAGAGTGCACTCACCATGGACGCCGGGGGTCCCTACTCCCCGTTGGCGCGGCTGGCCTCTGCAGTCTATGGGGGGGGGTCGCGCGCAGGGTGGCTGGCGGCTGCGGGTCGTCCACGTGTGAGCGCCCTAAAAGGGTGCACTCACCATGGACGCCGGGGGTCCCTACTCCCCGTTGGCGCGGCTGGCCTCTGCAGTCTATGTGGGGGGAGGTCGCGCGCAGGGTGGCTGGCGGCTGCGGGTCGTCCACGTGTGAGCGCCCTAAAAGGGTGCACTCACCATGGACGCCGGGGGTCCCTACTCCCCGTTGGCGCGGCTGGCCTCTGCAGTCTATGGGGGGGGGGTCGCGCGCAGGGTGGCTGGCGGCTGCGGGTCGTCCACGTGTGAGCGCCCTAAAAGGGTGCACTCACCATGGACGCCGGGGGTCCCTACTCCCCGTTGGCGCGGCTGGCCTCTGCAGTCTATGGGGGGGGGGTCGCGCGCAGGGTGGCTGGCGGCTGCGGGTCGTCCACCTGTGAGCGCCCTAAAAGAGTGCACTCACCATGGACGCCGGGGGTCCCTACTCCCCGTTGGCACGGCTGGCCTCTGCAGTCTATGGGGGGGGTCGCGCGCAGGGTGGCTGGCGGCTGCGGGTCGTCCATGTGTGAGCGCCCTAAAAGAGTGCACTCACCATGGACACCGGGGGTCCCTACTCCCCGTTGGCGCGGCTGGCCTCTGCAGTCTATGGGGGGGTGTCGCGCGCAGGGTGGCTGGCGGCTGCGGGTCGTCCACCTGTGAGCGCCCTAAAAGAGTGCACTCACCATGGACGCCGGGGGTCCCTACTCCCCGTTGGCGCGGCTGGCCTCTGCAGTCTATGGGGGGGGGGTCGCGCGCAGGGTGTCTGGCGGCTGCTGGTCGTCCACGTGTGAGCGCCCTAAAAGAGTGCACTCACCATGGACGCCGGGGGTCCCTACTCCCCGTTGGCGCGGCTGGCCTCTGCAGTCTATGGGGGGGGGGGTCGCGCGCAGGGTGGCTGGCGGCTGCGGGTCGTCCACGTGTGAGCGCCCTAAAAGAGTGCACTCACCATGGATGCCGGGGGTCCCTACTCCCCGTTGGCGCGGCTGGCCTCTGCAGTCTATGGGGGGGGTCGCGCGCAGGGTGGCTGGCGGCTGCGGGTCGTCCACGTGTCGTGACTTGTTTTTGTTTTCCCCTTTGTCCACCCCCAAATGCACCGACAATATAATGTAGCGCCATTTCCCCCTGCAAAGGCACAGTAAAAAAAAGGGGAAATCTTACATACAAAAAAGATCTCCTATCTACTAGAGATGGGAACTCATAGTTGTTTACAATACAGGGATATCTCCTTCCTCGAAAAAATGTCATGTGGAATCAACTTAGACCTCAGGTGATTAGATACCATCCGTCCAGCCTTGTACTCTGGATCCCAGACATAGAAACGGCACAGTTCTCCACTACAACTACAAGAAACAGATCCCAGCCAGGACACCCTTAATATGGCAGGGTCACCAACAAGTCCCAGCTCCAATATGATATCCTGAAACCGAGGAAAATGGGAACAACTTGACCTAAGAGCAGGTTACCCTACTTTACCAGCTAACAATAAGACAAAATCAGAAGACTTGTCACCCTATGGTAGATCCAAAAGCCAAGATCGTGATGACTGGCTGCTAGAACCAACCAGACGGTATACACGGTGGGACCAATAAAAAAGCCCTAGTCTAGGGTTTGAAATACGACCTGCACAACAACCATGAACCCCACTTCCAAAGGTCTAGCAGAGACAATTGTAATGGAATCTGGCTTCTGGAAGCACAAAGAAAGATGCCATCCTAAGTGTCATCCTAGGTACAGTGCAAAGACCAAGACCACCAACCACAGAAGATGGATTAAAATGACACTGAGGGAACAGAACTCCTGTACCACAAAGACTGACGTCATCATAAGTCCCAACCCTGAATCTGTACAGACACCGAGATCTCTAGACACAGAGGTCTGATTGTACCACCCAGAATAGAACAGAAGTCTCCCAAACACGACAAAAGACCACCGGGAGAGTAAATGATCCTGAACAGAGTCTATAGCTGACCCCATGACAATATACGCCAAGGATGGAGAAACCCATAACTCTCAGGCCAAGTGAATTCCTTTTCGAATGACCCCAATATTTACTGTGCCAGGGCAGGAGGGAAAAAAAAGCACAAAACATTGTTTACTTTTTATATATTATTTTTTACTTTCATTTATTATTATTATTATTATTATTATTATTATTTTTATTTACCTAACTATTTTTGGTCGATTTCTCTGTTTGGGTGTGGTTATTGAAGCTGTTGTCCCCAGATATACCTATTTTTTTTCTCTTCTTTTCTTTCTTTATGGGCTATGTCATGTTTCTTATCTCAAGACCATGGCGGTTGTTTTTTTTTTTTTTGTGCATGTGTGGTGCTTACCATTATTGTTGGAGTCCTCACTGGATATTGGACACATTTTTTTTCTTTTTTGTACTGATGGAATGTTTCATTTTCTTTTTTCTCCTTCACCCCTCAAATCGATGATAAAAGCCTCTAGAAGGACTCTGCCCACTTTTGGAGTATTAGTCTTTTACCCCAGTTTACTACTTTTCTCTTCTTCAAACCAAACCACGTAAATTTAACTAGCTAGGCCTGCCTCCCAGTTAGAGGGGGAAATTAGGGAAACACCTAGACCAATAAGATGCAAGACTACTATGTAGTAGGATAGGTACATAGGGGACCACATATTCTAGCAGCCCTGGGGGTGAGGGAAGAGGATTCGGGAGATAGGACAAAAATGGAGGTGTAGGGAGGACAATTTGGTGATGGGAATCCCCCCTGATGTTATGTAAATATTTAACTAAAATATTATTGTCAACAACATGTAAACCATTATGATCAAAATAAAAATTATATTTAAAAAATATAAAAAAATAGTTTGTTGGGGCCGGGTAGGTGGCGCTGGAGGTAAGGTGTCTGCCTTGCAAGCGCTAGCCAAGGAAGGACCGCGGTTCGATCCCCCGGTGTCCCATATGGTCCCCCCAAGCCAGGGGCGATTTCTGAGCACATAGCCAGGAGTAACCCCTGAGCGTCAAACGGGTGTGGCCCAAAAACCAAAAAAAAAAAAAAAATAGTTTGTTGTTATAAGTAATGGTATTAATCATTTCAAGTCTTGGTTATTAACTATAATCAAACTTCATACTTAATTAAATCTCTACCAGTGAGCAGTTCTTTAGTGTTAGTTTATAAAATAGAGTATCTTGATAATTCTTTGAATTTTTATTATTTACAAATAATGTAAATAAAAATTGTTCTGTAATCCAATTAGTGCTAGAGTGGGAATAGAACACTTATTTTGCATATTTTCTACTAATGAGTAAATGCTATAGAAATGAACATAGATAACATTCTACAATTACTTGTTCTAGCTGTTAGTATAGTATTTATTAACCAAGGATATTACTATTCTGTAAGGCATATGCTATATCAATTTTGCCACTGTAATTTTCTTTCCAGAACCAATGATACAGTTACAGCACTTTTGCAGTTCTATGTGTCTTCTTATCTTCTTTACATTCAAATGAGACAGGAAATATGAACTTCAAGACACTACTGAGTTACGGAGTACTTAAAATCACTCACATAATTCAATATATATATTCAAATTAACTTTTGAAAACTCATAATTTTTATTTTGCTTTATAAATTTTTTTCCTGTATGTACTGCTAAAATTTTGACAATCAGTTTAGACTGCTGTTGATAATTATGCTTAAATATCTTTCATATTCAATAAAAAACCAGTTTGAGTCATTGTTTATGAGTATGTGAAATACAAACAAAACAGGATAAAAGAGTGTACTCAATTAACCATGAATAAAACTCTAAACTCATAAAAAAATCTGTAGCTTTTATATAAATTAATTTGTGAAGTTAGCTTCTGTGACAGTTAGACAGGATGATAATGGAAGGGCTGAAGAATAGTGAAGAAGACACTGAATAATGCAGAGATAAAGTAGACCCTCTTGTGTAGAGTAGGTATTGAATTATTATATGCATTAAATTGTATCATGAGCAGCATTGTAAATCCAGGAGTCACAAATAAAAACTTTTAAAAATCTGGGGCTAGGATGGAGTGGAGGGGGAAAAAGTCATTAGGTAGTCTTGTTAACAGTAGAGATTCTCTAATAGACTACAAAATTTTAGGTATTACTTTCTTAAGGCATCTTGTCATACCTTATGTAACTACTTTATATAGTAGATATTGTGATTAGAAACTTGATATTACATAGATCATTTTAAATATAGAAATGCATATTCATCTCAGGCAGATTTAGCCTTTGTATTTCTTTTCATATAAACAGCCTGTGAAATCAAACATACCCATAACACATTATTGGAAGGATTGGAATACGTCAGAGTCTATGCTGTGCCCTGTATGACTCTAGTTCCTTAGCCTGTTGATGACAGGAGGAGATAGGAGGGCTGTCAGTCTGTGACAGAAACCAGAAAACAGGCAAACTTACTATGCAAGACAATAACAGTGGAGATAAGATGGATGTAACCTCAGAATTTAGAAAAGGAGGGAGATAGAAAAAATAGTGCAGACTGAAAAGAATATGTGGAAAGAAGGTAATACTCATTATTTGGTAATAGAAGTTAAAAGAAACAGTGAATTACCAAAATTCAGGAGGATGAAGAGAGGAATATAACTATAATTTATAGGGGACATAATGGGAAATAACTTTAGGTTAGAAGTTTTTGAAGTTTGTAGCAAAGAAGTTGGTGGTAGATTTGATTAAATCCTGAAAACTTTCATTTCTCTTGAAATCCATGAAACCCATCTCTACCAGACATTCCAATTCTTCTTGTAGGGCCTGGAGTATTTTCTACTTTCACAGACATTTGGGAATGATGATATTTCTCTTTTTCTTATTCCCACATGGAGACATTTAATAAACTCCATGTGATTCAAGACATTCTGAGGGAAACTATCTTTTCAACAACAAAGAAAGTCTAATTAATAAAACTTTTTTATAATTTCTCAATACTGTATTCATTAGTTAGCATATGTACTTGATTTATTATATTAACACTGCCAATTGTCTTATCCAATTCCTCTATTGAGTATCTAAGATGGGGGATAAGTCTATTATCTATACATTCAGTGTAGAGAAATTATCTCCATATTTTAAGCAAATAAATAAATGAGATAGCCTCCCTAAAAACTATAAAAACTTCATCTTTAATTTCTCTTATGTATTATAATCTAGTTTTAGAAAGTGCTGTTCCTTGCATAACTGATAAATTAGAAAACATATATTTTAAATTGATTTTTATTGATATAAAATTGGTTAACAAGATTATATATGTGTAAACATTTTACAATTACAATAATATCATGCCACAAGTGCCAATATATATCCACTGTATTCCCTTAGACTTTATAAATCCTTTCAGCTCACTCTCCAATCTCTTCGTAGTCCTGGTTAAGATACACACATATTTTAATAAAATAAGTTGCAGTTGTTTTTGGCAACTTTAGAAGGCAACACAAAAAGTCACTCTCAGGCAGATATCTGTTGTCTGAAAATCACTCAGAATAAGAGCAGAGAAAAGTGCAATAAAACTTCTTGTCATTTGATCAATGCTGTCTCTCCCTAAAGGTCCTGTTAAGCAAAATATGAATACTTGGAGAACCCCAGGTATTCTGGAAAGAAAGTGAATCAATCATTAATATTGCTCTTGAGATATAATATTGAAAATTCAGAATACTAGACTACCATGGAGATTTACTTTAGGTCTCAGGATTTAAGGAAGATCACAGAACTTTTTAAATAAAGTCTACTTGGAAAATTAAGGTCCCTGCAATAACATTGCCTAAGTTGGTCTCCAAAGTCTATGTGGAAATTACACTGTTTGAATGTTTTCTTTTGGCCCTACACAAGAGATTAGGCTTTGGGAACTGTTCCAGAAAAAGTAAATTAAAAAGAAGCCATCCTGACTCCCAGTGTGTGGCAGCTTTGTGACCATGAACATGGCACTTCTACATCAGGAGAACCCTTGAGGTAGTAGATAAGACTCCAAAGCAATGCAACAATATGGTTACATGCATGACAATAAGCAAGAGTTATGTAAATCACTTAACTCCATGTGGTATTGAATCCTTTCAGAATGAATTTACCCCCAAGATTAATGAAGATTTGTTACAAAAGGTTCAGGGAATGCTTCAAGAAAAAGAGACTAAATTTCTTGCATCTTTAGAATTTAGTAATTTATTTTAATAATGCTAGAGACACAGCTATATGGTACTTCAGTGCATACATATATATATTTCTTTGTATAACTTTTGTTTCTTAATAAATACTCTTGTTTATTTTCCCCTTTGGTCTCTTGTGCTTTTCCTCCTTTTTTTTTTTTAAACCTTTCCTGCTTTTAGTACATTTTCCAGCGTATTACTCCCACATATCATAGGTCTGGACCAGCCAGTAATGTGACTGCCCATTCCCACTGATCATAACTGCTGTCACATCTGCTCTTTATTTAAATTTTCTGGAAATACATTAACTGCCATATATTATATTTTCTGAGCCATATTCTGTATTCCAGGCACATGTTACAAATATCCCTGCTATATCAGTGGCCATAAAGAAGAGGTTTGGTATCTCCAAACTCCCAGCTGTTTAAGATATGCCTATTACTTCTATTATTTCATCTTGAAGAAAGCAAGGCACAGAGTTGTTTAACTTCAAACATATCCAAAAATTAGTTTTTCAGATTTGTATCAATATCTAGGGTCTCCTAAGTAATACCTTAAATAGCTACTCAATTTTTATTTTTTATTCTATGAACAAGCCAGCATTGCTAAATTAAAAGCAAAATCACTACTTAAGACAGCAAGGTCTTTTTGATATTAGCCCATAACTTCTTTTCTTTAATATTTCTGTAAATTTTATTTTAGGCACAGTGTTTTACAAAACTGTTAATAATAAGGTGTCCTGCATAACATAATCCAGCACCAAACTTCATAGTATCTGCTATACCAACATTGCCCAGTGCTTCCCACACTATCATCTACCTCCTTCCCAACCCTTTGGTAATCTTCATACTTAAAACAAGTTTTCAGTTTGTATTATCTTCAGGCATTTGATACATCCTTACTTTGTTTCTTTATATTATATAGAAAGATCATTCTATCTTCCTGTCTTTCTTACTAACTCCACTCAGCATAATAATCTTCAAATTCACTTAGCAAAAAATTGCATGATTTTGTTTTTTCTTATAGTCAAATATTATTATTTATTATTATTAATTTAGTTTTGGGGCCACACCCAGTGACACTCAGGGGTTACTCTTAGCTATTGGTTGCTCAAAAATTGCTCCTGGCTTGAGGGACCATATAGGACGTTGGGGGATCGAAACACTGTCCTAGGTTAGCGCGTGCAAGGCAAATGCCCTATTGCCCTACTGCTTGCTCCACCACTCCAGCCCCATCAAATAGTATTATTTTTATTGTGTATTTGTACTATTATTAGACTCAGGTTGTTTCCAGATGTAGGCTATTGTGATAGTGCTACAATTAATGTAGGTGGGCAAATGTCTTTTCTGAGCAGAGTTTTGGGGCTTTTGGGGTAGATGGCTATAATAACCTCAGTTTATAGTTTTATAAGAAATGTCCATTTTATTTTCCAAAAAAAAAAAAAAGTGGAATCACTCAACATTTCTACCAGCAGTAAATTAGTGTCATTTTTACTCCTGAGGTTGGATTAACCGATTTCCATCTACTCAGGATATTTCTTCTTTACTGATGCTTATTATTCATTGGATGGAAGCACCTTTGCACTGAAGCACCCTTTGGATTTGTGCCTTAGACCACCTGTTCCCTCCTCTGGGTGTGGTCTTTGAATTCCCAATAAAGTTCCCTAGGTCTCAGGGAAAATCTGCTTACAGTTTTGATTTTTCACTAATGAACTTTCTGCTTGTTGATCTTAGTTCTAGAAATGATAGGCTGGCTGTGGAAGTCCCTGAACATGTTTTATCTCCTTAACCGTGTTTGGAATATTTCTTATGTCAACATTTGCTTCCAGACCTTGTGTCCCAAACCCTGGGACTGGGGCACTTCACCTGAGTACTGGTATTACTTCTTACAAATAATTTAAATATCAGCTTTGTCTTAAAAAAAAGGATAATTTCATATTGCCACTGTATTCAAATTGAATACATAATTTTTGTTGAAGTGAAAATGAAAAAACCTTTGTTCTAAAAGCAGAAAGGTGCCAACTAAAGATCTAATCTGTAAATAAGGCTCAGGGCCAGTTTAGTGGTAGTTGTTTGCAGGTATGAGGACAGAGATTCAATTCCAGCAATGCCTTGCTTGTCAGCTACAACTCCTAAAACATTGCAGTCAGATCCCCCAATGTCAGAACAAAGTGTGTCACCTCCACTACACTAAAAATAATAAATGTACAACTAATAAATATTAGTTCATTCAACAGTGTGTGACCATGGTAAAAGAAGAGTGAAATTAATTGTGAAATTCCTGAGAAGCACTGTAGCCAAATGTGCAAGTACCACAACCAAATGTGAATGAACCCCTAGTCATCTCAGTAACAACAACAAAGGAAGTAAGGGATACAAAGATATAAAATACTAAAGACTTTCTTTTTTCTTTGACTTATCATCCTGGTCATAAATATGATTCATTTTTCTAGCTTTTTTTACTTAAAAAAACAAAAATTTAAATAGAAAGTACTTTTTAAATACAAAGTTAAAACTATTCAAATTTTTAAAATACATATGCAATTATTAAAAATGTTAACAATGTCAATATAGCATTAAACAAATACAGTATCCTCTAAGTAGGGGATCCCAAGTGGTCACATCTTGACTGTAACTTTTGGCAGATGTTTTCTGTCTCTACTTGCTTCTTGTAGAAATATTCGCAGCCAAACAATTATGGGTCTCATATCAAAACAGATTAACAAATAACAAGATGTCATGTGGGAATATGTTTGAGGATCAATTTACTCAACTCACTGTGACAGTTAGTATTCCATCAAAGTGCACATTATGAAATCTTAATGTTCAAAATAATGATGCTAGAGCTATTAGTGGATATTGCACTTTAAACATCTCAGGGTTACATATTCAAATATAAATTTGTCATTTTCTAGAAATCTGATTCTTATTCTCAATAAGCTATTATAATGCATTACTATTTACCTACTGATAATTAATTTTCTCATGAATTTGTGTTTGTGTTGTTACAAATTTATTAGTGTGATACTTTTTGCTGTAAATTAAAGTAAATAAATATTTATGCCTTTTTTCATTAAATACCATATTTTTCATACACAGGAAATATGCCATTTTCCACTTTAAATAGCAAGGAAGGAATGAGTCATCCAACAATAAGGAGTCAAGTTTCTGAATATTTGCTAATTGATATGTAAGGATATCTCAATGTAGTTTTCATTAGTAATTGTTTAGTACAGGTGGGATGGTAATTTCCATATTTTTAAAAACATTGGATTTTTAAATATATCAGTATATTTTTATTCATTTTCTATTTATTTTGGATTTTTGACTTGGTTTTTCAAAGCTGTTAAGATATTAGATAAAATGTAATATATATGCAATAATTTTCTATTCTGTATTTGGATCTTATTGTTTATTCATTGTCATGTAAATTTTACAAAATTTTATGTAGTTAAATGGGCTAGTTATGTTTTCTTTAGAAAGTCACTATTCAATCAAAAAATTGGGAGAAGAAATGGACAGACACTTTGACAAAGAAGAAATACAAATGGCCAAAAGACACATGAAAAAGTGCTCCACAATCACTAATCATCAGGGAGATGCAAATCAAAACAACTATGAGGTACCACCTCACACCACAGAGATTGGCACACATCACAACGAATGAGAACAATCAGTGTTGGCGGGGATGTGGAGAGTAAGGAATTCTTATCCACTGCTGGTGGAAATGCCGTCTAGTTCCACCTTTATGGAAAGCGATATGGAGATTCCTCCAAAAACTGGAAATCGAGCTCCCATACAACCCAGCTATACCACTCCTAGGAATATACCCTAGGAACACAAAAATACAATACAAAAATCCCTTCCTTATTCCTATATTCATTGCAGCACTATTTACCATAGCAAGACTCTGGAAACAGCCAAGATACCCTTCAATAGATGAATGGCTAAAGAAACTGTGGTACATATACATAATGGAATATTATGCAGCTGTCAGGAGAGATGAAGTCATGAAATTTTCCTATACATGGATGGACATGGAATCTATTATGCTGAGTGAAATAAGTCAGAGAGAGAGAGAGAAAGACGCAGAATGGTCTCACTATACTATGGGTTTTAAGAAAAATGAAAGACATTCTTGCAATAATAACTTTCAGACACAAAAGAGAAAAGAGCTGGAAGTTACAGCTCACCTCATGAAGCTCACCACAAACAGGGATGAGTTTAGTTAGAGAAATAACTACATTTTGAACTATCCTAATAATGAGAATGTATGAGGGAAATAGAAAGCCTGTACAGGCAGGGGTTGGGTGGGGAGGAGGGAGATTTGGGACATTGGTGATGAGAATGTTGCACTGGTGGTGGGTGGTGTTCTTTACATGACTGAAACCCAAACACAATCATGTATGTAATAAATTTGTTTAAATAAAAAAAGAAAGTCACTATTCAAAGTGTTAATTCCGCATACTTATTAAACTTTCGTTCAAGCTTGCACCTAGTAATTGTGTAGCTTTGGCTTTTACTTTATTTATTTATTTTTGGATTTTGGGCTCAGGGGTTACTCCTGATTATATGCTCAGAAATAGCTCCTGGCTTGGGCGGACTATATAGAACACTGGGTATCCATCCAAGGTCCAGCCTGGATCAACCCTGCAGAAGGCAAACACCCTACCGCTGCGCTACCGCTCCGGCCCTGGCTTTTACTTTTAAATCTAATTTTTTGTACTTTATTCTGGTATATTGTGCAAGGTATAAATTCAGTTTTATCTTTTTTCAAACGTTTAACATATGCTTTAATATTTTCTTTTAATAAAGAGCATAATTTCATTTGTGACTTGCAATGCCATTTTAAAAAGTCAATCCCTGGGGCCAGAGAGATAGCCTGGAGGTAAAGTGTCTGTCTTTATGCAGAAGGACGGTAGTTGGAATCCTGGCATTTCATATGGTCCCCTGTACCTGCCAGGGGCGATATCTGAGCATAGAGCCAGGAGTAACCCCTGAGTGCTGCCGGTTGTGACCCAAAATCCAAAAATAAAAATCAATCCCTAAATTTTCTTTCATGTTGTATTCTATTTCTGAACTTACTATTCTAATGCAGAATTATGTATATTCAATGCAGCCTCATATTGACTTTGTCATCTAATTTAATAATAAACAATAGTGGCACTGGTAGCTCTACATTTTGTGAGAATTATGTAATCCCAGCCAGTTCATATATTAAAGTCTTAATCTCTAGAAGTATCTCAGAATTAGAACTTATTTGAAGAGAGGGTATTTAAAGAGGTTTCAAATAACAAATTAATTCTTCACAACTGAATATAATCTGTGTGGTATCTTTTTAATAATGAGAAATTTGGCCACAGAAAAATGTCAGTATGTAAAGATATACAGAGAATGAGGTTATCTATAAACCAAAGAGAAAAATCTGGAACAAATTCTTTCCCTCAGAAAGAAATAACCTTGTTAGAGAGGAGAGGGGTTGATATCCTTGATTGCACATTAACCACTCAAATTCTTTCCTGGTTCCTCAAATGGTCCCCTGAGCATTACTTGAAATGGTCCTTGAGAACTGAGTCAATATTTTTACATTTACTTTATTGTTATTTTGTTTTTTATTATAAAATTATATTAGTTAAATACCATGGTTACAAGGTTGTTCATAATACAGTTTTGTATTTTCACAATTACAAAAATTTTCATGATTGAGTTTCAGTTATGTACTTATGTACCACCATTTATCAGTGTACATTTTCTGCCACTGATGACCCCAGCTTTCTTCTTTCCCTCCATACTGCCTACCTCTTGGGCAGATACCGTATTTACCGGCGTATAAGACGACCCCCTAATTTTGCAATTAAAACATAGGTTTAGGCCTATATTCGCTGTATCAGACAGAACGTTCCTGTACTGCAACTGTATGTACCACAGTGAGCCAATCACATCAAGCAAAAGTTCAAAGGTTATACTGTAATAGACTTCCTCTCTGACTCTGGCCAATCTGAGCAGACTTTTGACAGTGTAGATTTGAGTACAGAACATTGTCTAATTTGCATGCATAAACAGCCTGCCTGGATTGGCTGAGTTAGACAGGCGGTCTGAGCAGTCTTGCAGTGATTGGTGCAGGATCGAGTTGGAAAATTCCTTTTGTGGCAATATTCAGACAATTTTCATTTAGTGGCATACTGAAACATTGTGTACAGCTTGAAGCTGTACAGACTCTTTAACCTTCCAGAGATACTTTTATATTTTAATTGGCAACAATTTTTAATTGGCAATTAAACGTTAATTCCAGACAAATAAAAATATGTTGGTAATTATGATGTAGTTGAACACACACAATACAACTCAGAATCATAACTGTTAGACTTCTTTTACTGTTTACTTCTTTTACAGTGAAAAAATGAGCATCTAAGGATGTGATGCTCAGGGGTTATTTTTAGCTTTTCACTCAGGAATTTTTCCTGTGGACTGGGAGGATGATATGGAGTGCCAGGGAATTGAACTCGAATGAATGTTTACAATGAAAGTGTCTTACTAACTGTATTATTTCTCCTGATACTTAACTGTTAAATTTCTACCTGTGAGATATTGCTGTACATTTTCATGAGAAGTATACAAGAATGTTACAGGAAAATTTTTATAATAATTCAAATTATGGAAACAACCCTCATATTTTTTGATCACAGATAGCAATGGTAGATCAATCAAAAATAAAATAATATACAAATAGTAAAAAATTAATCACACATTACTTTGAAAATTTATCAGAAATTAATGTTGATCAAAAAAAGGCATTATTGGGGCTGGAGAGATGGCATGGAGGTATAGCATTTGCCTTGCATGCAGAAGGACTGTGGTTCAAATCCTGGCATCCCATATGGTCCCTGAGCCTGCCAGGAGCAATTTCTGAGCGTAGAGCCAGGACTAATCCCTGAGTGCTGTCGGGTGTGATCCAAAAACAAACAAACAAAATAAAACAAAAAAGACATTATTAGAAAGTGCAGCATGATTCTATTAATATAATATTTAAAAATGAGTAAATTAATTTATTCTTTGAGAATATAAACCAGGTAAAGCTATCAAGAAAAGCAAGTCACGATAAAGATAAAATAGTGCCTCTCCAACAGGAGGGCATTTGCCTTGCATGTGGCCAACCAAATTATATCCCCATTATTCCATATGGTCCGCCAGCCTACCAAAAGTAATATCTGAGTGTAGACCCAGGAGTAACCCCTGATAGCCACTGGGAATTGCCCAAAAGCCAATAGATAGATGATACATAGATTGATTGATTGATAGATTGGTTTATAAATAAAAATGGTATTTTTATTGTGGAAAGTGAAAACACAGAACTCGTGAAAGACCACAAGAGATTTTAAACGTTATTTCCTAAACTCAGTGATAATAAAGTAGTCATTTTATTATCATTCTTTAAAATGCCTTTAGATATTGCATATAATTTTATAGTTTGCTATCTTTAACAATTATAAAAGTGTTAAAAATACAAATACTTATTAAAATAATCCAAAAATATATGTACACAACATTATCAGTTCATTACAGAGAGGGTAAAAAAAATCATATAAACATAATTAAAGTGTGTCTGAGACCTTTGCATTACATTAAAAATAAATAAAATATTTGTAAAACATTGAGGAATAATACATTATATAATTACTAGGACAATCTTAAAAAGCAGGAAACAGTATACAAATTTTAAGTCAGCAGTGAAAAAAATGAATTGCTAAAATAATTCAGAAAAGTAAGATAAAAGAGATTTGGAACAGGTTGCAAAAAATAAAAATTCTCTTGGAGAGGGCCAGAGCGATAGCATGGCAGGTAGGGAGTTTGCCTGCCACATGGTCCACCCAGGATGGTTTGATCCCCAGAATTTTATATATTTCCAACTCAGCCAGGAGCAATTTCTGAGCACAGAGCCAGGAGTAACTACTGGGTGCTGCTCATTGTAGCCCCAAATCCAATTAATCAATCAATCAATCAGTCAATTAAATTCTCAAGAAAATAAAATATAAGAATAGAGACAACTGTACCAATAATTACACTATAGTTATATGGTCAAATGCCTTAGTAAAAGATAAATGTGGCCAGTTTGCATTAAATTTGTTTTGTTTTTTTGATCTTTGGCCTTTGTGGAGTCTGATGGACTATACACCATATGTGGTGTCAACTATTAAACTCAGGTCAGGGCACCAGAAAGATAGTATAGTAAGTAGGGGGTAGGATATTTGCCTTGCAAGAAGGTGACCCCATTTTAATCACCAGAATGCTATCTGATCCCTTGATTCTGCCAGGAGTGATTCCTAAGTGCATAGCCAGAAGTAATCTCTGAACACCATCATGTGTAACCACAAATCAAAACCAAACAAAACATGCAAAGCAGGAGCCTCGCATGCTGTATTATCTCTCTAGCCACTGGATTTTAAAATTCAAATTATGCTCTTTATACTATACATACAAAATCTATAAATACAGATAGCTTTTAAATAGAAAAGTTATTGATTTACATTCATTTAAAGTTTATAAATAAAAACTGGCATAATCACAAGATGTAAATAGCATCAATAATGACTAAAATTGTTATGAAAATCATGCAAAAATATTGATGAGAGGAAGATTTAGAAAAGGTAGATAAAAATTTTGAGTTAATAAATACATGAAGAGCATAGCAATCAATCTAAACAAAATATTAGTCTTTTCCCAAGCCATAGAAAACATTCACAAAATTATTTCTTTTGAAAACTTCCAGTTTTTGTTAATTTTGAATGTTGTCTCCCAAGAGAAAATAGATATAATTGTTTTTGTGTTTTTGCCTAATAATTCAAATATCTTGGTTATTTTTGGAGTTTTTATTGGACTAAAGGGAGGAAGAAAAAAAGGGGATGGAGGGGAATAAATTATGTAATATCACCATTATAATATTTCTCAAATGTTAACTTTCTTCCACAATCTTCTTGCTTTTATTTATTTTGTCAGAGACTTCAGGTAGTTTCTTGTTATGTTATATTTAAAATTTATGTCTTAATGTATGGGAAAGAGAAGTTTTCTGGGAACTGGAAATCTGGTATATGAGCTGAATAACATGTCCCTCACCAGGAAAGTTACAGAACTGCCACATTTTCAAAGACACTGAAAAACCATTACACCATAGAGAAAGTGATTGGGATTTGATGTGGAGATGGGTAAAGTTAATCCCAAAGAACCAAGGCTTTGGCTTACGTGAAACAAAACTGAATGATCTTAGAGGCTTATTTGCTCTGCCTTCTTTTTCAGAAAATAGGTTCTATAGGCCAGGTTAAGTGTAACTGGAAGGGGCATCATTAGATTGTAGAGTTTAACCTCTATAAAAACACTTGTTCAAACTGGAATTTCTACTGTCACATGATCATACAGATGATTCCTGATCCTCTTCTCAACACAAATCAAGAACCTTTAGGAACACCTAAGCTGTTAGACACAGTGCAAGATTATGTCTGAACCTAAAACATGGTATAATAAAATTTTGGCAGTTTGTGTGCTCTTATAAGTTTTCACCAGTTAAACCTTACTTTATGTCTGTACACATAGGTCGAGTATGGATGTTTACGATAAGTTTAACTAAAAAGACAGCAAACCCATTACACAAGCAGTTCAGGGGGCTAAGGGTGGAGATATGGGATGCATGCTGGGAGCAGTGGCTGAGGGAGGTTAACTCTGGTGGTGGGAATTGCCCTAATTCACTGTCACCAGGATAGAGCAAGTTGTCATCTCCTAAGAAATGCCTATATACTTTCTATTTCTAATATTGTTTCTTTTTTTTTGTTTTGTTTTGGTTTTTCGGGTCACACCCGTTTGATGCTCAGGGGTTACTCCTGGTTAAGTGCTCAGAAATTGCCCCTGGCTTGGGGGAACCATATGTGAAGCAGTGGGATTGAACCATGGTCCTTCCTTGGCTAGCGCTTGCAAGGCAGACACCTTACCTCTAGCGCCACCTCACTGGCCCCATATTTCTAATATTGTTTCTAAGGCTATCAATCTGATTTCATGTGAAATGAAGTTCCTCTAACCATATATTTTTAAAATATTACCAATTTAACTATTTCTTGAGTTTGGTGGAAATCTTTATTCATTATCAAGGAATATATCTGCCTATGCATATATATATAGATCTGCATAGATCTAGAAATAGTAAAATCTCTAGACGGTCTTCTACTCTGTGGGCTAAATTTCAGGTACATTTCTTAAATAATTAAATTTAAAACAATCACTTTTGGCATTTTGCATTCAAAATGTCAATGTAATTAACTTGAATTGTTGACTTCTTTCAAATAAAACATTTTCTTTAATAAAATTGTATTGAGCTGATTTACTAGACATACTAATGAACGACTAGAATTATAAACACATGAACTATCAAAACACTTTTAAAGTGAAAAATTATTTCTAATGAGATATTGATTCCAATGTTTCACACATCACATAATTTACATTACCGGAACAGTAAATGTCATTAATTGATTGATGAATATTAAATATTTTAAAAGAAATCTGATTAATTCTTAAGATAGGTGCATCTGCATAAGTCATTATGGTCATGGCAGGAAAAATTAGAATACAAATGCAAAGTGAAAGTTAAAAAAATGTATTTGCCTCTTTTAAATTGTTTAGTGAATCAGTTATTTTGGAATACCATTTTGGAATACCATTGTATGATCAGCTAGTTGGAGTGCAGTACAGATAGAAACAGTGTGTGTTCTTAATGTCTTTATAGTATATCGTGAAAGACAAGTATACAAATAACTGTATTAAATTTATTTTGATAAGCATCAAGGGAGACTTAAAGTAATAATTACAACTTGAAAGATTAGTATTATTTTGAGGCATCATTTAGTTCAATGTATTCCTGCCCCCCCCCCGCACCCCCGTGGCACTCAGGAATTACTCCTGGCTCTGCACTCAGAAATCGCTCCGGCAGACTCGGGGGATGCCAGGATTTGAAACAACGTCTGTCTTGGATTGGCTGTGTGCAAGGCAAATGCCCTACTACTTTGCTATCTTTTCAGACCTCATTATATTCCTTTTGGTCTTAAAGAAATGAAGACTTAGAGAAACCTGGGAAGTTGCTGAGAAAGGTCATTTGTTTACTAGAACAATAAACCTTATTTATTTGCTTAGTCACCTTAGTCTGGTAGCAATATTTTTTTAACTTGTTTAAGAATCAGTTTGATTTAAGTAATAGTGATGGATTTCAGGGCAGAGATGCATTTCAGAAAAAGGGACAACATGAACATAGGAACTAGAAAAGAACGCAATGGACATATTTTGTAATCAGTATTCAATCTAGACTAAATTTGAGACAAATTATTTCCAAATTTTAAATTTCAATCCCTTATTAATGGAGATTTTGATTCAGTAGATTTTGTTTCTGGATCTCAGAAATGCAAATTTCAATACATTTAGTGATATAGAGATCTCATCTAATCAGATGTATGAATGGTGAGAAAAAACGGCAAAAGGAAGAAGAAATGCTATCAAAATGTAAGACAAAAACTTATACTGAGCTTGGTCAGGAAATATTTTTGAGGAAACATTTAGGATTATAATTAGTAAAAATGATTTGATTATCTCCAATTTTTAAAAATTCAATATAGCAATATTAAAAATAATTACCTGGACATGAAGAGGAACAGATAAAAACTATTCAGAAAAATTGCCTGTATTGGAACATAGTTTTAAAATGAACAAAGGAGGCAAACTACTTATAATGTTTTAGTTTATTCTGTTAAACAACATTGCCTATTTCAGATGGATTTTGTTTTCTGTTTTATGGCTGCACCTGGTTGTACTTAGTTACTTCTTTTTTTAATTATCTTTATTTAAACACCGTGATTAAAAATATAATTGTAGTTGTATGAAACAGTCATATAAAGAACACCCCCCTTCACCAGTGCAAGATTCCCACCACCAATTTCCCAGATCTACCTCCTCCCCACCCCACCCACACCTGTACTCAAGGCAGGCTTTCTATTTCCCTCATTCATTCACATTGTTATGATAGTTTTCAGTGTAGTTATTTCTCTAACTGCACTCATCACTCTATGTGTTGAACTTCATGTCATGAGCTGCACCTACATGGGAAGATGGGGGAAATAAGGGTTGGGACCGAGGCAGTAAAAGATTAGATATGAGTTTTGTAGGGCAGTATCAAGGTCACAATACAAGTTGGATATTATGCATATATAAACTATATGCATACAATTCTGTCAATAGGAGACTAAGGAGAAAAAATTTCCAGTGACTGTCCCAACATAAACCAGTGCTAGAACGACCCACCCTCCTCCCAAAGTGCATTCCCATTACTGTAGGGAGAGGTAGGGGGAAAGCCTGATGACCCCTATAGAGCCCACCTGGGCCAGCGCCCAGGGAAGGCCTGGAGTCAGGGAAGAAAGAGAGGGACGGATGGGGGCCTGCCAAGCATCCCAGCACTCCCCAGGCTAGGAAGAAGGCCTCCGGCACAGGGACTCCCCAAACCCAAACCTGGGAAGAGCTGGCCTCCAGAATCAAAGGGGAAATTGGAAGCCAGATATTTGCCCACCCTCCTCCTCATGCACCTCCCCCCTAAAGTATGGAAGGAGGAGGGAAGCCTGAGGACCCCTAAGAATCCACCTGAAAACACTTCTGGCCATCTGAGCCAGCACCAAGGGCCTGGAGTCCAGGAAAAAAAGAGGGGGACGGCTGGGGGCCTGCCAATCTCCCAGCACTCCCCAGGCTAGGGAGAAGGCCTCTGGCATGGGACCTCCCCAAACCCTATACCTGGCACAAGCTGGCCCCCAGAATCAAAGAGGAAACCGGAAGCCAGATATCTGGCCACCCCCTCCCCATGCACCTCCCTTCTGGAGTATGAGGGGAGGGTGGAAGCCTGAGGACCCTTAAGAATCCACCTGAAACCACTTCTGGCCATCTGAGCTGGCACCCAGGGCCTGGAGTCCAGGGGAAAAAAGGGGGGACGGCTGGAGCCTGCCAAGCCTCCTGGAACTCACCAGGCTAGGGAGAGGGCCTCCGGCATAGGGCCTCCTCAAATCCCATACCTGGCAAGAGCTGGTCTCCAGAATCAAAGAGGAAACTGGAAGCCAGATATCTGCCCAATTTCTCCCCATGCACCTCCCCATTGGAGAATAGAGTGACGGGGGAAGCCTGAGGACCCCAAAGAGTCCACCTGAACCCACTTCTGGCCATCTGAGCTGGCACCCAGGGAAGGCCTGGAGTCAGGGGAAAAAGACAAGGATGGCTGAAGGCCTGCCAAGCCTCCCAGCACTCCCCAGTCTAGGGAGAGGGCCTCCGGCATGGGGCTTCCCCAAACCCCATACCTGGCAAGAGCTGGTCTCCAGAATCAAAGAGGAAACCGGAAGTCAGATATCTGCCCAACCTCCTCCCCATGCACCTCCCTGCTGGAGTACAAAGGGAGGGTGGAAGCCTGAGGATCCCTAAGAGTCCACCTGAACCCACTTCTGGCCATCTGAGATGGCACCCAGGGAAGGCCTGGAGTCAGGGGATAAAGAGGGGGACAGCTGTGGGGCCTGCCAAGCCTCCCAGCACTCCACAGGCTAGGGAGAAAGCCTCTGGCATGGGGTCTCTCCAAACCCCATGCTGGCAAGAGTTGCATAAGCTCAGTTTTTCAGATCTGTTATTTCAGTGCGAAAATTTCTAATTTCAGTCATCAAATCCTCTTGATGCTTAACTGTGCTCCAGTCAAGTCTATCAATGCTTTTTAAGAGCTCCCTGAACATCTTCCATAATTTTAATCTAAACTTCTTATTTGAGAGGATACCTAGCTATTTCCAACTTTTTATCAGAGCAGCCATCTTGATTTCATTAAACATGGGGGTGTTTTGCAAAATTTCTCCATTGGTAAGGCTGTAGATTGCTTCTTACAATGTGGAGAAATGGAATTCAGGGGTTAAAAGATAAGAGCTCTGCGGCGCGCTTCTCAGGTGTGGGTCCTGGAGAGATTATGGTCCTTGGTGTCTCTAGGCTGGCTCGGCAGGAAAAAGGCAGAGATCATGGCCGCTGTCCCTTTTAAGTCTCTGGGTGCCCAATCACATGGCAGAAATCGTCCCCACATTCATTGGGTGGGACATCTTAACAGGTGTGGGTTCTGGAGGGATTATGGTCTTTGGTGTGTCTAGGCTGGCTCAGCAGGAAAAAGGCAGAGAGCATGGCTGCCATCCCTTTTAAGTCTCTGGGTGCCCAATCACATGGCAGGAATTGGCCACACATCTATTGGGTGGGGACATCTTACCGGGTGTGGGTCCTGGAGGGATTATGGTCCTTGGTGTCTCTAGGCTGGCTCAGCAGGAAAAAGACTTAGTTACTTCTTGTTCTCTACTCAGAAATTATTCCTGCCAGTGCTCTTGGAAAATATAGGATGTTTAGAATAGGGTAAGTATAGAATGCTGGTCAACCACATGCAAGGCAAGCACTCTGTACTATCACTCTGACCTTATTAAATATGATTATCTTATAAATAAATACTTTAATTTAATCACTGTGAGATTTATAGTTACCACAACCTTCACAATTGAGTTTTAGTCATAAAATGTTCAATACCCTTCTCTAGTGCACATTTCCCACCACCAATGTCCCCATTTTCCCTTCCATTCTCCTTGCCACCCTCTCCCCTGCAGAGGAGAGATATAGCAGATATTTTTTTCTTTCCTCTATTTTATTCTCTCTATATCGCATACACTTTCTTTCTTTTTGTCCTTTTAGACACTATAACTTTTAATACTGTTCTGAACAGATATTATGCATATCACTTTTTCTCCTATGCTTTCAACTTAGAGAATGAGAATATAGTATTAGTTCTGACTCTTATAGTGTTATATTTCAATTGGAGAAACAATATTTCTTTATATTTCTGAGAATTGTCAGTAGGAGAATAAGGAATAATTTATAGAAATATAAAGTTCAAGGGGGAAGTGGGGCAATGGTGGGAGAAGATGGAAACTCGAAGAAGAAAATGTAGTGTTGGAACATTGTAAGCATTAAACTTTATTACTGACAGTGTTAGGAACCACAGTGCTTCAAATAAAAAAAGTTAAGTTTAATGTTCTGTTCAGCAGCCTAAGTAATTCAAACTGTGCATTTGAGGAGCCTGCGTGATACTACACATGGGAACAAACTTTCCCTGGGACACAGTCCACCAGGTTAGACCTTTTCATCCAAGAGCTAGCTTTGCAGAAAACACAGGTAAACATACATATCTCATAGAGTGCTAAAACTATATATCTTCAACTCCACAACAGGTACAAGCTAGGATCTAAACTTACAATAAGTGAAATCTTTTATTGTCAATTTCTTCTCCAGCAACAATCAATTTCAGGATTCTACTCCCATACTCACTGAAAAATAAATGGTATCTTATCAGAAATACAGATCAAGATATTTTATTTTACTTTATTTATCTTTTTTTTATCTAAACATCTTGACTACAAATATGATTGTGATTAGGTTTCAGTCATGTAAAGAACACCCCCTTCACCAGTCCAACATTCCCACCACCAATGCCCCAAATCTCCCTCCATCCCACACCACCCCCATCTGTACTCTAGACAGGCTTTCCAGTTCCCTCATTCATTCACATGATTATGGTAGTTCTCAGTGTAGTTATTTCTATAACTTCACTGACCACTCTTTGTGGTGACCTTCATGAACTGAGCTGGAAGTTCCAGCCCTCCTCTCATTGTCTCTAAGGATTGTTGCAAAAATGACTTATTCTTCTTAAAACCCATAGATGAGTGAGACTATTTTGCGTTTCTCTCTCTCCCTCTGACTTATTTTGCTCAGCATTATATACACCATGTACATCCGTGTATAGGAAAATTTCATGACTTCATCTCTCCTGACGGCTGCATAATATTTCATTGTATATATGTACCACGGTTTCTTTAGCCATTCATCTGGTGAAGGGCATCTTGGTTGTTTCCAGAGCCTGGCTATTGTGAATAGTGCTGCAATAAATATAGGTGTGAAGAAGGGGTTTTTGTATTGTATTCTTGGGTTCTTAGGGTTTTTCCCTAGGAGTGAAATAGCTGAGTCGAATGGGAGCTCAATTTCCAGATTTTGGAGGAATCTCCATATGGCTTTCCATAGAGGTTTGACTAGACGGCATTCCCTCCAGCAGTGGATAAGAGTTTTTTTCTCTCCAAATTCCCGCCAGCACTGATTGTTCTCATTCTTTGTGATGTGTGCCAATCTCTGTGGTGTGCGATGGTATCTCATCATTGTTTTGATTTGCTTCTCCCTGATGATCAGTGATGAGGAGTATTTTTTCATGTGCCTTTTGGCCATTTGTATTTCTTTTTTTATCAAAGTGTCTGTTCATTTCTTCTCTCCATTTTTTGATGGGATTAGATGCTTTTTTCTTGTAAAGTTCTGTCAGTGCCCTATATATTTTGGAAATTAGACCCTTATCTGATGGGTATTGGGTGAATAGTTTCTCCCACACGGTGGGTGGCTCTTGAATTCTGAGCACTATTTTTTTGAGATGCAGAAGCTTCTCAGCTTAATGTATTCCCATCTGTTGATCTCTGCTTTAACTTGTTTGGAAAGTGAAGTTTCTTCCTTGAAGATGCCTTTAGTCTCAATTTCATGGAGTGTTTTACCTACGTGATGTTCTATGTACCTTATGGTATCAGGTCTGATATCAAGGTCTTTAATCCATTTGGATTTTACCTTCATACATGATGTTAACTGGGGGTCTATGTTCAATTTTTTGCAAGTGGCTAACCAGTTCTGCCAGCACCACTTGTTGAAGAGGTATTCTCTGCTCCACTTAGGATTTATTGCTCCTTTGTCAAAGATTAGGTGATTGTATGTCTGGGAACATTGTCTGAGAACTCAAGTCTATTCCACTGATCTGAGGGTCTGTCTTTATTCCAATACCATGCTGTTTTGACAACTATTGCTTTGTAGTACAGTTTCAAGTTGGGGAAAGTAATGCCTCCCATTTTCCTTTTCCCTAGGAGTGCTTTAGCTATTCGAGGGTGTTTATTGTTCCAGATAAACTTCATAAGTGTTTGATCCACTTCTGTGAAGAATGTCATGTGTATCTTTACAGGAATCACATTAAATCTGTACAATATTTGGGGAGTATTGCCATTTTTAATGATGTTAATGCTGCCAATCCATGAGCAGGGTATGTGTTTCCATTTTCGTGTGTCCTCTCTTATTTCTTGGAGCAGGGCTTTATAGTTTTTTTTGTATAGGTCCTTCACGTCTTTGGTCAAGCTGACTCCAAGGTATTTGAGTTTGTGTGGCACTAATTTGAATGGGATTGTCTTCATGATGTCCATCTCTTCTCTATCATTATTAGTGTATAAAAAGGCCATTGATTTCTGTGTGTTAATTTTGTAGCCTGCCACCTTGCTATATGAGTCTATTGTTTCTAGAAGCTTTTTGGTAGTCTTTAGGATTTTCTAAGTAGAGTATCATGTCATCTGCAAACAGTGCGAGCTTGACTTCTTCCTTTCCTATCTGGATTCCCTTGATACCTTTTTCTTGCATAATTGCTATAGCAAGCACTTCCAGTACTATGTTGAAGAGGAGTGGTGAGAGCGGACAGCCTTGTCTTGTACCAGAATTTAGAGGAAAGGCTTTTAGTTTTTCTCCATTGAGGATAATATTTGCCATTGGCTTGTTGTAGATGGCTTCAACTAGATTGAGAAAGGTTCCTTTTATTCCCATCTTGTTGAGAGTTTTGATCAAGAATGGGTGTTGGACCTTATCAAATGCTTTCTCTGCATCTATTGATATGATCATGTAATTTTTATTTTTCTTCTTGTTGATGCTATGTATGATGTTGATAGATTTATGGATGTTAATCCATCCTTGCATTCCTGGGATAAAACCTACTTGGTTGTAGTGTATGATCTTCTTGATGATGAATTGGATCCTATTTGCCAAGATTTTATTGAAAATCTTTGCATCTGCATTCATCAGGGGTATTGGTCTGTAATTTTCTTTTTTGGCAGTGTCTCTGTCTGGCTTTGGTATCAAGGTGATGTTGGCTTAATAAAAGCTGTTTGGGAGTGTTCCCGTTTTTTCAATTTCATGGACAAGCCTGGCTAGGATTGGTAGTAGCTCCTCTTGAAAGGTTTGAAAGAATTCATTAGAAAATCCATCTGGGCCTGGGCTTTTCTTTTTGAGCATATATTTGATTACAGTTTCGATTTTCTCAATGGTGATGGAGGTGTTTAGATATGCTACATCCTTTACTTATCTGTGGAAGGTTATAAGTGTCCAAGAATTTATCCATTTCTTCTAGGTTCTCATGTTTAGTAGCATAAAGTTTCTCAAAGTAGTCTTTGATTACCATTTGGATCTCTGCAATATCTGTCGTGATCTCCCCTTTTTCATTTCTAATATGGGTTATCAGCTTTCTCTCTCTTTCTCTCTCTCTTTTTGTGAGTTTTGCCAATGTTCTATCAATATTATTTATTTTTTCAAAGAACCAACTTCTGCTTTCATAGATCTTTTGGATTGTTTTCTGGGTTTCCACTTCGTTGATTTCTGCTCTCAGCTTTGCACTTCCTTCTGTCTCCTTATTTTTGGGTCCTCTTGTTGAGCACTTTCTAATTCTATGAGCTGCGTCATTAAGCTATTCAGATAGGCCCCTTCTTCCTTCCTGATATGTTCTTGCAAAGCTATAAATGTTCCTCTCAGGACCTTTTTTGCTGTGTTTCATAGATTCTGGCAGTTTGTTTCTTCATTATCATTTGTTTCCAGGAAAGTTTTGATTTCCTCTTTGATTTCATCTTGGACCACTGGTTTTTCAGTAGCAGGCTGTTTAATTTCCAATCGTTAAGTATTTCTTCTGTGTGCCTTTTTAGTTCACATCTAATTTCAGAGCCTTGTGGTCAGCAAAGGTAGCCTGCAAGATTTCTATCCTCTTGATTTTATGAAGGTATGTTTTATGTGTCAGTATGTAGTCTATCCTGGAGAATGACCCATGTACATTGGAGGCGAATGTGTATCTAAATTTTTTGGGGTGGAGTGTCCTATATATATATATATATATATATATATATATATATATATATATATATATATATATATATATATATATATATACTAGTCTTCTTTCTTTCATTTATCTTTTCAGGGCTAGTATGTTTATGTAGGGTCAGTCAAGATATTTTAGAGTTACAGTGAACTTGTGAATTTCTACATTTCTGTATGAACTCTCATTAGCCCAATAACAGTTTTCAAATGCTCTATACTCTCAGAGGTATGTATTCCAGATATACTACTAAAGATGAATGTCAATTTATCAAAGTAAGAAAAGTAACAGGGTGTTAAAACCATCCACATAAATAGCTGAGTGCCATCAAAATTTATTTTTTTTAATCAAAATCCATTTTAGAAAAGAAAGCAGACAGATCTTCTGGGAGAAAAAAAATCAGAATGTTAAAAGTAACAAAGAAACCCCCCACCAAGTGCTATACAATGCTGAAAATGCATGCTGAGGCAAGGGTAAAACTCTCAATCTAACCTACACTATTAGACTCACTTAGCAGACAGAGGCAATTGTGATGAAAATGTAAAAATTATTAATTAAGAAACTTGTAGAATTTAAAGTTATTTGGTAATTGTATAGATCTTAAAATTGATGCATGCACTGACTGCATATTTGGCATTCTGGGCATGGCTGTTTCTGTAAAGAAGGGTTAATAATGGTATGGTAAACAATAAAATTAAATATTTTTGTCATTTTTATTTGTTTTGGTGTGCTCAATATTTACTCCTGGTTCTATGCTCAGGATCAATCCTGGTGGTGTTTGTAAAACCATTTGCGATGTTGGGTTCAAATTCAAATCTATTTTTCACAAAGCAAGCACCTAACCCACTGTACTATGTTTCTGGCCACTAAAAATATTTTGCTTTGTTTTTGCTTGTGGGGCTCTAGGTTACCTGGTGCTTTGGTTTCTGTTGCTTAACTTCTGTGTTAGGAGCATCTTTAACTGCTCTGTCTTCCCAAAGATAAAGAGGACCATGTACTATTCCAGGAACAGATTGGTTTAAGTAATATTCCTCTGTTTAATTGATCTAGTCTGCAAATCCAAACCTGTAAATTACCTCATTACAAGATAAGGTAGCATGAGATTTTACCCTTTCTGGTAGGTAGACTGACTCTAAGTCCTTTGTAAGCCTGAAGAAGTTACAGAAGATGGAACTTAGTCTATGCTCAAAATTAGTGACTTCTACAGTGGTGAAATCTCTGGAGAAAATGTGAAACAAGAAGGTCAGCAGGATAGCTGCCAGGAGAATAAGGGCAAGAGGGGCCAAAGTAACTCAACTAGCTATGGTCATTGATATCAAGTAGAAATTACACTATGCCTGTTTACCCCAGATGTTGAGGCAAGTGTAAAGAATGAACAGACACTGGTGTTTAAAGAGGATGGGTGGTGGAAATAAAGAAGGACCAAAGATTGTGGCTTCTTCTGGTAATGTTAAGGGTAAAAGAATTAGCACTAGGTGCAGGAGGCATTTCTGTCTGATCTGTGTAGAAAAGGCAGCAACCTTCAGTTGTCTCTCCCAGAGACAGGATTCTAGGGCCCTATATTGTTCTCTTCACTCCAACATCTGTTTAAATTGCAGGATTGAATAATGCACAGGTTCTTCCTTATTCCTTGTGGTGGAGAGTACCACCTGAATAAAATGAAACTCCTGTGGATTTGGCTGACTCAGCCCCCAGAACCAGGACAGAATGCAACTTTTCCTGATAATCTTGCTGACAGTGGTAACTGTTGTGACTGTGTTGCTCTCACTAGCCTCCCCACAAGGAATAGCTCTTAGGAAAACTAGTAATAACTCTTTATCAGAAACAAATTCTCCTCATCAGGAAAATGATCTAATTTCAAACTAAGAATGTTTGAATAGGAATAACCTCCATAATTTTAAAAAAGCTTGCCATAGTATGGTCCTTTCTTTATTTTGTATTGAATACCCTGGTACCTGGAGTGATGGTGGGTATTGGACCCAACAGGACTTTAATACTGTAGCAAAGACATGTTTGAGTGCTTCTCAATATTTACAATGGAAGATGTGGTTTGATAAAACTTGAGAGTAAAATTAATTGGAAGGAGGGTTGCAGGAGTCTCATTTTCTTATAAAATGCTAACAGTGAAGGACATTACACAGAAGTAAATAGTCAGGCATGACCACCTTATGCTTTTTTAAAGCTTTTCAGGGAACTTGCACTGATGATTTGGGGAATTCCAAAGATTTATGAAAAAGATAAAGCAGTTTGTACCTTCATGATTTTCTGTTATGGGGATACCTCAATCAATTAAGACAGAAAATGGCCCAGCCTATGTAAGGAAAACTTTTCAATCATTCTGAAAGAAATGACAAATCTCTCTCCATTCTGGGAGCCGGGAGTCTAGTAGTATGGGGCTCAGCAGGCTCCCACCATGCCGGAGGCCTTCTTAACCACACCTGGGGGGGTGCGGGACTTGGCTAACCCCAGCACCCCTCTACCGCCTTGCTCCAGATCTCCAGCTTCTTGAAGTCACTGATAATCTCTTTCCAGTCTATATTTTCAAAATAAACATTAATAGTACTCACTATCATTAAATTATGTTTTTATGTATGCAGAATGTCCATTTTGTACTCTGCCCTTTTGCATACCCCTTCAAAAGATCATATTTCTCTTTAACTTCCTTAACTCCTATCATCATTACTCCTTATTTACCCTTTCTAACTTAAGTACTGTAGAGTCCTAAGTCACAGACCAAAGTGGTGCCCTGGAGTTAACACCCACCCAACTATTTTAAAAGGCATAAAAAGGACACTTATGTCTTTTCAACATTTTATGGGTGTTTTCTTTGACAGCTATAACTTTTGCTGAATATTTTCTTATACAGTGACTATCCCCCCCCCCCCCATTTTTTATCTTCTCTTTGTGAACTGCTCAATATGGAATTTGGTGCTTATGTTTGAACCAAGTGGTTCAAAGCCAAATATGTGGCTTTATTTCTTGTTTGCTTAGGCACACTAAAATGGAAAAATACTATACATACCAATAAGTTCTTATCTAATAGAGATGGGAACACACAAATCTTGTAGTGCAATGGAACCTTACACCCTAAACATTGACATAAAGACCTGGCACAGGCCTCAGAAGAATGGGCACTCTCCATTCACCTCTGATCTAGAGAAGACATCTACAAAACATCCAAGGTTGTATATAACATCACCTGGAGGCATTCCTCTACCAGGGAAGACCCTACAGCTGCTCTGACATTGATCTACTCGAAAGCAACTTCCCTTAACACTGAGAAGACTTAACAAGAACAATGACCTGCTTACTGGACAGGGCTTGCTGTATTGCCCCTTAATTGTGAAGTTTGTCTATAACATCACCTGGAAGCAATCCTCTACTACGGAACACCCTACCACTGCTCAGACATTGACCTGCTCAAAAGAGACTTACCTTAACACTAAGAAGACTTAACAACAACCTGCTTACAGGACAGGGCTTCCTGCATTGCCATTTCATGGTGAGGTGAAACGAGAAGACACTCCACATCATGACTTCAATATAGGATATGCAGATTCCAGGATCTTTAATACAGAAACATGATACCAACAACAGAGACTGCGTGAAAAGTGTGTTGGCACTATGGACAATGTCTTGGATTGGACGATACTTGCCTGAAGCCTAGAGTTGGTCTTATGCCAGGAAACTTCAGGGGTAGGATCTCTTTGTATTTAGACCAAGGTTATTTCTTTCCATGCCTCTCATATTTTGGTGGGCCTATGCAAACAACAATTGCCACTCTAACACCGTTTTTACTGTGCTCCTTTGACTCTAATCCCCCCAAAAAAAACCCACTTAAAATTTGAGGTTAACTTAAGCTAATATGCATGTACATGAAAATGTAAAAAATACTATGCCTCTAATGTTTAAGGAGTTACATAAGTTTTATGGCTTTAGATTGCCTGTGTGCTGTAAAGAAATATTATAATGTGTTACAATCTGGGGACTTGAGGGACAAAGTAATTGTACATGGATTCTGTTTTATTTATCTTACCTTTCTTTGGCTGAAAGTTCAAAGTTAAGATATCAGCAAGGGGACTTCTTCTGAGAATTATGTTATGGGTGATTGTCCTTCCACTGTAACTTTACCTTGTCCTCTTTCTTTGCATCTTTTATTCTCATAATTCAAAATAAAAAAAATTAAAAAAAGAAGAAATGGCAAATCAAGCATATCACAGGAATCCTTTATAATCTGATAGGACAAGTGTTACATTAAATATTAATTATAAAGGTCTAGTGGTGCACAAATGGAATGGATAAATGGTGGAAAGTTTCTTGTCCTGGCCAGGTATCTACAGCTCCTATGGCCTGACATGTCTGTAGGTATCAGGATAATGGCAAGGAAATGACCTACAGCAGTCAGATTTCAGAAGATACAGCTTTATTTACAAGACCCTAACTTCCATTTGCATATCTCACAGGGCTTCTAAGATAAACAGCCTCTTCCTTGCTCCTCTGCACCAGTGCTATCTCTGATCTCTCTCTCTTCCCCTATACCCCCCAGGCAATCCCTTAAATTACCAACCACAGATTCCTTCCTGCTGTGGGAGGGTCTCCCTTTGCAGGTGAGATAGGCAGGAAGTTGGGGGATAGATAACATTACCATCTATTCTCCATGCATCTCTAGGATATATAATTAATATTTAATACAATATATTGACACCCAAACATGGACCTAAACTCTGGACCAAGAAGACCTCGGAGATGGTGAGTATATTCCTGGTCTTGTGGCTAATCTTGGTTCTTTTCAGCAGGAATGAGAATAGAGATCCCAAAATATTGGACCATGTGGCACCTGTTCTATACATGGTGGAGACCTCATTCTGGCAGCAGAACAGGCAGTTTTATAAACAGGGTAGCTGAAAGCTTAGAACATCTCCCCAAAGGCCGAGGCATCCAACTTTTCTCCTACAGAAAGTGCTTCTTTTCAAGGACCTTGGCCTCTCAATTTGCAGAAACTTAGAGACCACTAATTGGAAAAAGATGAGAAAAAAAGACTTTATTGATGGCAACTGACATCTGGATAACGACCTTCAGCCCCCAACATGATTCTGGCTTTGGAACTAAAGGAATTTCAGGTTAAGACCACCTTGCTTTAAGCTCCCAGACACATGGCCCCAGTGATGGAGAGCTGCCTCCCTGCAGACAGGCACCATGCTCAGTATAAACTGCCCTGAGGTGCAGAGAGATGGTGGTAGTGGTGGGGGAGCTCCCCAGCAGAATAGAGGGATGGTGCATGGGACCCTGTAACCTTGGAGTCAAAGCTACATGGCCAGCCCATGCGGGCAGTCCCCACAGCTTATCCACATCTGTACAACTAGGTAATGGTGATGGGGGAAAAAAAGGAAAAATGGAGAGAAAATAAAAACCAGTGAAGCCCAACTAAAAACCTGATTTTTAAAATCTCCACCTCCTTAATGACTAGGCCCCTTTAAGAAATTTTGCAATTTAAGGGTTTATTGTGCAGCATACCACATAGTATGAGCAGTCAGGTCAACACACTTTCCCCACCATATCTAGAGCTTTCTTTTAAGACTATTTGATCTCTTTTGTGACTTCTATGTTTTTTGTAAATTAACAGAAAAGTATAGTAAATGTTAATTTTTATTATTATTTTTACAATAGGGCAGTCCCTAAGAAGAGAAAAACATTAATTACACATGCGGTTTTGCTCATAGATCACAACAGTATGGGGTTTACACAACATACAACATATAAAATTATAAACAATATAAATGCACTCATTGTATTTTAATTGGATTTTGCTACTCCTCAGCTGTTTGTCATTGACCAGCAGGGGAGAACAGCAGGTAGCCCATCCAGAGATCAGAGATCACTTTGTTATCACCCATCCAGCTTAACATCTTTCCTTCTCTCCTCCTTTCTACCTTTTCTGTTTTTTTCCTTTCCTTCTGTTTTACCTTACTTCTTTCTTTATTCACACCATAACTTCTTTTCTCCTTTCTACCTTTCCTTCTGTTCATCTTTCAATATTTCTTTCTTCTTCTTCTTCTTCTTCTTCTTCTTCTTCTTCTTCTTCTTCTTCTTCTTCTTCTTCTTCTTCTTCTTCTTCTTCTTCTTCCTCCTCCTCCTCCTCCTCCTCCTCCTCCTCCTCCTCCTTCTTCTTCTTCTTCTTCTTCTTCTTCTTCTTCTTCTTCTTCTTCTTCTTCTTCTTCTTCTTCTTCTTCTTCTTCTTCTTCTTCTTCTTCTTCTTTATATCCACAATTATTTCCATTGCTTCTGGTAGTGACCATGGGACTCACCTCTTAATAATGCTGCCAGAGTCTTCCAAGCTGCCTCTATGCTGCACCTCTTTCTTGTCTCCCTTGCTCTCTCTCCCAAGAACTCTCTGACCTTCACTGCCCACAACCCATCACTCTGGTGGCCCTCCCAACTGATTCCTCTGAATCCTAGGTAGTTGTATTCTGGCAGCAATGTCAATTTTTTCACTGCCTGAAGGCAGGACATTGATTCACATAATTCCCTGCCTCCTCTCCCACCAATGACTGTCTTTCTGTTAAAAAAGAAAAACGACAGGCAGAAGCCAGTCCAGTGGGCTGCATGTGGCCCACGGGGTATAGTTTGAGGACTCCTGCTATAAATGATATAAATTTAGAACATTATAAAATAAAAATATAAGATCTACTTTTATTTTATTTTTGAAATCTACTTTATATGATAAATTATTGAATCAAAAATATAGAGGAGCCAAGAGTTAGCATGAAAGTAGGGCATTTGCCTTGCATGCAGAAGGATGGGGCTCGAATCCCAGCATTCTATATGGTCCCCGAGCCTGTCAGTAGCGATTTCTGAGCATAGAGCCAAGAGTAACCCCAGTGTGCTGCTGGGTGTGACCAAAAAAATATATAGAGAGATAATATGGAAACTATATTTTTGTCAGTTAGGTAAGCCTGAATTCTGGAATTACAGAATATTCTAATAAATCAAGGCAAATAGGAATTAAGAAAAAAATTAAATTTTAATGAATATATTTGACTTTTTACCATTATCTTCAGTATGTGAATTTATTTTTATGCTTAGATGAATTTATTTTTATAACAAATACAAATATAATTTTTAAATACTTAGATACTATAGCTCTTGCTATACTACTCTTGTAAATACTTTTGCTGTGCTTTATTTGATGGGGAAAAATAAAACCAATGTTACAAATATGGAGCTGTCATATGTCTCAAGCAATGTGAGTAATGTATCTATCCTGCCATGCCTGGCTGCTTAAACTGGCCATTACATGTTACAATTCTGTGTTTTATTTCAGTGGTTTTTAACTGTCTGTCTTATGGTTGGATATCAACCTGCAGTTGTGAATAGATTGAAAACTGCTGACTTCTCTTCTATCTACTTTTTAATTCTTACTACTGTCTTTTGATTCTCTAATAATAAATCAAGATTAATGACAAGATTCATATAATTTAAAATTAAGACCTATATCATTATAAAAATATACATTTTTATAAAATACCTTTATTGTCAAGATATTATTAGAAATTAATATATTTAATAATAGGTAGCTGACCTAATAGAAATTGAGGATTAAAAAAATGCCATATAGAATTAACCAAGGACATTATTTAACTACTGTAGCAGAAGCCTCATGCCCCAATCTCAGAGGATTGGGGAGATGAGAATCTAAAAGCAAACACTGATATAAAAATAATCCACACATGGTTAAGGAGATAAAACAGTTTCAGGAACTCCCAGCATATGCCTTCTGCTCCTAGTTCTAAGACCAGAAAGCAAAAAGTTCAGTTGTGGAAAACTAAACTTTAAGTGTTTTTTTTTTTGTTTGTTTTCCCTTGAGACTTGAAGTCTTTAATGGGAAGTGCCAGTGTCTCCATGGGGTGGAGAACCAAATATAAGAAATCAATCCAAAGGATGCTTCCATCCAAATGTGCTTTTGTCCAGTGAATTACAAGCATATCCTGAATAGGATGGAAACTGGTTAACCCCAAATCTTCCCTTTTTAACTATTAAAAACTGCAGGACTATGAGGTAAAACAAAATAATTCATCACCCAAGGTTCTAAGAAAAAGTCAAATGCCCCTATCTAAAGTGCAAAAGAGGTGGCAGTTTTTTTGCACAGGCAGAGGAAAAGTTGGGATAAATAGAAAGAAAAAACTTTTGTCCTAAAATCAGTGTCCCTCCCACAAAGTATCCTGCCATAAGACCAACTACAGGCTTACTAACTTATATAATGTTAACATGGTCTCTGGAAAGTTTCTCCTTAATCAAAGTTGCACAGTCAGGCTTCAGCAATTTGAGATATTGTTGTTAGCATAGACCTAAGTTGAAGTAGGGTAATTTGAAGGGTCTCCTGATTTTAACTCACCATTAGTTAAGGCAGTCTTCCTTGAAAGAAAGTTTTGCTTATTTCCAAGCCATCATCAGGATGGCAGATGAACTCACCCTAGGGCAACTAGGAACAAGGTAGTCCAAGGGTTTGCCTTGGTAGAAGGTTGATTCCTGATGTAGGTGTAGAAAATCACGCCAGATCTAAATATGGGACCTAAGGTTTGGAGTGATCAGCTGATGTCCTAGTTACTGAAGCCTAAGTCAAGTCACTATGGCAAATGTTCAGGGTGGAAGACACCCCTGTTTTAAAAGATAATTTTTGGTGTTCCCATCCCTAATGATTAGTAACTCCTCTATCTAAAATTTCTCCATTTTAATGCACCCAAGCAAAGAAAACAATGTCATAAGATATTATTGGAGCAAAGGGAATATAATAACAAACCAAACCACTCCTATAACCTAGTTCTATCAAAAACACAAGATCAAAGGATACTATCCATACTACTATAAATTCCTACTATCAAATTCAAAGAGAAGGGGGAATCTATATAATGAAATATATAATAAGGAATTATACATATTGAGAAAATACACCTAAAATATATAACTGAGCCACACATGTCTTCTATACATCATTTGAAATAGTTTGAGGGGAGAATCAATTCTGGATAATAGTTTCAGCCAGCAACATGGTTTTGTGGAGTTTGAAAAGATGGCTCACAGCAGTCATGGATCAAGAAATGTTCTAGTGCAAAGGGTTTCTCAAAAACTGAAACCAGTTGTAGACAGCCGTCCATGGTTAAGGAAAATGGGAATGAAGGGGGCTGCCAAGAATACATCAACAGCAGTGGTGGTGCCATCTTCTTACAGACGTAGAGACAGTCGGCTGTACATGGTGGTTTCTAATAATTAAGAAATGAGGGTGAAGGAGTTAACTAGGAATAAATAATAAATCAGAAGAGAGAGAAAGAAAACAATAGAAAATAGAGAGAGCAAAAGAAAACAATAGAAAAGGATTTCTAAATTGAGGAGAGATAAAGAAATATATTTCAGAAGGAAGGGCTATATACAACATTGAGACATTACATACAATATGAACAGACATTAAACAGACATAGAGGTGACCTCTAAAAATTTAACTTTCTCTTAAGGCCTAGGTTAATCTCTTGACCCTATTTTCATCAGCCACTATATTGCTGGTTAAACTGTGTTTAATCTGTATGGATCTTATTGTTTTTTTTCTAAGCCCCATTGCAAAAAAAATTTTTTTTTTACATAACTTTAGTGCTTTAATTTTTGTTTGCACAATTCTGGGGAAATGCATGTTAGAGTTTTGAAAGTTTTCAGCTATCCTAGTAAATGTTTCCTAATTGCTATGATGTTATATTGTGTATCTTACATAGCAGCTTATTTTCAAACTCTATTATCTGCAGAAAAGTTCTTGTGATTTTTTTAATTTTTTAATTTTTAATTATGTGTACAATGATGCAAAGAAAGAGGACAAGGTAATGTTACAGTGGAAGAACAATCACCCAAAAACAAAGTTCTCAGAAGAAATGCCCCTGCTGACACCTGAATTTTAAACTTACAATCAAAGAATGATAAGACAGAACCCATGTACAATTACTTTGTCCCCCAAGACCCCAGATTGCGGTACATTATAAATTTTTCTAGAGGTATACAAAGTAATCTAAAGCCATAAAATTTATGTAACTCCTTAAACTTGAAGACATAGTAGTTTTTTACATTTCCATGCACTTGCATATTAGTTCAAATCAATATCAAAGTTTAAGTGGGTTTATTTTTTAAAGGTTTAGAGTCAAAGGAGCACAGTAAAAACGGTGTTATAGTGGCAATTATCGTTTGCATAGGCCCACCAAAGTATGGGGGACATGGAAAGGAAAAACCTTGCCTAAATACAAGGAGACCCTGCCCCCTGAAGTTTCCTGACATAAGACCCATTCTAGGCTCCAGACAAACGAGTTTGTCTAATCCAGGTCATTGTAGTGCTAATACAGTTTTATTTTTCACACAGTCTCTGTTGTCGGTATCATGTTTCTGTATTGAAGATCCTGGAATCTGTATATCCTACATTGAAGTGCAGAGCGTTGTCTAATTTTAACTCACAATTAAAGGGCAATGCAGAAAGCCCTGTCCAGTACGCAGGCCGATTTGTTGTTTAAATCTTCTCAGTGTTAAGGGAAGACCTTTTGAGTGGATCGATGTCATAGTAGCAGTAGGGTCTTCCCTGATAGATGGCTTCCCTGGTTCAGGGGTGAATGGAGAATGCCCAAACCTCTGAGGCCTGTGCCAGGTCATCATGTCAATGTTCAGGGTGTAAGGTCCAATTGCACTACAAGACTTGTGTGTTCCTATCTCTATTAGATAAGAACTTATTTGTATGTATAGTATCTTGTGATTTTTTAAGAGAAGCTTATGAAAAGTAACTTAGATGTTCTAGACTTATCAATAGTGCTTCTGTAATAATCCAAAAAGGTGACAATCGGGGTATATTCTCCAGAAATTCATATTTTCCACCTGAATGATCAAAATTACCCACACTTGGAATGGGCTGGAAGAGGAGTATGCTTGGGGGGGTGGGGAGAGGGGATAAGAAGGAGAGTCAGAGAAGGGATAGTCAGCAGAGAGTATGAACAAGAAGAACCAGCAGAGAGAATCAATAAGAAGAACTAGCAAAGGGGAGTAAGTCAGCAGGGAAGCCTGAAGAACAGCTTAAAGGGAGACAGACGCAGAAAGAGCCAGAGGAGCATAGAAGCTTGGAAAGACTTGACATAGAAGCCATCAGAGGAAATGTACATGGTGGTTAGGAACATGAAATAAAGCTGGCTCTCTCTTGGAACTTCAAAAAAAAAAAAAAGACCATTATTATAGACATCTATAAAGAGCAGTTAGTTGAACACTTGCTTGATCTAAACAACTGAATCCATTGCAGCAAATCTTTTTGAATTATAAAAAAGTATAAGCTGCTAAAGATTTTACAGATAAATTGGAGATTTCTGAAACTTCTTGATCATCAAATTTAAACCAACTTTATCTTGCTGCATTTTGACAATAGGCTGTGCAATGACTCTTTTCCATTTCATCATAATGGTTTGAAACAGAAACTAAGTTGCATCCTTCAGGTTATCCTTAGAACCTATGGTGTATTGTGACATATCAAGGTTTTTAAAAGGAAAGTCCATATGGGTATGTATTTTTTTAATCCAATTGCTGTCGTAATGAAAAGTGTTTCAGTTGTATTACAAACACAGTTGGTATTTTCCAAATTTTTATAATTTTTAGAGAATTGTGCAACGTGTTGCAGCAGCTATAATAAACCTTATTATTGTCTCTCAGTTCTTCATTGAAAAATAAGTTAAGGTAGTCTTGCAACATACATTTATCTGTAGATGTCAAAGGCAAGGATAAGTGAGTAAAGATATCAAATGTCTGAGATTCGGGATTTCATCAGCATTCCTGCTGGTAATTCTGACTGCTTCAGAGGTGGGTCAGGATGTACACACACTGATTCCTGCTGGTTTCTGCTGGGAGTCAGAAGGGCACAGAAGCCATCTTGGGCCATAGTGCTTCCAGCCATCTAAGACTGGATTTCATCAGCCTTCCTGCTGGTGATCCTGCCTGCTTCAGAGCTGCCTGAGACTGGATTTCATCTGCGTTTTTGCCAATGATACTGCCTGGTTCAGAGCTGCCTGAGACTGGATTTAATCAGCGTTCCTGTCGGTGATCCTGCCTGCTTCAGAGGAAACTGAGGACCTGAAGGGAGCGCTGTCCTGTGCTTTTCTGTCTTTTCTGAATTCTTGAAGCTCTCCTCAGAGGCCTGGAAAGCGAACCCCAAAAAACTGTATTCTGAAGCTACCTAGAGAGCGAGTGAGTGAGTAAGAAATGGCTGGCTGTGGGGGTTGCCAGGTGGAGTGCTGATTGCTTTACCTGTAGAGTCTCCACCCGGCTGTGCTTCTTCTGAGGAAACTGAGGACCTGAAGGGAGCCCTGTCCTGTGCTTCTCTGTCTTTTCTGAATCCTTGAAGCTCTCCTCAAAGCCCTGGGAAGGGAAACCCCCAAAAACTGCATTTTGAACCTACCCAGCGAGTGAGTGAGTGATAAGAAATGGCTGACTTTACAAGCCCAGAAAGGGGAAGCCGCTTAACTCTGCTGGAACTCAGATGCCAGCATGCCTATCTGCCTGTCTTCTGTGCTGTGCTCCATTTTCCTCCTAATTTCATCCTTTGTGTGGCACATCTGCAGACAGCTTGCCTTCCCTGGAGCCTTCCCTGGAAGTGAGTTTACAGGCCGAGAAAGGGTGGAGCCAGAGGAGCACGGCCACTCCGCTTTGCTTCCCAGTCGTGCACATTGTTTAGCCAATGAATACAAACACAACACGTAGAAAAACCCACAATACAAGTGTGACAATGGGGAAACAACACAGGCCAGGGTCAGACATAGAGAATGACGATGGCAACTCTGATGACTTGAACATGACCAACCAACTAGTAAGTCTCTCAGATAAGGAGTTTAGAGTCGCAATATGGAAGAAGTTCAAAGAACTCAAATAAGGTATATAAGAGAATACTAATAAGAATCAAGAAAATATGAAGATAGAAATCAGAAAACTCTGGCCTGGAGAGATAGCACAGTGGTGCTTGCCTTGCAAGCAGCCAATCCAGAACGTAAGGTGGTTGGTTTAAGTCCCCGAGTCCCATATGATTCCCTGTGCCTGCCAGGAGCTATTTCTGAGTAGACAGCAGGAGTAACCCCTCAGAACCGCAGGGTGTGACCCAAAACCAAAAAATAAAAAAGGAATCAGAAAACTCCAAACTGAAATTTCAGTTCAAATAACAGGTCTGAAAAACTCAGTAGATGAATTGAAGAAAAACATGATTGAGCATTGCCACAGGTTAATAGCAGCTGAGGATAGAATTAGTACACTGGAAGATGAAATGAATAACAATTCCATACAGCAAAAGAAATTGGAAAAAAGCCTTAAAGCAAATGATCAAACAATTGAAAAATTACTCAAAGAATGGGAACAGATGAAAATAGAAGTCTATGATAAGCTCAACAGAAACAATTTAAGAATCATTGGAGTTCCAGAGGCCCAGGAAGAAAATCTCTAGGAAGAAACGATGGTCAAGAACATCATTAAAGAGAAACTACCAGAGCTAGTTAATACATGTGAATAAATCCTGCATGCCCGAAGAGAACCAACTAAAAGAGACCCCAGGAAAAAACACCCAAGACACATCCTAGTCACAATGAAGATTCCCACAGATAGAGACAGAATTCTGAAAGCAGCAAGATTGAAAAGAGAAATTACATTCACGGGAACATCCTTGAGATTTACTGCAGACCTGTCACCGGGAACACTCAAGGCCAGAAAACAGTGGTGGGACATAGTGACAAAACTCAATAAAATAAATGCTTTGCACGTAGCAAAACTAACTTTCAGGTTTGAAGGAACAATACATGTTTTCACAGACAAACAACAGCTCAGAAACTTCATAGACTCAAAACCATTCTTAAAAGAAAAACTTAACAGCCTACTTTAAGACAAAACTGACCAACAGAAACACCAAACTTCGATATAAAGATGGCACTAACTCCCAGGACAATTCTTTCTCTCAATGTCAATGGACTAAATGCACCAGTTAAGAGACACAGAGTGGCTAAATGGATCAAAAAAACTTAATCCAACCTTCTACTGCCTACAAGAAATGCACCTGAATCGTCAGAACAAACATAGACTTAAAATAAAAGGCTGGAGAAAAATCATCAAAGCAAACAACATCCATAAAAAAGCTGGAGTGGCCATACTAATATCAGATGATGCACAATTTATACTTAGGAAAGTTGTAAGGTACAAAGATGGACATTTTGTATTAATCAAGGGATATGTACAGCAGGAAGAAATCACTCTCCAAAACATATATGCACCCAATGAGGGGCCAGCAAAATATTTTAAAAAAATGTTGACAAATCTGAAAAATAATATTAATAACAACACAATAAATGTGGGAGACCTCAACATGGCATTGTCAACACTTGACAGGTCAACCAGACTGAGACCCAACAAGAATATACTAGACCTGGAAAGAGAAATGGAAGAAAGAGGCCTAGTGGATATATACAGGACACTCCACCCCCAGGAGCCTGGATACACATTCTCCTCTAATGTACATGGGACATTTTCCAGGATAGACTACATGCTAGCACATAGAACATACCTCCATAACATCAAGAGGATAGAAATTATGCAGGCTACCTTCGCTGACACAAGGCCCTGCAATTATATGTGAACTACAAAGGGACACAAAAGAAAAACTTTAATACCTGGAAGTTAAACAGCCTAATACTGAATAACCAGTGGGTATGAGATGAAATCAAAGAGAAAATCAAAACCTTCCTAGAAACAAATGACAATGGAAACACAAACTATCAGAACCTATGGGACACAGCAAAAGCAGTATTGAGAAGAAAATTTATAACTTTGGAAGCACACATCAGGAAAGAAGAAAGGGCACACCTGAATAGCTTAATGATGCAGCTTGTAGAATTAGAAAGTACTCAACAAAAGGAACCAAAAATAGGGAGACAGAAGGAAATAACAAAGCTAAGAGCAGAAATCAATGAAGTGAAAAACCAAAAAACAATCCAAAAGATCAACGAAAGCAGAAGTTGGTTCTTTGAACAAATAAATAAGATTGACAGACCACTGGAAAAACTGAAAGAGAGAGAGAGAGAGAGAGAGAGAGAGAGAGAGAGAGAGAGAGAGAGAGAAACTTGATAACTCGTATTAGGAATAAAAAAGGAGAGATCACTACTGATATGCTAGAGATCCAAAGTTTAATCAGAAACTACTTTGAGAAACTCTATGCCACTAAAAATGAAAACCTGGAAGAAACGGATAAATTTTTGGACTCATAATAATCCGCAGTTGAATGAAGAGGATGTAGCATATCTAAACACACCCATCACTATTGAGGAAATTAAGACAGTATTCAAATGTCTGCCCAAAAACAAATCCAGGCCCAGATGGATTTACCAATGAATTCTTTCAAACTTTTTAAGAGGAACTACTACCAATCCTGGCAAGACTCTTCCATGAAATCAAAGAAACAGGAAAACTTCCAAATAGCTTTTATGAAGCCAACATCACCTTGATACCTAAACCAGACAGAGATGTTACCAAAAATGAAATTATAGACCTATATCGCTGATGAATACAGATGCAAAGATCCTCAATAAAATCCTGGCAAATAGGATTCAATGCCTCATTAAGAAGATCATCCACTACAATCAAGTAGGTTTCATCCCAGGAATGCAAGGCTGGTTTAACATCCGTAAATCTATCAACATCATACACAACATCAACAACAAAAAAAATAAATATCACATGATCATATCAATAGACGCAGAGAAAGCATTTGATAAGGTCCAACACCCATTCTTGATCAAAACATTCAGCAAGATGGGAATGTAAGGAACCTTTCTCAATATAGCTAAGGTCATCTACCACAAGCCAGTGGCAAATTTTGTCCTCAATGGAGAAAAACTGAAAGCCTTTCCTCTAAATTCTGGCACAAGCAAGGCTGTCCTCTCTCACCACTCCCATTCAACATAGCACTGGAAATACTTGCTATAGTGATTAGGCAAGAAAAAATATCAAGGAAATTCAGATAGGAAAGGAAGAAGTCAAGCTCTCTTTGCTTGCAGATGACATGATACTCTACCTAGAAAACCCTAAGTCCTCTATAAAAAAGCTTCTAGAAACAATAGACTCATATAGCAAGGTGGCAGGCTACAAAATTAACACAAAAAATCAATGGCCTTTCTATACATCAATAGTAATAAGGAAAAAATGGACATTAAGGAAACAACCCCATTCACAATAGTGTCACACAAACTCAAATATCTTAGAATCAACTTGACTAAAAATGTGAAGGACCTATACAAAGAAAACTATACAACTCTGCTCCAAGAAATAAGAGAGGGCACATGGAATTGGAAGCATATACCCTGCTCATGGATTGGCAGGATTAACATCATTAATATGGCAATACTCCCCAAAGCATTGTACAGATTTAATGCGATCCCTCTACATATACCCATGACATTCTTCAAAGAAGTGGATCAGGCACTTTTGAAATTCGTTTGGAACAATAAACACCTTAGAATAGCTAAAGCAATCATTGGGAAAAAGAATATGGGAGGAATTACTTTCCCCAACTTTAAACTTTACTACAAAGCAATAGTTATCAAAACAGCATGGTATTGGAATAAAGACAGGCCCTCAGATCAGTGGAATAGGCTTGAATTCTCATCAAAGGATATAAAACATGTTCAACACCCCATGAGTAGGGCCAGTCTTTTTCAGCAATACAGGAAAAGTCTGCACCGGTATCCAAGAGACCTAGTATATTCTTATCCTAAATCTTTATAGATATTAAAGGCTGTTTACTTTCTAGTTCTTTATTTCTGTAAGGCAAAGTTTGCCCTGAGGCGTTCTCATATTCCTCAAACATTACAGGAGAACAAGACTCAGCAGCATTAAGAGATGTAGTATATGGACTCGTTAGTTCTATAAAATTTTTAATTCTTTGCACAGGAGAAGCAGTAGCCAAGGCTAATATAGGTTTATTTTTAAAGGCTTTTTTCTCTGCTTCTAAGTCTAATTCATAATTCAACCAATTTTTAGATTCTTTTACAGAAGTTGTAATCTCAGAAGGCCCCTGATTTTCTAACTTTGCCTTTTGAGCCATAGGTTTTAATTTTTGTTCATCACCTGTAAGATTACCAATTTGAGTACATATAGAAGAAGAGATTTCCTCATGGGCGTCATGAGACTCCAGAATGTCCTTGTCCATCCTGCAACCTAAAGAACCAGGGACTAACTTTATGCATAGCAACCTGAATAAATTATTGCAATTGTTGTTAAATTAATGTAGTATGAACCTGTACCTTAAAACAGTAGCAGAATTGTTGTTTACCTTCTCGTCTTAAACTTGGTGCTGCCATGGAATCCTAGGTACTCTGACGAGGTTCCTACTCGTGCACCTAAAAATGAGAAAGAAATAGGAAAAAAAAGAGATAGAAAAAGAGAAGAGATAGCTTGATTCCTGCTATGGCCCCCAAACATTTGGCACCAATCTGCTGCAGATGGGTTAGTGTTGCTAAGCAGAACCTTCTGGGGTCCGGGAACCTTTCATGGAGAGAGAAGCGTGAGCACGAGTGGACAAATATGAAATATGAAATAAGTCAGACCACACAAAATACATTGTATGGGGACCCTCGCCCAAGGGACGAGAGACAAATTTACTTTTCAGCAGATGACTTTTTATAAGTACAAACTCTGGTATGCAAGGTGTTCTCAAAAAGCAGGAGAATAGTACAATGGGGAAACAGGCCTTGAATTTATATATTAAAAGACCGTTCTTCAGGTGAGAAGGAACTCTGCAGGAGGTCAGTAAAATCAGAGCTGGGGATGTTAATGGTTAGCAAAAAGCAGGTTTTTCAAGATACCAAGAGGAGAGAGACAGAGATATTTTTGATGTCTATGTAGTAGCCACAAAATAGATTTTAGGGGGGGATGGAAATAATTGTTTACTATCATAGAGCTAGACTTAGAAAAACAAGCTGTTGGAGCCAGGTTATAGGAACTAGCCAGCAGGAGACTTTTGGCGGGCTTTTGCTACTGACATTTCTTTGTCTGTAGGAGAGCTGAGGATGATTACTATAGTGGCCAAATAGAGAGAAAAATGTAATGTTACAGCCATTTTGGAATTACCATCAATGATCCACGCAAAGGGTCAAATGATTAACTTCGCTAAGTGGACCCTTTGGCAAATAATACTTTTAGAGGAAGGCACTGCACCGGGTAAGGAACAAACCACATCTGGTGTGTGCTTTCCTTAAATGGGAAGTAACAAAATTGAACTTGAAAAAATGTAGCATTAATAGACTCATTAAACTGTGTCTCTGCTAACCTTGTTTTGAGACTTTTGAGTCAAAACTATAATCACGTTTTTTCCATTTATGTTTTTTTCCATCAATTTTGTTCATGTCTTGATGAAGACCCTCCATCAGGAATAGAGGCAGTTCATGTGGATCTTGTTTATTGTGACCTGCAAACTTTAGCTTTTTGGTGGTCATCTTAAAGTTCTTGGGTTGATATACATGTGTTTTTCTTCCCATAAGTCTTTTATAATTGTATCAAACTCTTCTGCCACTTTACATAAGGTCTCAATGAGTTTGACCTCTTATTGTCCTTCTTGTAAATAGTTCTGGTAAAAGTAATCAATTAAACTTGGAATATTATACAAACATTGCAATACTGATGTCTTTTAATAAGTGTTTCCTAAGTTATGAAGTCCAGTGAGAGCAGAACCAGTTCCTTTATCTATGGATCCGAGGTTCTGGAACTGGTCATTTCCACTTCTTAGAGTTTTGCCTCAGTGTGTGGTGTCAGTATATTGTCCCAGTTATCTGTTGAGGTTGCAGCTTGTTTCCTACTCTCATCCTTTTGAGTAGTCTGTGCTGAGTCTGAAGGAAGGCTTTTAGTCTTATCAAGCACTGTGTCTGAGTTTTTTCATTTGTGAGAATCCTGCTTCTGACAAGATGTAATGGGAACCAGAGTTTCTTGGGTTGCCAACTGTGGAAACATTAGTATATCCTCTTCCTAAAATGAGAGTACCAGAAGTCCATTTATTATCAATTTTTGCACAAAAAAGGTGAATTAATTGTTTATAGCACCCGAGGACCTTCTTTAAAGTATCTTTCTGCAACTATGTAGGGCTCACCTTGGGGTAAATTTGGAAGTATTGTTGTATAGAGGAATTATATTGTCTTTTGTGTGTTGACTTTGTAGCCAGCCACTTTGCTGTACTGCTTTATTGTTTCTAGGAGTTTTGCTGTGGACTCTTTAGAGTTTTTCTATGTATATCATTATATCATCTGCAAAAAGAGATAGTTCCTCTTTCCCTACTTGGATTCCTTTGATAGCCTTCTCTTGTCTGATTGCTACTTCTAGGACTTCTTTTATTCTTTTGAATAAGAGTGAAGACAGTGAACAGCCTTGCCTATTACCTGACTTTACTGGAAATGCTCTCAATTGTTGACCATTAAGAATAATGTTAGCTGTGGGCTTGTTATAAATAGCTGTGACAATCTTGAAGAAGGTTTCTTCTAACCCTATTTTTGCTGAGTGTTTTTATTATGAATGTGTGTTGGATTTTGTCAAATGCCTTCTCTGAATCAATTGATATGATCATATGGTTTTGTCTTTCTTATTGTTGATGTGGTGTATGATATTGATTGATTTGCTTATGTTGAACCATCCTTGCATACCTGGAATGTAACCCAATTGGTCATGGTGTATAATCTTTAGAATGTATTTTTGGATTCAGTTTGCTAAGATTTTGTTGAGGATTTTTGCATCCATGTTCATTAGTGAGATTGGTCTGTAGTTTTCTTTCTTGGTAGTGTCTTTGCCAGCTTGGGAATGAGTGTGATATTAGCCTCATAAAAGAAATTAGGGAGGATTTCTGTCTTTTAGATGTTGTGGAAGAGCCCAGTATCAATGGTAGTTATTCTTCTCAGAATGTGTGATAGAATCCACCTGAAAAACCATCTGGTCCAGGAGTTTTGTTCTTGGGGAGTTTCGTAATTACAGTTTCAATTTTCTATGGTGTGATTGGCTTGTTTTGGCTTTTTACATTCTCTTTATTAAGTCCCAGAAATATGTCGATTTCTGCTGGGTTCTCTAACTTAACTGAGTACAGTTGTTCCTACTAAGCCCTCATGATGTTTTGGGTTTCTTGAGATTCTTTTGTAATCTCTCCCCTTTCATTTGTGATCAGATTTAATTGGGTGTTTTCTTGTTTTTCTTTGTAAGTCTTTCCAGTAGTTTATCTATCTTGATTTTTCTTTAAAAAAAAAAAAAACAGCTCCTGGTCTCATTGATTTTTTTTGTATTGATTTGTTTGTTTCTATGTTGTTTATTCATGCTTTGATTTGTATTATTTCTTGTCTTCTACCTGTATTTGGGTTTCTTTGTTGCTGTTTTCCAGCTCTTTCTTTTATGGTGTACCTTTAAACTGTTGATTTTGTCACTTTCCTCTTTCCTAACATAGGCCTGCATTGTTATTATTTTCCCTCTACTTACTGTTTTTGCTGTATCCCACAGATTTTGACAATTTGTTTCTTGTCATCTGTCTCAAAAAATCTTTTTATTTCTTCCTTGATTTCCTCTTTGATCCAGCTGTTGTTGAGCTGTATGTTGTTTAATCTCCAGATGTTGGATTTTCTCCATATCTTCTTTTTACAATCAATTTTGATATCTATTGCATTGTGGTCTGATAGGATGCTTCTTATAATCCTTACATTTATGGCTTTCTGCAAATGAGATTTATATTTTAAGGCATGGTCTATTCTAGAGAAGGTTCCATATGTGGTTGAGAAGACGTGTATTCTGCTTTCTTAGGGTGGAGGGTCCTGTTTATATCCATTGGTTCTAGTTCTTCTAGTTTCTTCTTTAGGGCTCTTATGTCTTGCTAGATTTCTGAACAGTGGATCTATCAAGTGGTGATCATGGTGTGTTTTATTAATATCCATTTCTTCCCTATCATTATTGTATCATGGTGTGTTAAAGTCTCCAACTACTATCACATTTTCTTCCACATATTTCTCTAGGTTTGCAAGTAAGCACCTTATGTATTTTGCTAGTTCTGCATTTGAAGCATAAATGTTGATCAGCATTAGAACTTCTTGGTCTAATTTTCCTTTGATCAATAGATAGTGACTCTCTGAGCACTTTCTTGAGGTTGAATGCAATTTTTTCTGTTATAAAATGGATGTCCCAGCTTTTATTTTTGGTTTCCATTGGCTTGAATAATTGATTTCAATCTTTTTATTCTAAGCATGTGTCTATTCTGTTCTTTTAGGTATGTTTCTTGCAAACAACAGATATTTGGTTTTTGTTTTCTGATCCAACCCTATAGTCTGTATCTTTTAATAGAAGAGTTTGGTTTTTGTTTTTTGATCCAACCCTATAGTCTGTATCTTTTAATAGGGGAGTTTAGTCCATTGACATTTAAGGAGATTATTGACAGAAGGGTTTGTGGTGCTATTATATTGTTTAGGTTGTTACTATTTGTTACAGTTGGTGTTTGGGTTGTGTCATACATCTCTGAGTAGTTCATTTAGGGTAGCTTTGGTTAGCTCGAATAGTGCAAGTTCTTTTTTGTCTGAGATGTCTTTAGTCCTCCCTCCCATGTGCATGTGAGTTTTGCTTGGTAGTGGCTCTAGGTTGGACGTTTCTTTTAGTCAGTAATTTAAATATGTCATTCCACTGTTTTGCTTGAATAGTTTCAAATGGGAGATCTGGTTTGGTTCTTGTTACTTCCTTTGTACTTTAGGTATTTTTATTTCTAATTACTTTAAAAAATTCATCTTTCTCTTTGTTTTCTTTGTTTGTTTGCCATTTTAATTACTATATGCCGTGGTGTTGGTCTATTAGAGCCTATTTTATTTGGAACTCTTTGTTACTCCTGTATTCATTTGTACAAGTGCCTCTTTCCAGAGGGTGAGAAAATTTTCTGCTATTATTTCCCTCACTACTTGTTCTTCCCCTTTCCCTTTTTCCTCCCCTTCTGGTATTCCAAGAATCCATAGATTATTTTTTTGTCTTTATTCATTAAGTACCTTACTTTTTCTTCCAATGTTTCGTCTCTTGTTTCTTTGTTGACTTCTTTGTTGTTTCTGGCTTGTATTTTGTCTTCAAGTTCATCCATATGATTCTGTGTGTATAATTCTGCTGTTTTTGGCTTGCTAGGATGTTTTTTAGTTCCCTTAGTTCTGAAGGGGGTTGTGGCAGTAGGGGTTGGATCCTTCTCTGGTCTCCCTCACTCCTCCCTTACCAGTGACTGGCTGAGCACCCCAAGCCCTACTCTACATTTTCAAAACCAATATATTAGATAGTTCCTGATGAACTAAAATATATGCTTAGATTTTCAAGTTGCTAAATCAACAGCTTCAGTTTTATTTCAGCTGCTTACTTTGAGTATCAAAAACAAATTAGAAAATAAAATTATTATCTGACCTGCAATCATTCCAATGATCAAAATAAATCTAAAAATAACTAGACTAATTTTGACCATGTGATGTCTAATCTAAAATGATACACATATGATCCTTTTCCTTGTGTCTGTCTCCTTAAATATATTTTCTGATTGTTGCTTTTTCTAAGCTAAAATTTATTTTAAAATACTTGTTTTGACTTAGAGCACTATAGGGACAAAATTCAAAACAAAATATGATTCCTATGAAAAGTACTAATATACATGACATAATTTTAATAGGTAGTACCTTAATAAAGGCAATTTTCTTAAGAATTTAAGAATTGAGTTGGCTGGGGTATAGCTTAATAGTACAGTACAAGTAATTGTATTAAACCTTGGGTTTGCTTCTGAGACATGTGTGTGTATGTGTGTGTGTGTGTGTGTGTGTGTGTGTGTGAGAAAGAGAGAGAGGAGAGAAAGAGAGAGAGGAGAGAAAGAGAGTGAGGGAAGTAGAGAGTAATTGATTAATGTGTTTACTTGTTTAGATGAATGCCTTGTTGGATGAAAGCATAGAAGCAAGTTGTTAGGATGTTGTAGAAATGACAACATTAGAAACAGATTATATAGCCTCCAATCAGGTCAGTGTTTTCTTATGATTTCAAATGCCTAAGAAGCTTCAAAGTTATATGTCCTGAGTAATTTATTTCCCCTGAATAATTTATTTCCCTAAATGTTGACATTGTATAGTTAAATATCTATAAAATAACTATCAAAATAATAATATAAGACAATAAAAAAACCCCAAAATTTTCAGAAACTTAACTACATATAGATTGAATAAAGAACTGTTGCCACCAGAGGTCCCTGGTGTGACTTGTATGAAGTGGGGAGTTCTGAATAGGTTCTGAATAGGAGAGATGCCATTTTGTAAATGTTGTAAACCTCTTGGGTTTCTCTTTGTCAAGTCTAAATTTCCATTTCCCTAATATGACAAAGAACATGCCTATGACCGTAAAAAATCACCCCAAGATGTCTAACCAAATAAGATAGCCTATCTGTAAAAAACACAAGGAAGTGGAAGGTACCCTAGGCAGCAATCAATTTAAAGATCAACAGAAGCTAGAACTTTCTCATCACCTCCCTAAATAACTTGGCTTGTGACCCCTGAGCAGGGTTTCCTCTCCTTGAGGTGGCCTTGACCAGAAAGTTTGGAGCTTGTTAGATGGATTAAAGCCTTGTTTTGCTTTCTTTCAATTGTGTGGTCTCATTCTGTAACTTGGGACCTTAACAGGGAGGAAAGAGATGAAAGGAATTTACTACTTTCTCTCACCCCAGTTCTGCCACCCTGGGGGTAGCTGAATAGATCTGGGACTGACAAAGTTGGTGGTGAGCCCCCGCACTGCATGAACGCCAAATCCCACCAGACTCACAGGCAGCTGTCAAACAGCACCAGATGTAATGTACAGATTCATCCAATCAGGGGATCAGGGACTTAATCCCCACCATTTGAGATATTTTCTCAAGGAGACTGGACTCAGGCTAAAGTGAGTAATTGTTCTTTGCAGAAAAAAGAAGTCAGTCTTAGACCTTACCCAGGCTTTCACTCACAAAAAGATTTTCAGGAAGAGATGAGTAGAAAAATAAAAACAAATTTTACTTGAATTTTACTTTTTAATAGAATGGGGAATGAGAAGATGAGAAAGAGAAATCTACCATGCTCAAGGTAGAATGCAGAATTTTCCAAAGGTGGAGAGACCTCCTAGTACACAACCTAGCACAAAAGTACAAAAGTACACTTCTCAAGAGGATAGGTCTGGGCAACAAGTACACCATATGTGCCACTCTTTTGTTCCAGGTTGACTTTTACAGGGTTTCTCCCAACCTGTCCCACAAGGAGCTTTCTACCCAGATAAGAGTTCTGCTGCTACGGTGGTTGTCAGGTGGTTATGGTCTTTGATATTCCTTTACTGGTCGTTGTTCCTGCACGTGCTTCCTGGCCTTTGTTCCTGCCAGGAGCTTCTTTTAATAGGAGGTCCAGTCTTCTCTGGGCTTGTTGGTGCTAGGTGATACTCTTATCAATGATGAAGTAACTCCTTCAAATCCTGTCTCTTAGTTTTATTACATCTCAAGAATTCGTTGCTTTGCAGTTTCTTTTCGACATGCCTGCCTACCTGCATGCTTCAGGACAATTTGGTGATGGGAATTCCCCTGATTCAATGTTAATATGTACCTAAAATATTACTGTGAACAATATGTAAGCCACTATGATTAAAATAAAAATATTATTAAAAATAACATTATGAAAATAAAAAAATTAAGCTTCAAATGGTCTCTCCAACAAATATGTTCTGCCAGACACGAGCTTTCTGATTTAATGAGTGATTTGCTAAATAGTATTTTAAATATTATAAGTTATATAAATTCTAAGTATTAAAATTTTGAATGTTGATATAGGTTTTTTATTTTTAAGTGAACCTTTTTTGGGGGGTAGGTAATATGGGACCACACTTGGCAGTGCTCAGGGCTTACTCCTGGCTTTAGGCTCAGAGATCATATTTGGTAGGCCTCAGGAGATCATAGGTAGTACAAGGGATTGAACTAGGAAGAACTGTGTGTAAGATAAGCATCTTAATATCGGTACTGTTTCTCCAGTATCTCAATGTGGACCCTTTCAAAGATTTTTGTCAGATTTTGAGCAATAACTTCATTGTAGTTAATGAAAAAATTTTAAAATTTGAGTCCCTCTCTCCTAAAAGTTAGAATTTCTTTTTTTATTTTCTACAAATGCAATATCCTGTTTTTTTTTTACAAAGGCAATTAATAGTAAATTGGTAAATTTGAATATTCATTCTTAAAATGCTTCTTTCAAAAGCTTCTTTCCTCTTTCAGTTATTTTTAGCTAGGTAAATATTCACAGTAAACTCAACTAGAGGACTATTTTACCTAATAGGGTAGTTGACTCTAAATGATACACATATCATTAACTAAAATGGATATTGTAAACTCTAACTGCAGGAAAACTGAAGATAATAAGAGTATTATCTGTTTTAAAATATTTTCAGAAAACCAGCAGCTGGACCATAGTACAGTAGATTATGAATATGCCTTGAATATGTTTAACCCAGGTTTATTCCCCTGCATTGCATATGGTCTCCCATGCCCCCATGCACTACCAGGAGGTATATCTGGGTGTAGATCCAGGAGTAACCCCTGAGCACAGCTGGATGTAGCCAAAACCTTTTTCATAGTTTTTTTAATGAAGATTAAAAGTGCTCAAAAGTTAAAACTTTAAGTTAAATGAAAGCTTGCATATTTTATAATATATTAATTTTACTAAAATTTTGATTGCTTCAAAAATACACTTGAGTTCATTATACAAGTTTATATATATTAAAAATTTATAACTTTCGTTAATAATCTTGGGAAAAATTTTCATAATGAAAATGTTAACATATATCAAGTATATATACTTGATATATTATTTAATTTATTCTTACCTATAGATAAATTACTTTCTATAAAAAGAAATAGATCAAATGATCCATAGCTGTTATAATTAATATTTATTTCATTAAATATGAAATCAATGATATAATTTATAGTCAATAAAAAATTAAAAGCACTAAAAATAACTTTTCTTCAATCTATAGAAAATAGATGGATGGAATGCAGTTCTAGTGTCCAAAACTAGATGGTGCTCTACCGTTGTTAGTGCTTTAAGTCAATTCTTATTATATGTTCTTATTATTATAATTACTGTTCCTTGTTTTTGTATGGAGAATGAAGTATTTCATAATTTAATTAAGAATTATTTTCAGGGCCCGGAGAGATAGCACAGCGGCGTTTGCTTTGCAAGCAGCCGATCCAGGACCAAAGGTGGTTGGTTCGAATTTCGGTGTCCCATATGGTCCCCCGTGCCTGCCAGGAGCTATTTCTGAGCAGACAGCCAGGAGTAACCCCTGAGCAACGCTGGGTGTGGCCCAAAAACAAAACAAAACAAAAAAAGAATTATTTTCAGACTCGAATCCTCTTCTTCCATGAAATTTTATGGAGATATGAGATTTACTTTTCTACTGTCTATTGTTTTAATTACTTCTTGAGCTAATCTAAAGCTCACCTATAAAATTATATAAGGCAAATTCGTGGGCACAGTGGGTAAGGAGTTTGCTTTGCATGCATCTAACCCAAATTCAATCTCTGGAATCCTACAAGATCCCCTGAGCACTGCCAAGAGTTATTTCTGAGCTCAGAAGTAACCCCTGAGCACTGCTGGATGTGACTCTCAAACCAAAAGCCAAAACAAAAAAAGAAAAATTTATATTAGATAAGAGACATATATCTTAGAAGAAAATTAAGGTAAATAGTGTTATAAAATAAAATAGTTAACTATAATTAATGGTATTGAAGCAGGTAGGGAGAAAGAAAGTACATCACATCCCTTATTCCCCATCGCCTGGCAATAAATTCTTCCTTGGATATTATGAAAGATTTTGGAATGCAATAAAACCAAATGAAGGGATTTGAAGGAATTACTCATTTTAAGATAAGAACTTTATCTGGTGCCACTGCAGGATCAGAGAAGACTGGATTCCCAACCAAGAGAAGCACCAGGCAGGAATGAAGACCTGGAAAGGAATATCAAAGTGGAACAGTAACTACCTACAGGCAACTAAACTCTTGCCTGGGTAGAAAGACCCCCATAGGGCAGGTTGAGAGAAACTCTATAAAAAGTTAACATAGAACAATGGAGTGGCACACATACGTTCCTTGGGACCATATACATGAAGCCCACATGTACAAGTCATGTGCATGTCCTCTCTTGAGAAGTATACTTTTCTAGTTTTGTGACGTATTGTGTACTACTAGGACTCTCACTCTCGTCACCTCTTTGGATAAACCTATGCTCTCTCTTTAGCATGTTACTCTCTCTCTCTCTCTCTCTCTCTCTCTCTCTCTCTCTCTCTCTCTCTCTCTCTCCCTCCCTCCCTCCCTTTCATCCTGTTCCTTTCCTCCTTCATTACCTCAAGTAAAATCTGTTTTTACTTCTCTGTTCACTTCCTCCTGAAATTTTTTTATGGAAGGGAAGGTGACTGTCTGAAAGGCCTGGCTAGATAAAGTTTAAGACTGACTTTTTTTTCTTTGTCAGAACAAGGCCTACAGTCCTAGATCTGAGGTGGGAAGGGAGCAAACAATAGATTCTCTTCTCTAACTTTTCTCTTGTAGCTGTAGCTTCCCCCTTTTTCACATAGGTCACCCCAAAGAACTGCCTCAGCATCACTATTTTACATGTAAAGAATCTGACATACAGACAGTAACTGTTCAAAGTCAGTAAATGGTAGATTAAGAGTTTTGTCACAACTTTATTCACACAAATAAGGGTATGTTGCAATTATGATTTGGTCAACAAGGAAAATGGGCATAACTTTTCTGGTATCTTTCTCCAGTGAAAATTGCATAAAATAATTTTTTTTTAGTTATTTGGTTCAGACCAATCAATGGTTAGGGTTTGCTCCTAGCCTTGTACTTAGGGTCATATCTGATAATGCTTGAGGGTCCATGCAGTACTGAGGATTAAACAAGAGTTCATCTATGCAAGAAAGAGAATTAAACTCTGACTATGTCTAACTACAAATATTTGTCTAAATGAAATGTAAATAAAATGTGTGTTTAGTGTAACAATATGTAGAAGAAATGCTATTGAGCTCAAGATAAGACCTAGACTTTCTGCTCATAGATGTAAAGATTTTTAAAATTGCCCCTTCACACTTATTTCTTTTCTGCTCACCCTTTTGCTCATTTCCACTGAAGTACTATAGTCATGTAAATGGAGGTTTTAAGTATATGTTGTTCAATGTTTTGTGTATTAGAAAAATCTCTAGTTTGACACTAATTTCTGACATCTGATATACCATAATTCAGAACTTTAGCACAGTCTATGTTATCTCAGTTATGTTCAGAAGGGCTTATTTAATGACTATTAAATTATTAGCATGAACATTCTCCTAGCCAACTTCTCCTTTTTTTAATCTCAAATTCATCACTTTATAATTCATTTTACAATAGATATTTTATAGTTTCATAAACTTTTCTCAACACTTGATTAGAGTATATCATATAATTGAAAATGAGATGTATGCTGAAATGGAAAGTTATTGTAAATATGCAACTTTTTTCATCAGAGGTATAATTTTTAGTAATTTTTTCTATGGTAGGTGTAATTCCATTAGCCTGATGGATTATAATCTATTTTTACTTCCCTTTTTAATTAGACAGATCTAAAATAGAATCTTAGAGTGAGATTCAGTAAGCAACTTTGTCTAGGGAAGTTGTCATTAAGTATGTTTACTTGATTTCTGGTCATCTTAGGTATCATGCTCAAGCTTTATTCCTTATGAAATACTAAAAGTCATAACTCATTTACTCTAATAACTTTCATCCTACCTCTATGAGATATATTTTTGACATTTTAAAGGTCCAAATTCTGCATAAAGAAATTAATGATCTGGGGCTGGTGAGGTGGCGCTAGAGGTAAGGTGTCTGCCTTGCAAGCGCTAGTCAAGGAAGGACCACGGTTCGATCCCCTGGTGTCCCATATGGTCCCCCAAAGTCAGGGGAAGTTTCTGAGTGCTTAGCCAGGAGTAACCCCTGAGCATCAAACGGGTGTGGCCCAAAAAACCAAAAAAAAAAAAAAAACCAAAAAAAAAAAAAAAAAAAGAAAGAAATTAATGATTAGCTAAGAGATATTTTTCCAGGACCCACAGCTAATAAGAACCATGAAATTGAATTTCAAAATTAGGTCTAACTCTAAAGTGGTACTGATAAATAATTATTGAACACTCATTGTGTGCTAGGCTTTGACTCTAAGTATTTTACATTAAGAAACAAACCTCATAACTGTTCTTTGCTCTAAGTATAATTTGTTCCTACTTTACAGATGAGTAAACCAAGGCAACGAGATGATAAATTATTTATCAAACTTTGAACTGTTTTTGAGTGGCAGAACCAGCTTAGAAACTCAAGCTGAACTCTACCATTATATATATACTCTGATGTATGACATTATAGTTTTGATTACAATTATAGCATTTCACAGAGATATTGTGAAAATTTAGGAAATAAAATGTATATGACTCTGTAATTTATAAGGAATAAAAATCAACTGTGGTGACAAAGTTTGGGATCAGACAAAAGCACATCTGAATTATTTTACTGAGACAAAATTCTATCAAACAAAAACTTGAATGAACATATAAATGAAGACAAAAATTCTATTTTAGTCTTTATTTTAAAAAAATAGTTTACCCACCAAGACATTTTTGACATGCTGCCTATTTGTAAATCCAAGGGATTTATCATGAATTAAAAATATTTTCTGTTCAGATTTTAAAAATTTAAAGTTTTCATTTAGATGTTTATTTTAGTTGCACTTGACATCGTTTCCATGCGTCACTGCAACATTAACAACATTTTTACATCAGTCTTTCTTGGACATTTAGTTCTGATTAAATGCAATTCTGAATTCCTAGGCCAATCTTACAGTGGAAAACTCTTTTATTTTTGCCCTGGGTAAATAGTTTATGTCCATTTATAACTCAAAGCTGCCTGGGAAATAGGGTGATTATCCAGTGAATCTGATTAATGTAAACAACCAAAGTTGGTAATAAAGGTTAAAATAACTCTGAAAAATTAAACATTTATTGCCTAGTTTATGTGGATTATTTGGATCATTGTCTGTCTTCAGTACTTAATTTAGTCTATAGATGGAGTTTAGAGGCTTCTAATAAATTACTTTAAGAAAATCATCCATTTTTTGTATTCTTAGATGGCTGCTGTGCTGATATGTCATTTATAGCTTGTCTACATAAATGTTGTTGGCTATTGTGTTTTATGAATAATATGCTTTCCAACATAGCCCATCAAGTATTAACAGGTGGAAAAAACACTTATTTCACATTTGAATTTAACTGAAAATTTCTCTAATTTCTGCTGTAACTTTAAACTATTTTTATGAATATATTTTGTTAATATATATTAGTATTTCTTGAGACATGATACAGATTTAGTAGAATGTATCATTTAAATATAGTAAGGGTTTCAAAGAAGGGATAGGAAAAGAAGAGCCCGAGAGATAAGATAGTACAGGAGGTAGGGCACTCGCTTTGCATACTGCTCACCTAATTCCATCACAGCCACACCATATAATAGTCTAAACCATGATTAATCACTGAACTCAGAGCCAGAAATAAGCACTGCTGTGAGTGGCTTTGAAATAAACAAAAAACTATATAAACATCTATTAAAAGTAGCAGCCATAATTAAGTTTCCTTCCTAGCTTTACCTTAAAAATGAAGATATCTATACAATAGATTACTATGCAGCTGTTAATAAAAATGAACTTGGGGGGCCGGGCGGTGGCGCTGGAGGTAAGGTGCCTGCCTTGCCTGCGCTAGCCTAGGACGGACCGCGGTTCGATCCCCCGGCGTCCCATATGGTCCCCCAAGAAGCCAGGAGCAACTTCTGAGCGCATAGCCAGGAGTAACCCCTGAGCGTCACAGGGTGTGGCCCAAAAACCAAAAAAAAAAAAAATGAACTTGGGGCTCCAGTGCTGGTACAGCGATACAGTATTTGCCTCGCACATGGTGGACCTAGGACAGACTTTGGTTTGATCCCCTGGCATCCTGTATAATCTTCCAAGCCAGAGCGATTTCTGAGCTCATAGTCAGGAGTAATCCCTGAACATCACTAGGTGTGGCCCCAAACAAATGAACAAAAAAAAAAATGAAGTTATAAAATTTTCTTATACCTGGATGGATATGAAGATTATTATGCTGAGTGAAATGAGTCAGAGGGAAAGAGATATGCAGAATAATTTTATTTATTTTCTATATATAAGAAAAAAATGCTATAATATCCAGATATAATAGAGATGAGGTCCAGGAGGACCACTTCGTAATAGAAAGCTCATATAAAGAGCACTGCTGGGGTTGGCAAACAAACAAACAAAAAGGGAAAAGGAGATCCAGTAATATTCTTGATGTTCTGTTTTGTGTGCTATAGCTAGTGATGATCTGTGGCCATATTGAATAATTTCAGAGAGTTTCTTAAATTGCATCCCTAAACTAAGAGAGAAATTTGGTAGGGGCTTCTTCTTGTGATGCCCAGGAGTAAAAGATTTGAGCACAGGGGTGATCACTGGTGGTGTGTACTCACATAATATGTGTCAAAGTCAGATGTATGCAAGTTGAGTGAATTAACCCCTGTACTACAAGAGACAATTAAAAACACTGGATGCTTTTGTTGATAATTAGGAAGTTTTTCCATTGTGATGATTTAATATCTATTTTGTGATTTTTCTAATTATATTAAATTTATTTTTATTTAATTTGTTAAATAATTTCTTTAAGCACATGGCTACAGAAATGTTCTTAGTTGGGTTTCAATCATTAAAAGTACCCTACCCTTCACTAGTGTAAATT